>NC_142314.1:3815576-4132500 GCF_054855325.1 Carica papaya
TTCCATCTTCCAATTTTTTCTTGATAAAATGTCGATCAATTTCTATGTGCTTGGTTCGGTCATAATGAACTGGATTCTTGGTCATACTAATAGTTGATTGGTTATCATACCAAACTTTCATAGAGGTACCATCATAAACTTTCAGTTCTACAAGTATCATTTTCAACCACACTCCTTCACATATTCCATGAGCAAGTACTCGGAATTCAGATTCTGCACTGCTACGAGATACAACAGACTATTTTTTAATGCGCCAAGTTACTAGATTGCCCCAGACATAGGTACAGTATCCTGATGTAGATCTTCTGTCAGTTACTGATCCAGCCCAATCAGCATCAATGAACATTTCAATATCCTTTTTTTCTATTTTCTGAAAGAACAATCCTTGACCTGAAGTCATCTTTAAGTACCTCATAATTCGATATACAGCCGTCATGTGTTTCCCAGTTGGTTGATTCATGAATTGACTCACTGTACTAATTGCAAAACTGATATCAGGTCTGGTGTGTGCTAAATAGATGAGTTTGCCCACCAATCTTTGGTACCTTTCTTTATCAACCTTTTTATCACTGATGTCGAATCCAAGTTTTACGGTCGGATCCATAGATGTGTCAGCAGGTTTACTTCCGAGCATTCCGATCTCTTTCAGGAAATCAAGAACATATTTTCGTTGTGATACTAAAATTTCCCTTTTTGACGGGGCTACTTCCATACCAAAAAAGTATTTCATCATTCCAAAATCTTTAATTTCAAACTCTTTAACAAGAAATTTTTTAAGTCTTTGAATTTCCTCAATGTGATCTCCTGTCAAAATAATGTCATCTACATAGACAATCAAGATAGTTTTTTTACCTGAGATGCAGTGTTTAACAAAAAGTGTATGATCTGATTGGTATTGCCCATACCCTTCTTGTTTTACTGCTTTTGTGAACCTGTCAAACCAATCTCTTGGAGATTGCTTCAGACCATATAGTGACTTTTTGAGCCTGTACGCTTTTTGAGGATCATCAGTTAGTTCAAATCCTAGTGGGATATCCATGTATACTTCTTATTCTAGGTCACCATTCAAAAACGCATTCTTTACATCTACCTGACAAAGTGGTCAATCAAGGTTAGAAGCAAGTGACAGTAATACCCGAATTGTATTATACTTGACTACTGGAGCAAATGTTTCTTCATAGTCTATCCTATAAAACTGAGTAAAATCTTTTGCTACTAGGCGAGCCTTGTATCGATTTATACTCCCATCAGGATTGTATTTTGTTGTAAAGACCCACTTGCATCCAACCTGACGCTTTCCTGTGGGCAGATCAGTTAACCCCCATGTCCCATTTTTCTCAAGTGCTCTAATCTCTTCTTGGATGACAGCTTTCCATTCCAGTATTTCCAGAGCTTCATGATTAGACTTTGGTTCTGGTGAATTATTGTCTAGCCTGCACACAAAGACATGATGTTCTGAAAACAACTTACTAAATGAGATATATTCCTGTATTGGATGTTTGGTACATGTTCGAGTCCCTTTTCTTAAAGTTATAGGCAATTCATTATCAATATCAGTAACAGGAATAGCTGTCTCATTACCTATAAATTTCTAAGTCCCTGGAGCCAGAACAGATTCATGGCAAAGCTTGTCTGATTCATGTGTCTTCCCTCCTCGATTTTTGTTCCTTCTAGTGTAGACACGTAACTCATTATTGACAGGAAATGTGTTTTCTGTTCCTAACACTGGGTCAGGTTCTTTCTGTGTGGTTTTTGGTAAAGTATTGATGATAGGTTCAGGTTCTAGGGGGGATGAATAGAAAGGAGGTGAATAGAGAGGAGGTATGCTAACATCCCACAACTGATATTCCTGAGTAAAGTTCTCCCCATGAATATCAGTTGTAGAATAAGAGGGTTGCTAGACACTTGTATCCTTTCTAATGGGCAGAGTAACCAACAAAGATGCATTTTACAGCCCGTGGATCAAGTTTCCCTCGAAGATGTGGGTGAATATGAACATATGCAGAACACCCAAAAACTTTGAGTGATAGGCTATTTAGGATATTGTAACACCAAAAATATATTTTTTTTATATTATTTTATTATTATTTTTTTTTTATATTTGAATTTTTTAGATTTTATTTTAATTTAATTTAATTTAATGAAAATAAAAATAATAATAATGATAAAATTGGGTAAAAATATTATTTGGATTTAATTGAAATTGATTTTGGGAAAAAGATGTGAAAATTTAGATTCTGATGGTGTATCTGAAAAAAAAAATCAGAAACCGGGGGTCAAAACGCAATTTAGAAAAATTGTGCCACGTCAGCAGCCACGTCAGCAGCCCGGTCAGCAGCCCCGGCCAACCAGGACACGCCGCGTGGCAAGGAAACGCTGACACGGGACGGGCCACGTGGCCGATCCGTGTGCGCGCGATCGGACGGCCCAGATCCGTTCCCGCTCGCACGGACGGCCTAGATCAAACGTGCGCACGAAGGGCTCAGATTCATGCATACGGACGGCGCAGATCGCATCGCGATGGACAGTCCAGATTTAATTTTGATGGACGGTTGATATTAAAATGCAAAGGGTATAAATAACCCCACCCACACCTGACCACAAAACCCTAGCCGCCAGTGCCTCGCCGGAGAAGAAGAACTAGACGCCGGAGGAGCCGGCCGCCGCCGCACCAGAGAAGTTTCCGACCGCCAATCGAGGTAAATTTTCTCCCCCTAGCTCGTTTTTCGATACTGAATCCACCTATGGCCAAACCGGAGCCAAACCACCGGTCAAACAGCCAGAAAACCCCGCAGAAGTCCAGCGCCGCCGCCACGACTCCCCTCTGTTTTTGCCTCCGATGAGGCCCTTCCCGGCCTCCGTTCGATGCAAATTTTATACCACTGTGATCGTCATTCTTTTCTCTACAGGTTGATCGGAGCCAAATATCAAAACGCGACTCACGCCGAAGGAGCCGCCGCACTCGAGAGCACCGTCGCTCGTAAGTCTCGGTTTTTCGTAATTTTTTTGGCCCACCGAGGGCCCTAAGGTTGTTTTATCGCAGGGACCGATGCAAGTTTGGCCGAAAACGGCCAATACGAGGCGGATCGCCGCCGCAGGCAGCGGCGTCGTCGACGGAGCACGACGGAGCCGCAGGCAGCGGCGTCGTCGACGGAGCACGACGGAGCCGCAGTGCCAAAATTCCGATATTGGCCGAAAGGGGCCCTAGGTCTTATTTGGAATTTTTTGGGACACGTGCAGGTACCAGTAGTGCGTTTCAGTTTTCTAGAAAAAATTCAGGAAAATTAGGGACAGCCCGTAGGCATACTGTAGAGTCGATTTCAGACTAAGAACCCCTCACCCTATTTCCTATCACGGTATTAAAGCTTAATAAATAATTAAACGGTATTTTGTGACTTTATAGATGTGTAATTAATTAAGGTTGTCAATGGAGCCCGAATCTGGTACATTGTTGGTCAGTTGTCGTTTGATCTATTTTTCAGTATTAAATGCAGCATGATGTTTGATGTATTTATTTTATGGTCTCATATGCATGAATTGTGGTTTCTTTTATTATGGTTTGTATTATGGTGAACCCGATACTGTGTTGTCTTGTTTGATGTCAATTACTGGTTTACATGTTGTGTATGATTGGATGATTGAGATCAAGGAAAAAGACAAAATGGATAATGTGGACAGCCTGACTAGATATCCTGAGAGATGGTGGACAGACCGGGTCCGTAGGGAACCCTACCGAGAACGTGGTCTCTCATACCGGACGGAGTATGGAGACTTTATGTGTTTTGGCACTCATACCGGACTGGGTATGGGGACGGCTCGTTTCACACTCATACCGGACGGGGTATGGAGGTTTATGGTTTTGACGCCCATACCGGACGGGGTATAGGGACGGCCCTGAAATCAGGTTATTAATGTTAATGGTTCACAGGTAGCGGGGACCCCCTATGGATCCCCATGGATACTAGTAGGCTGGTAAAAGAGGAAAACATGTGGTTTAATGATTGAAATGCAAAGGCGTGGTAAGTGTTATGTTATAAAGTCTATATGATTTCATGACGATGATAATGTTATTGCTTTCATATGTTGTTTTCATGTATCTCACCGAGATAAGTGGACAGTAAAGGTTTTTATGTTAATAAACGAGTTTGTTATAAATTATGCTTCATTGGTCATTTTTGTTTTCTACCCACCTTTACTTCCGTGGCAGTGAGATAGTGTGATGTCTTTACTGGGCTGGTATAGCTCATTCCTCATTTAACCATTTCAGATCAGAAAGATGTTGTTCCCGAGCCCGTTCCGCAGGAAGACGGCGAAGGGAACACCTAAAGACTTCATAGTTATATTTATAGTTTTTATTTCGAGTATCTCTTTTAGGTAGTTTGTTCCTTCATGTTTTGAATACATTTTGATTATTATGTAAGGGATGTTAATCAAAATTTTTATTACGCTTCTGCATTTGAGATTTTAATACATACATTTTATTTAAATTTCCAGGGCCGTTACAAATATGGGATTCAAAAAAGGTTTGTGAGAGTAATTTATATGGTGACTGGAAGTTGAGAATACGGGAAGACATCCGATTTATCAAGTAAGTGGTAGTGAGTAGAGCCTCTCCCCAAAGAAATTTTGGGACGTGAGTGGTAAACATGATTGAGCGGGCAACCTCCAGGATGTGTCGGTTTTTCCTTTCAGCTATACCATTTTGTTGTGGGATATGGGCACACGACCTTTGGTAAATAATGCAATGATCAGTGAAATATTTTCCAATAGAGGTTTCGAAATATTCACATGTATTATTGGATTTTAAAACTTGAATATTAATATGAAATTGTGTTTGGATCATGGTATTGAATTTTTTTGAAAATAGGTCCAACATCAGATTTTTCTCTCATAAGAAATATCCAGATAATTCTTGTATGATCATCAATAAATGATATAAATCACCTAATTCCGGTATGTTAGTGACTCGGGAAGGTTCCCATACATCGCTATGAATTAATGCAAATGGTTTAGAAGATTTATATGGTAAACTAGGAAAATAATTGCAAATGTGTTTTGAAAATTGGCATACTTCACATTGAAATGAAACAGGATCTTTATTCTTAAACAGTGAAGGAAACAACTTTTTTAAATAAACAAAATTTGGGTGCCCTATTTGATAATGTCATAACATGATATTTTGATCATTATCTGAATGACTTATAGAAACAGAATTTGCACATACTGCATTTTGAGTTTATCCCCTAGAAGTGTCTGTTTGAAGAAGGTATAGTCCTAAAATCATCCTAGCATTGCCAATCATCCTCCCCGAGTCCAAGTCTTGAATTCACACAAATTAGAAACAAATTTAGTAACACATTTCTGCTCTCCACAAAGCTTGCTCGCTGATAACAAATTACAGTCTAATTTTAGCACATAAAAGACTGAATAAAATGTCAAATTTAGAGATAAAATTACGAAGCCACATCTAGCCACTTTGGAGACAGACCTTTCAGCAGTTTTAATCAAAATATTTTCTTCAAATTTGTTGTAATTTTGGAGCAGTAACACACCTCCAATCATATGATCCGACGCTCCAGAATCAACCACCAAAACCTGCTTTGCTGAATACACAGATAAATCATGAATTTTACCTTTGTGTGCCACTGATGTGTTGATTGAAGGCTGATAATTTTTCTGGGTCAAAATTTTCTGAAATGCTTCTAGCTGCTTGAGGCTAAAGGGGCTACTCTCCACAGAACTCAGAGATGCTTCTCCAGCGGACGCGTGACTACCATGGTGGTCGGTTTCTGGTCTGGGCAACTTTCAATCGGCTGGTTTTCCATGGAGTTTCCAGCATTTGTCGCGGACATGGTCAGACTTTTTGCAGTGGTCGCACCAAGGCCGACCTTTCTTCCCTCTCAAGTCCTGAGTTCTTGTCGAGAGTGCAAAAGTGTTTTTGAAAGATTGAGTGAGTTGCGCATCACCCATCATCACTCTTCTTCGGCTTTCTTCTCCTCGAATCTCGGAGAAGACTTCGCGGATGCTAGGTAATGGTTTGATGCCAAGCACCCCCCCCCCCCCCCCGGGGGTACTTCATCAAGGTTGCTGTTCAAACCAGCAGAAATTTGAAAATATGTTTCTCCTCCACAAATGACCGGAAATTTCTAACGTCCTCGGGACAGTTCTATCTCCTTTCTTCGAAGGCATCCAGTTGCTGCCAGCTGCGAGATAGAAAATTATAATACTGAGTTACATTTAGTTCACCTTGTCTCAGTTCGTGAAGGGTGGACTTGTTTTCGAAGATAGTTGATGTATTTTCCTTATTGGAGTAGAGTTTCCGAGCTGCCTCCCAATTTTTCTGTGCAGTCTCGTAGAGAAGGAAATTTTCTGCGATATCGGGCGTCATCGAGCTTACGAGCCACGACATTACTATACTGTTGTCAATCTTCCATATTCGAGCATTCGGGTCATTCGCCGGTGGAGGTAAGAGTTCACAAGTAAAATACTCTTCGCGACCTTTGCCTCGAATGAAGAGTAATATTGACGATGACCACTAAAGGTAATTGCTATCATTCAGCTTATGCCAAGTAAGGAATGATGAGGATGGTTCAACCAAGCCATGTCTGGTAGGAGAAGGATGGTAAGAGCCCGATGAAATTTCTGGTAGAGAAGACGGTAGTTCTCCCGATGCCATTTTTGACTGCGGCTCAATCGGGATGATTCTCCTGGATCAGAATCGCTCTGATACCATGAAGGTTTGAAGAATGGAAAATCCTCTTCTACTTGTCTTAATTTCATTCTTGGCGGTACTACAATTTATAGAAAATAAAGCAACAAAAATAACAACTTCCTAACAAATTTATGGGGAGAAAGAATTGCAGAAATGGTTATAACCATTTTGAGATTCTCTCCACTAGGCAAAACAGAAAAGAAACAAATTTATTTTCCTATATTTTCTACATTTTCAATTGAACCAAAGTAAGCAACATGAACCAACCAGGTAACAATAGTGCATGTAAGTTCTCCAAACAAAATTATACTAACCCCAAAGGTTTAACAAAGAAAATGAAGCCAACCTGTGGATATCTCCTCCAAAAGTATCTCTCTAACTTGCAGCAGGGAAGGGGAGGTACAAAGAGCTGCTGTCAAGCAACCCATTGCAGCAACCTACAGAAAGGAAAAGTTGTAAAATAGATATTATTGAGGGCAAGAAGTCTTAATTTCCCACCGCCATCCCCAGCCTAGTGCAACAAGTAAAGAATTACTTAAATAAAACCAAGGGAAGAAAAATACCAACCAGCAAACCAGTTTGATCTGTTTTGAACAGAAATCCTTCCCCAATCCTCTTCTCTAAAGATGTAATTACTGTTGGCAACAAATCTCCAGGCATTCTTGAATATCTATTCAATGATTTAAACAGAAAGAGAAACAATATAAGCACATAAATGCATTGTTTTCTCAATGGGCTAAAGCATGACAAACTTTAGGAAAGAATTCATACTGCTGCAAATGCATCATTTACATGAATCTTTAAAAATTCACGACCTTACTAACATTCACAACCTAGTAAGGTCAAGATCATACTGCTGTAAGTTTGGAGGTTAGAAATTCTAGTTCAAACATAAACCATCCTGACATGCAATAAGGTCAAAGCTACTTTCAGTACAATATTATCAGGTAAAAGAATCATATTATCTGACAACATATGGTACAAATGGCTGTGGTGATAATCATCAAAAGCAGATGATCAACCAAAAACCCTGCAACTTATCATGTGTTGCAGCAAAATTTTGGCTATGCATCTGCTACAGCTGTACACAAACATGCACAATCATCTAGATATATAAAGAGATAGGTGTGACTTTTTGACATTGCAAAATCTTAGTTCATTTGAAGCGGTGTCTATTACAGATGGCCCAAATCTACATTTGAATACTTACAGATCATAGTTTCAAAAAGAGGGCCATTAAAGAGGTATACAGAGAATTTACAAAGGCAAACTAACACTATTAGTACAAAAGAAAGTCATAAAATAGAAAGAGCAAACAAGATTACAGTAATCTATAGTGATTCATTCAAGAACAAAAGTACTTTTAGGATTTTAAAATCCAGGATAACCATATGGAGAAGTATTCATTGAGAAAAACAGTCAAATGAAGGAGGATTCATACGGAGTGCATGAAATCAATAGCACAAGAATCTTGAATAAGGATCCCAGCAATCTACTATGAGTTTCACACTGGACTAAGTACAAAATACCTACACCATAAAACACAGAAATATTAATAGAATTCAAACATGAAAACATGTAGGCAGTGGACATCAAGAAGAACTAGAAACAAAAGAAGTACAATTAACACCAACTGACTGAATTCACAGCCAACTTCAAGTACCAGTATGAAGTTGCATTAATATCAATCCAAGAGAGCTGGAAAGGGCCATAAAAGATCCATATTTATTAGATTCCTTGTACTCTGCTACTTGCAGGAAAACAGATGATAGCCCATCCATCATGACTGCAAGAGTTGAAGCAGATGTCATCCGCGCCTAGGCACCACAAAGACGGAAATTTTGGATTAGATATGCAACTGACATGAAAGCATAATCACAAGAAATTATAAGAAGAACATCTGTCTAGCAAATTAATCCACATCATTAATCAGTGGGCAGAAAAATCGATCTTGGATAGATATCATCTATAAAGAACACAACCATTACCTTCAAATAAGGATCAAATAACAAGACTGTCATTAAAGTTGCTTCAAACTTCCTGCATGGAGCAAGTACTATTAGACCTTGGAAAATCATGACAGCCTAGACAAATTAGTTCAACAAGAATTAAAAAAAAAGTCTCACCTTGGTCGTAATACATCATTAGTTGGCAAAAGAATTGTCAATTGACTAGTAAATGATTTGGGATCAGCCTGACAAAGATCCTTTTCTCACAATAAAAAAGATCAGCCAAAACCATGACAAAATTAGATGGATTGATTTCACTTGTTATTCAATTGTAGTTTCAGCATATAAAACTAAAAATAAGCACAAAATATCTTCCCATAACTAGAAGAATTAAATAAACAGAAAAATCAACTTCCACTTAAAAGATTACTTCAAAAGATAGTTTTAAATGTAGACAAAACTGTTCAAACATGTGCCAAGCAAGACAGATATATATAACTGTATTTTACTTTAATAAGAATATTATATCAATCTTCCAAAACAATGGCAAAGTATGGCTACCCTCTTGAGGTCCATTTCACCGTAAAAAAACCTCACCCTTTAAAAATGAATAAAAATCCTATTACCAACTGTTATTTATTTTTTAAAATAACTATTACCGACTGTTATATAATTTGCTTCTTGCTATATTTTTTTAAATTGGCAGAAATATTTATCTAAAATGTGGTAATCACATAACATATGGCAGACAAGATGAAAGGAGACATGCCTGCTAACAACTGTTCCTTTTTTTTCCTCCTGAAGATCAATTGCTTAATTTTAGCTAAAAGCAAATACAACTGTTCTTTTTTCCTTCTTAGAATAAAAAATTGTTTGTTTTTAAGGTGCTTTGAAGAGTAGATGGAGGTATTTTGAATATTTATGACACATTATGAAGTGGCAATAGAACATTTTAAGAGAATTTTTTTAAAAAGTGGATAGGAAAAGGAGAAATTACATCGTAGTTAATAAAAAAAAAGGTTCTTCTTTAGTTTTGAAAAATGAGGCAGTTTCTTTATAATTGAACAAATCTCAACTGGGCAGAGCATAGTTTGCAAGTGAGATTTATGATCTGAATACTTCTAGATAAGTGTTACAAACATACATCATACCAGCAAAAGAATTAGATTATCTGAATACTTCTAGATAAGTGCTACAAACATACATCATACCAGCAAAAGAATTAGATCCTAGATCTTATAATTAGAAATCATTTATAACAGTAGCATCCTCAACCAACTCATGGCGGCCTGAGCATTAAATTTTGGCCTCCTACCAAATCACTTGAGCATGAAAAGAAGATACATATATTTTTTTTTTTTTTTGAAATGAAAAGTAGAAAAGTATTTTTTTTTTTTTTTGAAAAGAATATATATAGATTGTAAACTAGAAGCTAGAAAAAGATGATCCTTTAATCAAATCCTTCAATTATCAATTTTACATGCCTAGATTTCATTTTAAAAACTTTAAGACATTATAAATTCAATACTAAATTCTTTGACCTCGGCGGGCCTGTATTCATGTCATCATGTTTTTAATGAGAATTTAAAGTACAAAATCAAGACCTATTATGGTTCAATAGTATACAGTGTCAAGGTGACAAGAAATAGGGAAAAGAAAATAAACGTACCCCTACCTGTAAGCAAACAAGAGCAGCTACTCTAACCTTAGACCTCTGAACACAGTCAGGATCATTAAGAGATTTTTCACTGTCACTATAATCTGAATCTAATGAAGTCAAATCTACCACTGAAGACTCGTGATCAGATAAACACTGGGAATCCAGAACTTTGTCCTGCTTCAGGTTAATGCTTTCCTTTTTCCGCAAGTGGGGAGGCCTATATGGGGCATGATTTCTCCTCTTTGGCTCTTGTGCATTCAAATTCAGGGTCATTAAATCAGGCTGCTTCTCCTTGTGAGCAACATCAGGACATGAAGGCTGTATTCTACTAGAAAGTCCATAAACGAAGAACATCCGTAATGCTGATACAAAACTAGACACCTGCAAGTTAATTTTTTTTTTTTTTCTTAAAATGAGAAAAGACAAAAGGCTATGTCTATTGGACATTCAGACAATCACAACCATGATGTCGTTTGTGTTCTTCAAACTCAAAATTCATGTACTTACGTGATCAGAAAGGGGAACTTTGGGATCTACAAGGATCAGATGTAAACATTGTAGAAGAGACGCATAGAACCTGCAGTATCATAACTAACTGTTAAGAGTCACAGGATTATGGGTAAATACACCAAGAGAAGGGAAGTGACATTATACAGGTTCTAACTTTTTCCACTAGTTTCTGAGGAAAGGAGATTATGATACCTTGACATAACATTGTCTTCCACAAGCAAGCTCTTAGATCCTAGGACATCCATCACTTTTCTAAGAACCTAACTCACGTTACACACACTTGAGAATCCCAAACTTGTATAAACACCAGAAGTACAACAATGAATTATGGAATACATTTACCTCAATTATTGATTGGCAAATATCACGAGGAAATGAAGATCCAGATGCAGAAAATGCTTCACCGAGCATAGTAAAGGCAAGAGCTTGAAATTCCCATAAGCCACTGCATCTGTTCGCAGCATTGGCAGAAGAACTTTGGCGGTAACGATATGAAAAAACCAAGTCTGTTTGCAAGCATTCTATGCTGTTCAGAAGGAACTTGACCAGGTGGACATCCTCTGAAACGGAGGTTTTTCTATAAATGGTAAATCGTCTGTGAAAATGGAAGAATTATGGCATGAGTCAGTATATACACCATATTCAGTCCATAGATGAAAAGAAAAATTGCAGTCAAAACTGAGAGCAACTAACCTCAAAGTCTCCAAACAATCCATAACGGTTCTTGTTCTAGGTGCACTCGCATTTGCATTTGGTGAAACGGAAGGTGTATTACCAGGCGCGCCGAGAAGGAAATCCAAGATTTTGGCAAAACAGTTAAGGACAAGGGTCCAGGAAGAAGGATTGAGTTGGAGAGAAACCCGATAACAGACATCATGGATCTAGGACAGAGCGAGACTGACAACAGTAAGAGCCAAATAATATTCAAACAAAAACAAAAGGACCATTTATCATCAGAATGATAAGGCTCACCAAGCGGCAAGTGTGAGCAGATGCAGGAATCATTTCTCCAGCATCACCGCCATGTGAAGCATTTGCTGTGGCAACCAGTTCCAGAAGAAACAACAAATCCGAAGTGACCTGCAACATTTAAACAGTGAAAGAAATTCAAATGCGAACAAAAATTAAACAAACAAAGCAAGAAGAGACAGCTCTGTATGATTAGAAGAGACAGAATTGAATCACCTCGTGAGGAGGAAGCTCGGAGGCAGCAGAGAGCAAAGAGTGATGGTGGGAGAAAATGAGGTTTTGAAGCAACGGAGCAAGTGGTGGCGGTGGGCTCGTCAGAGTTTCATCTCTCAACGTCAGAAACGCCGTCCTCCAACACCTAACTCCTGACCACGACGTCGACGTCGACGTCACCGACGACGACATGCCGGTAAACAGCAAATCCGTCTTCCCTGGAGCCCTACTGTTCAAGCGCCAAGGGAACTATCATATACTTCCGGCCGGTTCTTCTGCTCAGCGAAAAAAAGGAAAAAGAAATTGAGGGAAATATGATGCAGAGTCCCAATTAATAAGTGGGTAACCCAGCCCAATTAATAAGTGGATAACCCAGCCCAATTGAGTGGAGTCCACGTGAGCATCACGTGCTCACATGAAGAAGGCCTTAGAGATGCAAAACCCTTGTCGGACTACAGCGGAGGAGGAAGAAGCAGAAGAAAGACGATGTGGTTTAGAGGAGGAGTGAAATTGAGAGCTTCAGTTCTCCAAGCATGGAGTGGTAGCAACAACAGTAGTATAGGGAGAATGGCCGGTGAGATATTCGTTAGGCACATGTCCCGGAAATGCGCAGTGAACGTGAGGAAAATCAACCCGAAGGTGCCGACGCAGGAAGCGTACGCCATCTCCCATTCTCTTTATGATATCATCAAGCTCCATGGCCCTCTCACCGTCTCCAACACCTGGATCCATGCGAAGGTAGGTTCAAATTTCTTTACTTTTCCACTCTCTGTTTTTTTAGTTAATGAAAGCATATAGAAATCTCAGTTAAATTGTGAGAAAAGAAAAAGGAATTGGCTTGATATAATAAGTACATTCAGAAGCAGCTATAATACGTACTTTGTCATTTTTTACTCAAAAGTTCTTTAAGTTTTTCCTTCATTGTTTGCCTGTTCATCTTTTGTTGGTTGTTGCCATTTTATTTGTCTTAAGTTCAGATACTCAGAATAGCTATGCAGTTTGAACTCTAGCGTTTTTGCAGTTGTTCATAGCCAGTGGAATGCAAGCTTCGACCAAAGGGAGCTTTGGCTATGTTTGGAACCGATTCATTATTTTTATATAATTTACTTAAAAATTTACACGAAGTATTTATTCGAAAAAAATTTAGAAATTTTATAGAATTTATTTATAAATCTACACTTAGTTTAGTTAGTAGATGATCTACATTTTATCAAAAGATAATAAAAATTGAAACTCATTGTTCTAATCTTGATGGAATTTGAAATTCATGGTTTTCTAATTGTACCTCTAATTTTATATGAGGTCCATTTTTATTATTTTTAGTTATTTTTATAATGTTTTAGTTGTATGGATTTGTAAATGAATTCTATAAAGATTTTGGGTATTAGTGGAGGGAATAAACATGTGAGTCTCATTCCTCTTGCTATCTTTTGGGTAGCGTGGAAATAGAGGAACAAGAGAACTTTCGAGAGATTGGAAGTTGACTTTGATAGGGTAAGAGATAGATGGTTCCAAACTCCGATTTTTTTATTATGAATCATTTTCTTTACACAATTGAGGATTCTGAGAACTTTATTGATATTTTAATTGAAATGTAAATATTGTTTTGTAAATAGACTGGCACCACCTTGTTGCTTGTGAATGAATGAATCACACCATACTTATTATCTGTAAGAAAAAGGAAGTCTATAAAAGTTTTAGATTTACTCCGATTATAACACTAGAATTGATGAAAATTCTATTAGAGAATGATAGAAGGTCAATTATTTTATACACGCTTTTCACTTCTCATAGTTAAATTATGTATGAATTACTAACTAAATTCTACAAATGAAGTTGATTTGTTACAAACATAGTCTTAGATTATGTTAAATCCAAGTGATCTGCTAATGCAATTATGCCATATGCAAGCACTTTGTCTGATGATCATATATGCTGGTTATTCATCTCTTGGTGTTTGGTACTAGATTTTTTTCTATCTGAAGGCAACTTAATCAATAAAGGGCACTGAGATTATTTGGCATTTTATTTTTGACTTATGTACATGAAGATCTTTGAGGTTAATAAAGTCAAAATAAACTTAAAGGAAAATTTCTGGTTCGCGTAATTTTTTGTGGAAAATCATATTACTTGATTCTTTGTTACTGTTCATAGTGCTGTATTTCCTTTCTCAAATATAATGGAGGAATTTTGAAAATTAATGAAAATATCAGTATATATAAATAAACATTTCTTGGACTGAAATGAGACAGTTGCTCCCCACTGTCCCAACTGTAACTCTGTCCATCATGCTTTGTGTGACAATTTGGTATTTCACATAGAAGCAGTTACTTTAAGCTTGTAGTAGTAATAGTAGTAGTACTTGTTAAATTCAGGTTTTTTTTTTAAGCTCGTAGTAGTAGTACTAGTTGTTAAATTCAGGCTTTCTTTTGGGAATGTTTAAGGAAACATGAATGAAGTACCGGGATCTTCTAATCAGGGTTATTCATCCTTCATCAAAATATAGGATTAGATGCATGTATTGAAGTAAATTATACTTTTATGATTGAATTGTTTTACCGTTTTGTTCCCTTTACTTTACCCTCTTAATGTTTGTTTATAACAGGACGCTGGTGTTAGTGGATTAAACAGCAAAACACACATGAAAATAATGCTCAAGTGGATGAGGGGAAGAAAGATGCTGAAGCTATTCTGCAACCAAATTGGTTCCAACAAGAAATTTCTGCACTGTACTTTGCCGGAAGAACCTCAAAGTGACCAATCGAAAACTGCTTCTGAACTAAAACTGCAAACCAAGAAGCCCTTGACTAAGAAGAAGGGGAAGAAGCAAAGAAAATAAGATGAGTGGAGATCCGTTGCCATTGCTTTTCCTGTTCTTTGGAACTTGTGTGCTTCCTTTTGTACGGATGCTTCTTTGAGCTACCATTTCCCAGCATCAGCTTCAAAATAACTTAGGTATTAGGTTCTGAAGCCAGCCCGAATTCTCCTTACGAATTCTCCTTACAAGCATTTACCTAGGATTTATTCTGATATGGTTTGCGCTGAAATCGGATGATCTATAAAACTGTGTAAAGATTTTTCTCTGTTTGAATTTCTTAGAATGCAATGAAACAGTCTGCACATTTTACTAGATTTGATTATACCATGTTGGTGGTGTCTAGCAACATTTTGCAACCCTCTGGATCATACTAATTTGCCAATGTTTCATATGATAAATAAAAAAAAATATTGTTTTCTGGACCAGAGAAGAGTTTACTTTGTGATAGGACTAGATCATGTGGTAGTGCTTTGATTTATGCTTAAACCTGGAAGCTTGACCCATTATCTGGGCTGATCTATCCTGTCTGTTGCTAATTAGTTTTTACTTTTTTTGGCCCTCTGGTATTATTAAACTGAGAATAGTTTAGACTAATTTTTTTTTAATTTAAATTATTTTATCATTTTTTTTCATTTAAACTGAGATTTGCTAATTAGTTCAAACTAGTTCACATTTAAACTCTCCGCAAAATCTCGAAACCATATAATACGTCAAACATTTTACGTAAAAAATGTGGTGGGATATGGTTCAATTTTTATTTGTTGATGTAATAACTTAAAATCATTATCCTCCTCCTTCACTCTATGTGATGGTAATAGTAAGGCTATAATAATAATTTGGTTCTTGATTTTTTAATTTTATTTAAATTAGCTCCTCAATTAATTTTAAATTAAATTTATTTTTTTACTTTTTAAAAAAATTTATTTAATATATACTGCAAATAAAAACTAACACTATTAATTTATAGTGGTATATGTGAAATTTGTTAACAAGTGATATACTTTTATTAATTTTATTATTATTTATAAAAATATGAATGTGAATTAGTTGGAACCGTTTCACAAATTTTTTTAAAAAAATTCTTAACCATCTTATTTATATAAAAAAAAAAATGTTCTAATTGTTGTCTAAACTTGCCTCCATATAAAGTCCTAATGTTGCTGCAAAATGTCTATCCCAAATAATAACCATGTTATCCAAATTTAAAAAAAAAAAAAAAAAGAAAAAAATTGGTGTAAAAGGCTCTCCTAGAAAACAAAGATTTATATCTACATAGAGAGAGAGAGAGAGAGAGAGAGATTTGATATTCCAATTTATTTGGTTGAAATAAATAATAAATTAAATAAAAATATATAATAATAAAATAAATAATTATGATTATCATAATAATAATAATAATAATAACAATAAAATAATAAAATTTATTTTAAAAATAATTTTTTATTATTATAAAATAATTTATTAATATTATTATTATTGTAATTGTGTTTTATTTATTATTTATTTTAAATTTAAATTTGTTTATTTTGACAATTGTTTTGTGGGATTGAAATTTTTTTAAAAAAAGATGGATCATCATTTTCTCGGGTTCACTCAGAAACTCACACACATCCATACGTCAATGTTTGCCATAAATTCAGACGGGAATTCAATCCACACAACCTATTCTGTTATTGTTCCATTAGCAATTAGCATAAATCGATGCGGACATATGAGAAGGGTTCGTATTAGATTAGTTAATTAAGTGATTAACTAACTTAATTTTATATTATTCATTAAACTGTTTGTTGTTTACTATTTTACTTTTACTTTTACCTTTACCTCTTTACTTTGTGTGAATATAAATAATACACTTACAAATTATTCTCGATTATATATAGAAAACGTTATGCTCTTCGGTTTGCCTTTTATCTCTCTCTCTCTCTATCAGAGCTCCAGATCGTTACAATTCGTGGAAATTCTACATTTCGGAGAATCCAGAAATCGGTTCTACCAATTACAAGAAGCAAACCGTTTAAAACTATGGTAAAGCAGTTTTGACACTAGTCAAAATTTAAATTTTAGTTTATGCTGTATTTATCAATTTTATGTAATCAGACTCCATCAAGTTCCGGTTTGCTTCTCTATCTGCGGTATTGTACCATATGTTTAAGCCTCACACATTGTCTAATGTTTTCTTCAAGGTTTCGAGGGATTTTGCTGCCTCCACACAAAATTCATCTCTTACTGATCAATTCCTTGCATTGGTATGTATTTGAACAGGTTATCTTGGAAACATATTATGACTTCTTTCACACTAGTGAAAGAAAATGAAAAATGATTTTTGCAGCAACTTATTTTATTCCTATGTGCGGCAGATTAGTCAACCATGAGTTCTGAGATTGTAAAAGAAGACTGTGTAGGTTAGGCAGCAAGAGATTCATCTAGAGTTCTCTCCCCTTTAAATTCAATCGCAGGTGCCTTTAAATCCTAAACACTTTGGACAATCAACTATATCCTCTTTGTTATCTTTGTTCTTATTTGAGCACTTTCATTCTTCCTAATTTGTCGATTTCTATAATTATATATTGGTCATATATATTCTTTAGTCATGTTAAGCTTTGAGCTTCGTCCCACAGTTTGAATATAAATATGGCAAGAGATAGTATTATACTTCTAAATATATCACTGCAACTGATTGTATCATACTCTCATATATATCATGATCAAATTGACCTTGTTGTTAAGCTTCAGAATCATCCACAGATTTTGTTTTCCATTTAATCAGCATACTTGAATTGTCCCGTTAATCTGGTATGATTATAAATGTGTACATACATGGTATTCCCATTGTGTTCCTCTTGTTAATTTTAGGCTAAAACACCATGTTATAAAAAGGGCAATGTCAGGTTATGTATTTGAAAATAGATGACCAAGAAAATGGAGCACCATATATTTTTGTATTGATTAAAAGCAAGTATGTAGTTGTTAAATGATCTTGAACTTTTAAAATATAATCTTATCATCTACTGCCTAAAACTCATTTAGGATGTTTGAAAGTGATGATATATCATTAGTAATAACCCATTGTGGAGTTTGCTATGCTGATGTTGTCTGGACAATAAATAAACATGGAGATTCAAAGTATCCAGTGGTTCCTGGGTATGTGGCCTAAATCCATGTTGCAAATAATTCAAAATGATGTCTTGTACTAACATTGATATGGTGATTTGCAAGCAGACATGAGATTGTTGGAATTGTGAAGGAGGTTTGCTCGAGTGTTAAACGCTTCAAAGTTGGTGATCATGTAGGAATAGGAACTTATATCAACTCATGTAGAGATTGTGATTACTGTAATAATGGGTTGGAGGTTGATTGTGTAAAAGGGTCAGTTCCCACTTTCAATGGCATTGATGTAGATGGTACTGTCATAAAAGGAGGATACTCTAGTTTTATTGTCGTCCATGAAAGGCAGGTGCTTTCAGATCATTTGTTGTGTTGCTTGTGTCGTTATCTTTTCATACTAAATCTTTTAGAGAATTGATTAACTTCATTGGTAATTAAATTGATGGCAGCAATGGCTGACCATATGGTTTTCTAAATTCTTTGTCTTTCTGCTGTAAAATATTAAGCTAGCATTCATAGCTGAACAAGAATTCTTGCAAATTGATCAGTGATGAGTGCTCATGATGAAGGTTGTTTGTGCATTCTGTGCCTATAATTTTACAGTTTCTATGGACATTCTAGGTTCGAGACCACTTAGGTATCTAAGGAATTTCATAATAGAGTTCATTTTGTTAGATCAAACCATCTGGGAGGGATCAATTACTTATTAATGTACTCAGAGTGTGTGTTTCAAGTATAAATGTCATATACAACATGTTAAATGACGAATCATTCCCTTGTAGATTCAGATGATAGCAAAACTATTTGATTGTCTTTAAACCATAAGATATTGACATTCCCTAAAGTTAATATAAGAGAAGCTAAATAATGTCTTACACTACTTGGTAGGGAAAACTTATAGTAAATTCAAAAAGTAAGGCTTCGATATTATATATTTTGACTTAACTTTTTGAGAGTATTGATACTTTAGGTGATGTTGAAGAAACATGTTTAGTGCATTAGTAATGTTAACAATGTTAGTTTATCAACAGATACCTGTTGACTATCCATTGGCTTCAGTAACACATTTGTTTTGTGCTGGAATTACTATTTACGCCCCAATGATGCGGTATAAGATAAACCAATCTAGCAAGTCCCTTGACATGATAGGGCTTGGTGGTCTTGGTCACATTGCAGTGAAATTTGGAAAGGCTTTTAGATTGGAAGTAACAGTTTTTAGCACAAGCATATCCAAGAAAGAGGAAGCCCTGAATTTACTTGGTGCTGATAGATTTGTTCTAGCATCTGACACAGAGCATATTATGGTGGAAACAATTTGCTATTTGAAATCATGTTTTTTCGTTTCAGCATATTTGAAAATGATGACTCATCCTTTTCAAAATTGACAAATTACATGCAGGGCCTCATTAAGTCGCTGGACTTTATCATTGATATAGCCTCTGGCGATCACCTATTTGATCAATACATGTTGCTCTTGAAGATTGCTGGTGTTTACATCCTGGTGGGGTTCCCAAGTGAAGTCAAATTCAGTCATGCAAGCCTTATTCTGGGTAATTTGGTGATATTTATATTCTGAACAAATGTCTAAATGTCATCATATAACTTTCAATCAAGAATATGCTTAGTGGTGAATTAAATGCTTTAATGTTCTCTTTTGACAGGCATGAGAACCTTTTCTAGTAGTGTTATTGGAGGTTTATATTTAACCCAAGAAATTATTGACTTTTGTGCTGCTCATAAAATTTACCCACATATAGAGATAATTCCCATCCAGCAAGCCAACGAAGCTCTTGAAAGGTTAATAAAAATGGATGTGAAGTACGAATTCGTGATTGATGTTGAGAATTTCCTAAAATGATTCCAATGTCATTGAAGCAAAGGTGAAACTATAATCTTGGGTATCTTATGCTTTCATAATCCACATATTGGAGCAAAAATTACAAACTTGGTAAAGATTATTGATATACTTATATGCAAGACAAAATTACCTTCATGGATTTTGTTGGAGTAGCCCGTAGTTGAACTTTTCTTCCTTCCAATTATAATTTATTCTTTTTCCTATACATGCTTGTTTGCAGGTGGAGAAATGTCATTTTGGTCTATTCTTGTTTTAAGGAGATCTTATTTCCAAAAATCATATATTACCTAGATGGATATCATATAAAGTACTTGCACTGCGGGTGTGCTTCACCAGTATTTGGTTTTTGCATTAATATGTAGATTTTTCTGTCCCGCCCATCATAGTAACTATCTCCTCCTCACAGGCACATAGACAAAGCCAATAATAATGAATGACCTTTTGCCTACTAGTTTGTTGGCATTATTATCGGAGTTGTTATTTGCTAAACTATTACAAACTAAATACTATTAGTAGAAAGGTCAGTGTGGTGATAAAAAGACAAATACCTAATAAAGTTAAATTTGAATTGAGATATATTAGGTAACGAATATGCGACCATCCTAATCTAGTAGTCATAGAACTTAGATAAATAAGCAAATTGTGATATTGGGTTATATTTTGTGAATGACATTGATGTCTAAATTTGTTTAGGTCAGAATGTCATTACAAATATACACATATATATATATATTATACGTCATTTGTTATCAATTATTCTTTAGCTGGATAATTGGTGCTTTGGTAATTCTTTATGAAGGTAAGAATTTTAGTTGAGTTAAATATCATACGTTATCATTAAGAGGTTATGTTATGTTATTTTTAGTATAAAGTTACCACTTAATTAATTATGAAGTGTTAGATGTCTTTTTCTCCATGTGAAACCTGTTGTGTACTAATGGATGCCATATATGGCTTATGACTATCATCTATGGTCAAGTGACACTCATGGGTCCTGATTACTTTTTGGAAGTAATATTCTTTTTCGACGAGACTAAGATTTAGCCACAGGTGAAAGCAAAATGTTGAATTGTAATATTGTAAAAATAGTGTCTTGTTATTTTTGTACTTAAGAACCCAAGTGTATAGAAGGTGAACAGTTTTTTATTTGTTTTATAACTAACATAAGTTCTTATGAATAGAGATATTAAGATGAATAAGCAAGCAACTTGAGTTTTTACTAGATAGTTCTGATGCTTAAATCAATGTGAGGGAAATAAAGCCTAAGGAACCTCCAGTTTTAGTATGTATGATTTAAGGTGATTGTAATTGATGGATTTAATTGATCTCCTCCTTAATAATTCTTTTTGATGACTAAGATAGTAAATCTAAATTAGTATGTCTTTATAATTGTTTGAAATTAATAGATCTTCATTTACCATCATATGCTGCCATGTATTATCGATTGTACATGTTACTTACTATCTTTGTGATTAAATTTTTGCTACATGTGTGCTGTATTTGATTTTAAGTGTTTGCCACTTGTTATTTGGTGGCCACCTATTATTTCATTATTTCCTGTATATAAGAGAGAATTTGATTTTTGTCAAAATAATTAAGTTTAACATTCTTTAAATTTAAAAACGAATTTCAAATTATGTAGTAACCAATTAAAAACTCACTTTACAATCAAATACTTAAATTTAATATTTATTTCGTGGCCTAACATTTCAATAAATATGCGGTTCTTTCAATCATAAAACTTTAGTAATTGTATAGATAATATGTTAACACCTTTGACATGTGACATAATTGGTTATTAAATTTATTATGCAAGTTTGATCATTAAAATTGATATTCTTTCGCTTTTAAATAAAAATAAATTTCAAATATTAAATTAATTAATTAATATTAATTTATAGTAAAAATTAGGTTAAATGCCTCTGTATTTAACTACTATTTGAATAAATATGCAAATGAGGCTTTGAGGTTGTATTGTGTTCGTTGAATGATAGGTCTTCAATGTTTGCTACCACTATTTGGTTTATTTGGAGAAGAAGTGAGTTTGTGTGTGGTGCGGTGAGATGTTCACGACCCCCTTTAGTTTAGGCATCAGGTCACGTGTTATGGAGTTGGTAGCCCTAAAGTGAGGTGGTCAATATTCTTGACTAGTTGGTTTAAGCTTAATACGGATGAGTCGATCAAGAGTGATATTAGAAAGGTCACAAATAGAGGTCCCATTTATAACAACCATAGACATTAAATCACAGGTTTTATATATAACATATAGCATTCGAGTTCATTATTGTTTTGGAGGGTCTCAATGTAGTATGGGATAAAGGAACCATAAAACTTACTCTTGAGTTTAGCTCTTTTACACTTATGTAGATCATTCATGACCTTAATAAGATTGATCATTATATATTTATAATTGAAAACTATATGTAGAACCTTTTTATTTTTGACTAAGCGATTCACATTTTTTAAATATTTAAAAAGACAAATGTATGAATCAATCGACTTATTAAATGCGTACATCACTGCATTGAAGGGTTTGTTTCCTCACACCCATAGTTTTTTTTTTTTTACTCTTTTCCTTATAGCAAGCAAATAAATAAATAAACAATAGATTTCAATAGTTATGTACTTATTATCATTAACATTATGTCTTTATAATGAGTATGATCATTATAAATAATTACATTAACATAACACTTGTACATTGATATGTCAACTTAAATTGAGTCATCATGCATAAAAAAATAACATTCCACTCATACTTATAAAAAATTAAACAATAATTTAATTAGAATTGAAGTAATTTGAGTCATCATACATATATATAGTGTTAATAATGTTAAGTTTGTCATTACTATTGAATATTTTTTGAATACAATTAAATATGTTATACTATTATTTAAATGTAATTAAATGTGTTAAATCAATTAATTAAACACACTATAAAAATTCTGATCCCTCTATTATATATTCGTGTAAAAAACAGATATTTAGTTTAATATTTGGCCAAGATAATTACGCATTAATTTAAATAAATGAACACTATAATTTAATTATATTTATAAATAAATTAAAAAAAAGAACAATTTTTAAATGAATATAATATTTAAAATAAACAATGTTGCTTTAAAATATTATCTAGAAGCGCTATAATAATTTACTAATTAATTACATTTGGAGAAAAATAGTGTCTAAGATATATTTGTAATAATCATTCTTTCAATTATTCAAGTGTTTAATTTAAAGTTTTAACAAAATAATATAGAAATTTATAACAGAATTTTTCCATTTTTGTTAAAAGATTTTAAATAAAATTTAGAAATTATTTTTATTAAATTCATTTATCATTAATTTCATTACTCCCAAAAAGTCATAACAACACGAGGAACCACCGAGTCTGGCGATTGGGAACGAAGAGCCGCATTAACCCTAAGTAGTGAGCACGGCTTAAATTCGACGCTAATCGGACTTAAAACCGACGCTACGCGGCCAAGCTATTCCAGCCTTAAATAGTCCAAGCGTGCTATTTGTCCATTTATCTCATCTCATCAGTCGTCCGTCTCGTTCCGCTTTTTCTCTCTGAGACTCCCAAATCTCAACTCTTAAACTGCATTTCTCTGTCGTCTCTATCGGTCTCTCCGTCTTCGTCCTTCAGTTCCTCTCCTCAGCCGGATTCCGAAGTCGATTTTACAAAGCCGGGACGCGCAAGCTTGCTTATCCGATACGCAGAGGAAAAGGTATCACCGCCTCGCGATCTGAGGTCTTTCACTATGACTGTATAGTTACGCCGTTCATTCAGGAATCTCAATCGGTTCTCGATTTGCTCGAGTTAAAACAGGTAATAGCCGATTCTTTAATGCGTAATTTTGACTGGATTTTTAACGAAATGAGAGGATTGGGGTTTGTCGAATCAAAAGAGCTATTGAGACTCATCCTCTTCACTATTAAACTAATCGAATGCGATTAAGGTCTACTTATCATTGATTATTGTGTCACTTGTGCTCATTCGTGAGCAACTCTTTGGTATCAGCTTTATCTAATTGTTTTTAGCCATTTTAGTTCTTATATTTGAAGTTAAATATGCGAGGATAGGAGTCTATGTTTAGTTATTGGATTTTTGTAATTGAGATCAACATAGCTAGTCTTTAATTACTGTGTCTTATAGCGCACTTTTGGAATATAGAAAAAATGGGACCATAAACTAGCTTACAGTTTTTGAAGTCTATCTTTATTCTAAGGAGAATAAAGGTGTTAGTGATTGTCTCAAGGAGTGATGTATTTGGTGAGTCTGGGTATTGAGCCAAGGTTTGTAAAATTTTTTCATTATGAAATGCATAACAGGCACCCGTGCTTGCTGATATAAGGGTGAAATTCAGTAACATATTCTGCAGAGTCTCTAGTGATGATGATCTAAAAGCTGATTGTCTCAAGGAGCGGTACTGCCATTGCAGTGGAAATTTCTTTGGTCTGTTTCTGTTTATAAGGAATGGGATTATCTTCCCGAAAGAGGAGAAGTGAATGATGTTGGCAAAATTTTCATTGAAACAATATTAGCTTTGGATATATTAGACGAGAGTTTCTAGTGACGATGATGACCTAAAAGCTGATTGCCTTGAGGAGCAGTTTTGCCATTACTGTGGTGATTTCTTCAGGCCACTTCTGTTTTTAAGGAATTAGAGTATTTTGCAAAAGAGGAGAAATGAATGGTGGTGGAAAAATTTTCATGAAACAATATTAGATTTTTGAATGTATAGTTGTGAGTTTTAAGTCGATCTTCTCGAGTAATATTGCATATGCTTTTTAGCATATTTTATGTTTTTATTTTTTTTTTTCAATTTGTATTTTTTTAATCTCATTTTATGTTTTTTAGCACATTACATCATCAGAACCGCTATTGTGAACCTGATGATGCAATCTATATTAAATTCTTTTGCATCCGTAGTTCATGCGATATGGGTCGTCAATCTTGGAGATTCCTATTCAATTATATAATTCAATTGAATTTCTGCTGAATTTTTGTAAAACTATGAAAATGGATTGAAACAATAGAGGAAAAGGTGTGCCTGTGCCAATGAGATTTGAAAGAGCAGATGGGAAAGAGCCTCTTTATCAAGTTGACTTGGTGCTATTCAAAGTTTAAGAGACGGGCTCCATGTACCACTATGAGCCTATTGAAGTCAGAGAAGATGGATTGCCCTACAACTTCTGTTTGATGTTTGGGCCTTCGATTCTCTGTTTTAGCTGCTAGGGGTGAAACTCTTCATTTTTTTAGTATTGCTGGGTGTGAAACTTCGGTATCTTAGGTACAGAAATGCTGAAACCAATTTGGTAATTCGATGTTTAATTTTGCATCTAGTTTTGGCAAAATTAGTATTTTAGATGTTCAACTGCTGATTAGGTTTCCAGAATGTCAAAATGTAAGTAAGATATAAACTTGGAACAAGTGTAGTAGCATATCTCACAGCATAGTCTTAATCCTTTGTCTATGATGTTTTTGGGCAAACTTCATTTATGATCTTTTAATTCAAATAGAAGTAGCCTCTTTCAATAATCAATATAATTTACTTCAGCATATTACTATTAGATATAAAGTGATAACCAATATTAAGCCTGAAGTGGTTCGCAATGTGTGACTAAGCGTACTTGCTTCCTCTTCCCATGTAAATTTAGGTAAGTAGCATATATCTTTCTTATACCTGTGCCCTGGCCTGGATGTACCTTATTCTAATGACTATACCATCATAATTCTCTTAAATGGATAGGCAGGATTTTTTTTTTTTTGGAGAATAATATTAAATTTATATGTAATTACTGGAAATAGTATTCTCGGAAAATAATTTCCTGAAACGGTATTTATGATGCATCCATAAAAGAATATGAATTTTGGTTTTTGAGCTTGTGATTTTGTTAATAAAGAAAAATGATTTGCTATGTAAACCTTCTCATTCAGTTTCCTTGTTTAATGATTCTTTTATATTCATGAAAGTTATTATTTTTTTTTTCAATTTCTCTGCATTCAAGTGGAATTGACTTTTTAGTTTTCTGGAATTAATTATCAGTTGAAGTTCACTTGTATATTTTTCTTTTATCTGATGTGTGCTTCCATTTCTTCAGTTGGGAATCTAGAACTGGATGCTGTTTCTGGAGTAAAGAATTAATTAGAAAGATGTTTGGATCATCTAATCGTAAGGGCCTATTCTACTTCCTTTAGCTTCCATTCATTTTCATTTCCTTTAAATATCATATCTTAAGTTCATTGAGGTTGTTTTTCTATTTACCATTTTTTTTTTCTTATTCTGTTTGAATGGTAAGGAGTCCTTAAATTCTTAGCATCTCTTTCAATTTATAGGTTGAGTAAACAATGGTGTTTGTTTCCATTTTTAACTAGTGGAAACGTACCTTTGATTTTTTTGAAATTTTCTGTGCATGGGGGCATCTGTAGTAGAATTGTATCACAAATTCCCTTTATTTTTGTTTCCAGCATCTCTACGTCTGCTATTTTCCTGGATTTTTCCTTTACTTCTCCTTTTGCTTTAATGCCAATTTCCCTATCCTCTTTGTTTGTTTGTTTGTTTATTTTGTAGTCCATGGATTTTGTTTTTTGTTCTAATGCATATGCACCCTCAAATTCATTCCCTTAAACCTGTTCTCTTTCTCTCGATTTTCTCTTGTTGTATCATGTTGTTGGCTATCCATTGAACTTCTGCCAGCGTGACTGAACCATCCTTGCTTACATCTTTTTTGTTAATTCTATGGATGTGGAATGATAGTAGCTAGTCTAATTCAGTTGACATATTTGGTTATGATATTTCCACTAGGATTAAATTGGACTTTTATCAGTTGATTGTCCATGTTTTTGGTCAATATCAGCCTTGGTATGGCCTTTTACCTATTAAGATTTCATCTGTGGCCCACCTCTATTTTTTTTGCCTTTTCTTTGTTGATTAGTTTGTTTAATGTATGGGATTCGTTTTTGGTAACTAAAATTAACATAATTCTGTTTGTATTTGGTTGAAAGTATTGAGCTCTTATCAGGCAACAGTTGTTTTTTGGTTACCATCAATGCGGATATGGCCTTTTTTTTTAATATGATCTCGTTTGTGATCTGTCTCTATCTATTTGCTTTTCCTTAGTTGATTAATAGTTGTTTTCTGTTAATTGTGTGGAATCTTTTGGTAACTTAAACTGATAACTTGAAATGCATTGAATAGCGTTTGGGCAGTCATCTACTAGCCCGTTCGGGTCTCAAACAGTCTTTGGTCAGACTAATGCTAGTAACAATCCTTTTGCCCCTAAACCGTTTGGTAGTACATCTCCTTTCGGCGCACAAACAGGTACTTCAATGTTTGGGGGCACTTCAACTGGTGTGTTTGGCGCTGCTCAATCCTCTTCACCTTTTTCTTCCACAACAGCCTTTGGGGCTTCATCGTCACCAGCTTTTGGAAGTTCCATGCCCTCGTTTGGAGCATCTTCAACTCCTGCTTTTGGCGCTTCATCTTCGTCATTTGGTGGTGAGTGTCCCAATGGATTTTTTGTATTATTTATTTATTTTTGTTTTATTTTTTTCTTAACTGAACACTACCTGATTGTTTGACTTGTCAAGTTCTTGAAGAAGACATATGGGCTATGTGTAATTGGTTATTGATAGATTGAGATATTTTGAGTTTGCTAGTTGTCACATATGACTCAGGACCTGATGATTGAGTTCTTCTCAGATGTCTTGTATTTTAGTTGCAATTGGTGCATTTCTATCCATGGGAGAGTTTTTTGTATTGGAATCACTTTCCTGAGGAAATTCACTGATTAAGATTTTAATTTTTCTCTTTTTTTCATCCTTCTCTATTACATTTTCCCCATTCCTCTTTTCTTTTGGTTAATTATAATACTGTTTCTTGCTTGTTTATCCTCCTTCCCCATTGAGGTTATATCTTTCTTAAGTGATCATATTCCCTTTTTGTGCAAGTATTCTTCCGCCGTATTGTTCTCGTATAGATGTAGTTCCTCTGGAAATATAGTTACATTTATGCTTGCTTCTATCTATATAATTATAGTAATCTTATTTGGCTTATTTTTTTGGTAAACTTTTGTCTATTCTTCTTTTTCGAATACATAGGCTCATCTGTTTTTGGTCAAAAGCCTGGTTTTGGTTTTGGGGCAACAACTCAATCAAGTCCTTTTGGAAGTACAACTCAGCAATCACAACCTGGATTTGGAAGCAGTATATTTGGTTCTTCCACACCTTTTGGTGCATCAAGTCAGCCTGCATTTGGTACTACAAGCACTCCAGCATTCGGTGCTACAAGCACTCCAGCATTCGGTGCTACAAGCACTCCAGCATTCGGGGCTGCAAGCACCTCTGCGTTCGGTGCTACAAGTACACCTGCCTTTGGTGCTACAAGCACACCTGCATTTGGCTCAACACCGAGCCCAGGATTTGGTAGTACAGGAACTGGATTTGGTGTGTCAAGTACCCCTGTTTTTGGATCTGGGGGTGCATTTGGTGCTTCAAGCATCGCTGCATTTGGTGCAGCAAGTACTTCTGCTTTTGGGGTGTCAAGTGCTCCTGCTTTTGGGGCTTCAACCACGTCTGTTTTTGGGGCTTCAAGTACGCCTGCTTTTGGAGCATCCAGCACTCCATCCTTTAGCTTTGGCTCTGCTCCAGCTTTTGGCCAGTCAACTTCATCCTTTGGCGGCAGCATGTTTGGATCCACATCCTCTCCTTTTGGTGCTCAGAGTTCTCCTTTTGGTGAGTTATCATATTTTTCTGATTCCCTCAATAGCATGGGCTAAAGCAGATTTTGTGATAAATATTCTGGTTTTTTATTATAAGAAACCAGTTTAGCTTCTACCTCTTATTTAAATTCATCATTCTTTGAATATGTATGCCTATTTTACCTGTCTCGCAGGAGCTCAAGCTACAACACCAACATTTGGGAGCAGCGGCTTTGGACAATCAGGTTTTGGGGGTCAACGTGGAGGAAGTAGGGTAGCCCCTTACACACCTACAACTGAGGCAGATAGCGGTAGTGGTACACAGCCTGCTGGGAAGTTGGAGTCAATATCAGCCATGCCTGTCTACAAAGATAAAAGCCATGAGGAGTTGAGGTGGGAGGATTATCAGCAGGGAGATAAAGGTATTTTTTGGTGAATATTTCTTAAATTGCAGAAGCTAATGTTACTTGTTGCTATATGCATGACATTACTAATTCTGTAAGTAATTTCCTTTTCAGGTGGACCACTCCCTGCTGGCCAGTCTCCGGCTGGAGTTGGCTTCGGTACATCAACTGCTCAGGCAAATCCTTTTGCTCCTTCACCAGCATTTGGTCAGTCATCACCAAGTCCTTTTACAAGCTCAACATCTTCAAATCCATTTGCTCCAAAAACTCCAGGTTTTGGTAGCTCAGGTTTTGGGACCTCAACCACTCCTGCATTCGGTTCATCACCTTTTGGTGCAACATCGTCATCAAACTTATTTGGATCAACTTCATCAACAACTACATCGCTATTTGGATCTACTCCTGCATTTGGAGGAAGTTCATCTATTTTTGGTTCATCAAGCTCACCTGTATTTGGGTCTTCTCCATCTCTTTTTGGTTCTGCTGCAAGTCAAGGGACAGCTCCAGCATTTGGTTCTGGCATGGGTTTTGGTACTAGTCAGACATCTCCTCTGTTCAATTCAACTGTTCCTTCAATTGGGCAGACAGCATCTGGTTTCGGACAGGTTACTTCGTCCTTTGGACAGGGTTCTACTCCTTCATTTGGTCAGTCCAGTATCTTCAATACACCTTCTACCGGGTTTGGTGGGTTATTCACAAGCTCATCAACAGTTAACACTTCTAGCAGCCCAATTTTTGGTCAAACAGCAGTAAGTTACTTCTTTTTCCATTTTATTCTATCCAATGTACTTCTCAACCCAAAAAAGGATAAAACAATATACTGAAGCTTCTTGCATAAATCTCTTATTTTTTTCAAGGATGTATATTTTCCTTTCTGACATTATCATGACCTACTTTTTTACGATCTTAATATGCAACTCTTTTTTGATGTTTTCTTTGAGAAAATGTTCATTTTTCTAAAAGAAAAAGAGAGAAAATCCATTGGTATGTCACCAAAGGGGTGCCACCATGTACAAAAGTTTTATAAAGAATCAAATGCAAGATTAGTAAAGTCAGAAAAAATCAGCATCATGCTGGATAGGGTGAGCCGTATAAAGGTTCTGAATAATGGTTGTGGATACATGCAAAAGAGGGATGTGGAATCCTGGAAGACTCCTTTTTTTTTTAATTTATTGTGCACGTGCATGTTGATTCACTACTAGCCTTGTTTTAAATTTCTCTGATGTTTGTCCTCTGCTTATCTAGGCCTCTGTTTCTACACCTTTTCAGCCAGGCCAGCCTGCTCAGGCCACTAGCACGTTTGGCTTTGGCAACTTTGGTCAGACACAAGCAGGTATGCTGCTGTCCTTCTTTCTAATATGTTTCTTAATTTTTCAACATGATGATACTGACTTTCTAAAATTACCACCTTTGTAGCAAGTGGAAGTGGCTTTGGCGGTGGATTGGGCATTTTTGGTCAAAGCAACATTGGACAAATGTATGTCTTGTATTCTTTGGTTACTACTCGTTATTGTTTGTGTATCAATGTGTTGTGCAGACCTTATACATATACTATTTTTATTTAAATTTAAAACAAAAATACTTTTTTTTTGTTTTTTAATTGCTTTTAATATTCCTCTTACAGGCCAGCTGCACAGAGCGCTGCTGCTGTACAACCGGTTGTTGTTACAAATCCATTTGGGACGCTTCCTGTTATGCCTCAAATGTCGATTGGTCGAACTGGAATGTCGCCATCAATACAATATGGAATTTCTAATATGCCTGTAAATGACTTTCTTGACTTTCATTTTAGTTTATAATTGAGGTTCTTTGGGCCTGCTAGTATGCATGCTGTTGTTACTGTTTTTATAGTAGTTTTTCTGGAAGCTATATGGGATAATGCAGTTAATAATGTATATAGGACAATACGAGAGTTTGAAGACAAAACTTATGAAAATTTTATTAAGAAGCAAACTAGGAGTGAAATGACTTTCTTGTCTTTTATTTTAGTTATAATGGAGTTTCTCTGGGCCTGCTAGCATGAATGTTGTTATTACTGTTTTTGTAATAGTTTTTCTGGAAGCTATATTGGATAATGCATTTAACTATGTGATGTAGGACAACAAGAGAGCTTGAGGACAAAACTTAGGGAAATTTTTATTAAGAAGCAAATTAGGAGAACTCGGATCTCAATAGTCAAATAATATTTCAATATTTAATTATTAATCACTAATAGTCTACCTAATAACTAAACTAAGTATTTCATTTATGAGCACCAAATACATCAAGTATAGGACATCTAGGAAATAGAAAAATAAATATTTCAATTTTTTTTTTCTTGTAAAACTTCCCAAAACTTATAAGAGGAAATTAAATTTTTTCATTTCTTTTCAATAATTTCTTTATGTTCCTCATCTCCTACTACTGAAATATGTTCACTTTAGGAACTTCCTATTTTTAATCACTAAGATTCATTTGTTTCCAATTTTTTTTAACTTCTTTTTTAATCTCAGGTTGTCGACAAACCTGCTCCTGTTAGAATATCATCTTTATTGACTTCTCGACACATTTCGCAAAGGCGAATCAGGTTGCCTGCAAGGAAGTATCGTCCTAATGATGGTCCAAAGGTTTGAAATGATAATTACTCTGTAAATTGTGTTGGGTTACGAGATATTTTAGTTTAGTGCCTCTTATTAATATTATTTTTTCCCAATACATAAGCTTATCTTTTGATTGCTATACAGGTTCCATTTTTTGATGATGATGAAGAGACACCCAGCACTCCCAAGGCAGATGCTCTTTTTATTCCAAGGGAAAACCCAAGAGCTCTGGTGATTCGTCCAACAGAACAGTGGCCTTCAAGAGCTAGTGCAGAAAAATCATCTCCGTTGAAGGACACTACCCTGGTGCATGAAAACGGTACGGTTTGGTTACATTTTGTGCCACCTAACAAACCTTAGTTTGATTAGGAGATTTAACTGAAATAATTATTTTCCCTTAAACCTTGTTGAATTTGCTATTGGTCCGTTTTAATATCATATTGTTAGTTCCTGGGAAGATAGTCACCATCTCCCCTGTTGCTCTCCTATTGCAGCAGTTCCATCTGAAATTTCAAGTAGCCCATTATGGTGTTACATTTGTTAGCATGATCGAACTCTTGCTTACTGGCGTGCTGACCTTTTTAGAGCATGATTTTTGTTTCAGGTAAAATTTCTGAAAATGGATCTGCTGCTGGCAACAAAGACAGTAAGTACTTGTAGCTCCATGTTGGTTCTTTTGATTCTCACATTGCGCAATCTAATTTTCTGGTTGTGTTACTCATAATTCTGGTTTCTTTTATGATAAAAATCACGTGTATTTCTGTCTTTAAAAAATCACATGTAATTCTGGAACCCATTGATTTGGTTTGGATCATAGAGTGAATACAGAATCAAAGGGAATGACTGTCTAATTGTCTATTATCAAGTGATAATTTATTTATTTGGAGTTTGTTTGACATTTTTATTCTAAAAGGTATTTTTATCAGTATTAACTATTAAAGAAGTCAGTTTTTTCTCAAAGTACTTGGATCTGTAAAAAAACACCATTCGACCTTTGCCATCGTTGCTTACCCAAAACTTGTTTGATTTTGTTATAATGAGTAGCAATTTCTTTCTGTTAGCAAGTTTGAATTTCAGCTGAATTTGGCCTTTTGGGAGGATTTCAATGTATACTTGCATGTTTTTCTTTGATAAATTTTTCCTGAACCTGCAATATTTGCAGAACATCCAGTTGAAGATGGTGCTGTCGCTTTTGTTCATCCCATCAAAATGAATCAAAAGCTTAATGGTGTTCATGATGATCATCCTCCTCAGAAAGAAAATTCATACATGACTCTTAGCGGCCACAGAGCAGGTGAAGCTGCTATAGTGTACGAACATGGGGCTGACATCGAGGCCCTGATGCCAAAGCTCCGACGCTCTGATTACTATACAGAACCTAAAATCCAAGAACTTGCAGCCAAGGAAAGGGCTGAGCCGGGATTCTGTCGCCGTGTTAGTGACTTTGTAGTTGGACGTCATGGCTATGGGAGCATCAAATTCACTGGTGATACAGATGTGCGAAGGCTCGATCTGGAATCTCTGGTGCAATTTAACAACCGTGAGGTAATTGTTTATATGGATGACAGCAAGAAGCCCCCTGTCGGACAAGGTCTTAACAAGCCTGCCGAAGTAACTCTACTTAACATAAAGTGTTTTGATAAGAAGACCGGACAACAATACACAGAAGGACCAAAAGTTGAAAAATACAAGGAGATGCTTAAGAGGAAGGCTGAGGAACAAGGCGCTGAGTATGTGTCCTATGATCCCATCAAAGGAGAATGGAAGTTCAGAGTCAAGCATTTCAGTAAGTACAAGGTGGATGATGATGGTGATGACAGTGATGAGGATCTTGAATGTTGCATTGGGCTTTGTTGAGGTGAAGAAAGATGTAGCACATGCATTCAGCGACCTTCCTGATTGGTGGAAAAGACTTGTTGTATGGAAGGGTTTTGTTCCGATGGGAAGGTTTCTGTTCTGTTTTGTACAGATATGATGATTGTGTTGTGGGATGCCAATGTTGGCTCTGTATTAGGGTGGTTTGTTCTGCCGTTGATTCTATTTTTTTTTTTTTTTTCTGTTTTTTTTTTTTCCAGCCAAATCCTTCTTTTCTTTTGACAGTTTGTTTGGTTTCTGTTCTTTTTCACTTATTTTGTAGAATTCAGTTCCCATTTTTCTGGTACTGTGTTGTTAGATTGGGCGTCAAGTTCTGTGGGAATCTGCATTTGTAGCTGAAACGTCACTTCCCTTTTTATTGTATTGTCAAATCCAAATTGGGTACAATCTCTTAATCTTTATAATGGTGGATCAGACATTTTCTTTTTTTGGGAACCAAATGGCTTTATTTTCTTTTTGGTTCTACTTGTTTGTTGTTTGATCTCGTGTACAATAACAGAACCGCACTTAAATCTTGCGATGGGTTTCACCTCCAGGTCAACATTTGGCCGGAGATGCTATCTTGTACTGAGGTAGGAAAACTATGCATCTTTTTAGTGTTTTGTTGTTGGGGAAAATTATAAGGTAAACCTTAATGGTTATCATGTCCTCTTTTACATGACATGACGTGACATATATATATACACACACACGCACACACACTCACCTCTTCGGGTGATGTATGGTACAAGTGTTCTTTGCTATTTGTGTTTATATCTTTAATGAAGAGAATTCCCATGTTATATATTATATGATATATCCATAATAATCGAATTATGTATAAGTTACTTGGATGAATTTTATAATACTGTCGAAGTTGTTCATTTTTCAAATATATTTGTGGAGGTACAAATTAAAAATGACAACTTTTTCTAAAAAAGCAGCATTCATTTTTAAATTTATCATGCACCAAGAAATTCCTAATGACTAATATACATTCTTTTAGGCTACAACAGCATAGAAGCAATTAAAACCCAGAAAAAGGAAAAAGAAATCGACAATTCAGCACCAGTGGATATCAAAATGTGAACATGAGCAATGGCCACTTGGCGAGAAGCGACAGTGCACGTGCGCACGTGACATATCAACGTCATGGCTGACAATAACCTTCTCTGTGAGCCAATCCATGGTTAGCCTGGGGATCTGTTTAATTCTTTTATAATTAAATTAATTCTGGGTTTACTGTCATTTTCTCGCGCAGGCCGAAACGCACACAGAGAATGTTCATTAATTATTGTAAAAAAATTCACTCACGACGTACGATTATAATATTTACAGTTTTCGATAAATTACTATTTTCATTTAATTATTTAATATATATAAATCGGCTAAGTTCAACATTTCAACCTTAAATTTTTCGTATGTTAACAGATTAATAATCAAAATATTTAATTGAAATTAACTTTAAGGTAGAGAGTTATTTTAATTTTAAATTTTATTCTATTTCTACATATTGTTAGTTTTATGAAAGTAGAATTTGAAGCAAAATAGATGTTACTGTATTTTAAATTAATTTTTATACTGAGATTAAATTCTTTTATAATTTAATTTATTCGTATTAAATTTAAAAAGTTTTAAAAAATTACCGTATAATCTCCAATAAAACAAATATTAGAAAAAAAAATTTATTTAAAAAAAAAGAAAAAATAAAACAATTTTTATCAAAATTCCTCCTTTCATTTCTCCGTTTAAAAATATTATATATCTATTTAAAGAGGTAAAATTTTCCTTTAAACCCTGAAACTACCAGACTTGTTCTTTACTTCGGTGGTGGTGGTTGGCCCCTGCCGAGTCCCTAGTCAGGCCCTCTTTTGTTTCTGTGCTTCTTCGTCTTCAATAATTCACAGACGCGGAGGTCGGAGGTACTTTTTTCGAATTTCAATGTTCACTTTACATGGAACTTCTTTTTTGCTTTGCTGTATTGCTTGGTTTCCATATTCAAGTAGAGTGTAATTGATCTTATTCACTCTTTCAATTCGCAACTTCATGTTTCTTCCTCGTGCGTCTATGTCTTGTTTCTTTTCTTCCCACTGGTTTTGTGCTTTCGCTGATTGGTTGCTCAAATTTACGCGTCGATTCCGGCGTTTCTGCTCTAATTAAACCTCCAAAATAGCTTTTAGAGCTCGTAACCGCAAGGCCGTTTCTAGGGTTTTCACTTGCTCAATCTGTGCTGTTGCAGAAACTAAGGACCTAAAGGATTTATGGCAACTAATGAAGTTGGTAGTCAAATGAAGAATGAGGAGTCTCCCGGGAACGCCGCCGCAGGTGCCGACCTTGACCTTGAAGCGGGGCAGAGCGATAAGAGAGCAGAGGAAGGGGATTCTACCGGCGGCACCCCCAACCCCGCATTGGTTGCTGTTGTAGTCTCCAATCCAGGTCCTGAAAAGCTTCTGAATGCTGTGAATTCTGGTAAAGAGGAGTTAGAACTGCCGGACGTGGCGTCACCAAAAAAGGGCTGCTTGCCCAGGACTTCCAGTTCTCATGAGCAATGCAGGTGCATTTTGTTTTCATCTACTTGTATGTTTGTATCTGTACACACATACACATATACACGATGAATAATTTGTACTGGAAAATTCTAACATCTTTGTTGTCTTCTGCAATTGTGAATAATTTATACTGGAAAATTCGAACAATTTTGTTTTTATCTGCAACTGTTTTTGTCTATCCCATTTTTATAATCACTGTTATATATTAAAAATCCTGTATATATTTTATTTGCCATGCAAATAAGCAGAGCTAATGATTCTTAAAATAAAATTGGCACTGCAACAGGTGCAGTAAAAATTGCTTTCAATGTCGTTGTTCAGGGTTTGTCAGCAGGAGAAGGAAGAAGTTTTGATTGATCTCGGATGTCAATGTCGCGGTGGTCTTGCAAAAGCTCATCGGTCATGCATAGACACTTGGTTTCGCACTAAAGGGTCGAACCAATGCGAGATATGCCAGTAATTATTTGATAAAAATTCTTCCATGTTTAGAATTTACTTGTTTCTACAAAAACATTTATCTTGATTTAACATGCATGCAGATCAGTAGCTGCCAATGTGCCACCTCCAGAATCCCAGTCAACTGTAGGTATCTTTTTCTCGAATTTGGGAGTAATCAAAAGAATTCCCAAGTTATTATTTCCATTTGTTTTCGCATCGTAATTTAACGCATATGAATTTGGGTATCTGACACTCGTGAGTAATCAAAAGAATTGTCAAATTATTGTTTCCATTTGTTTTCGCATCGTAATCTAACACATGAATTTGAGTATCTGACAATCGGGACTAATCAAAAGAATTCCTAAGTTATTATTTCCATATTGTAATCTAACGTACATGAATTTGAGTATCTGACACTCGGGAGTAATCAAAAAAATTCTCAAGTTATTATTTCCATTTATTTTCGTACCGTAATCTAACGTACATGAATTGGATATCTGACACTCAGAGTAATCAAAAGAATTCCCAAGTTATTGTTTCTATTTGTTTTCGCATCGTAATATAATGCACATAAATTTGGATATCTGACACATGGAGTAATCAAAACAATTCTCAAGTTATTATTTTTATTTGTTTTCGCATCGTAATCTAACACATGAATTTGGGTATCCGATACTCTGGGAGTAATCAAAAGAATTCCTTAGTTATTGTTTTCTTTTGTTTCCCATCGTAGTCTAACGCATTTGAATTTCAGTATCTGACACTCGAGAGTAATCAAAAGAATTCCGAAGTTATTGATTTCATTTATTTTCGCATCATAATCTAATGCTTATGAATTTGGGTATCTAACACTCGCTGCTTTCATCTCTTGTGGGATTCCCACAGCATGGCTTTTAAACCTTGAAAATCACCTCAAACCTAAGAGTGATACTCCGCGAAGTTCCTCATACAGTCGTATTAAAGTATTTGTATTTCATTCATTTTATTATTTCCATAACTGAAAATTGTTCAGTCTTTAAGTTACCCCAGAGCTACACCAACTGATGGCCTTTGGTTACAGTAAGGCTGTAAGTTGATGATTTTCCGAATAGTAGCTAGTCTTCTAGCATCAGCTGTAAGTATTTAAAACTTTGTGCCCAGTTATATCATGGTATACAAGAGTTATTCTGTGTTCTAGAGAAAGAAATTCTATAATACATGAGCAAACATATACACTTGTTTGTAAATGATTGACCATTGGAGTGATCTGTTTTGCTGTTTGTTGATGTCTTCTGGGCTAAACAAACTCTCCAAATAGTGCAATGGATTTTGACATCGATTTTTTTCCCAATGTTATGACATCTCGGTCTTGGATGCGATGATTCATTTGTGATTTTGGCGCAGACAAACTACTGGGTTTGGAGAGTTGACCCAAACTTTAGACGTCAAGATCATGGAAGGGTTAAGGCACAGCTGTGACTATTTTCTTGTAATCATGTTTTTTTTTTTAATTCAAAACTTTGACTCTAATCATTTGACAGGCCTGTTTCAGTCCACTTTGGGTGGCATTCTCAATCCTAATCGGTGGGCTATTGTTGGATGTCCTGATATCAGTTACTCTTGGTGTTTCTGCACTCCCTGTTAATATTATAATTGGTATGCACATATATTGCATATATTTTCAGTTCATTGACATGCAAATCATATTCCCTAAAAATAGGTAGCTGCATTGATGGTGTTAAAAACGTGGCAAACATTATGCAGGAGTTATTGTTGTGCTTGGGCTTGGAACAGCCCTTCGACTTAGCCTGGAGTTTTGCCATGAGTGGAGCTTGAGGAGAGTTGTGCAGAGGGTGGAAACAAATGTGCATATTGCCTATCATCCTGGCTTGTAGGTAAAATTTGTGTATATATACAAAGAAATTGCAGAGTTAGAAGCAAACAAGCTTTCTTTATGTCCTGTGAAGAAGCATAGCCCTTATAATTTGTTATGAGGGCGTACAGTCTATCTTCTTGTTACTATTATATCTACTTTTTATATGTTTAAGAGACATCAAGAATGTATGGAGAATCTAGTTCTGTTAATTTTGTGGTTATAAAACGATGAGTGGCTTAGTAAATTCATTCAAACAATAGAACGCAGTGCCTAGTTTTTACAGAGACGAGCACACAGAGCCAAATCAAGAAATGTAACTAAAAATGGCAGCAGAGAAGACATTTTGTGTTGCCACAAGATAAATTTTCCAAAGAAATGGTTGAGGAAAGAAGCTTAGATATTGTGTTTATTGTATTTTTTTTTCTTTTAACTTTAATTATTAATTATTTGTTAACACTAATTTTTTAAGTAAGAGATTATAGATATTTAAATTTTAATTCTCAGATTATATATTTTTTTAAAAACTCAAGTTTAGATGTTTTTAAAAATGTGAATATATGAGTTGAAATATACGATTTCTTGTTAAAAAGACGTTGACGTCTTTATTTGAACATAATTTATTCTATAGGTTTGTATTTTTATATTTTTGTGTTTTAAATAGATAAGATCTCAAGTTTGATGGATGATACGTGATTGTGTGATCAGAACATGATTAGTGACGGAGACGATTTTTGCTCTATTGATATTGTAGAGGATCGTTTTCAATTAGATTTGATTTTAATTGTAGTGGTTACTCGCTTATTTGATGGATTAATTAAAAATTAAAAAAAATTTGTTAAACTCAAGTTATTCTTTTATTTAATATGAGATTATAATTTTTAAATAATTTTTTAATTTGTATTACATATTTAATAAATAATAAAAAAATTATAAATTGATTATTTATAAATTTTCGTCAAAAAGTTTGTTTAAAATTATCAGGTTGTAATTTTTATTTTAAAAATCTTGTTTAATAAAATATTAAAAAAAATTCTCAATAAATTATTAAAATATTTTTTAATTGATATATATTTTATTAAAAATTATATTTATATATATATATAAGTTTTATAAAACAAAAAATATAATAAATAAATAAATTATTATAGAAAATATAAATTTTTTTTTATTATAACCTAATTATTTTTCTCTTTAACATCTTTATTTATTTTATCTCTGACATTTTGATTTGTTTACTCTTTAATATATTTATTTATTTATTTTAATATATGTAATTACTTCCTCTTTAATACCATAATCTTCTTCCTCTTTGACACAAATTTAAAATTTTTACAATTTTAGCAAAAGTGAAGTGTTTAATTATAAATATGTTGAGAGTTACAATGAGTTCACATATATCTCCAGAATTCACGAATCAAGAGATTATGTGGAATATCATAATCACAGGCAATCAAAAAACTAACAGAAGAAATTTCATGCAGTGATAAGATGAAAAAGTTGAAGAGGCGATCAGAGAAATCGAGCAAAAAGCAAAAAGTAAGAAAAAAAAGAAAAAAAAAAAGCGTTTGCAGTACAGAGAGTGATCAATCAGTGTGTGGCTTGTAGCAGAAGCTGACGAGACACGTGCAAAGGTCGAAACATAGTAAAAAGTGAAGAAATCCAAAAGGCAATTGTGCAGTGGCCAGCCACAATCATGCCAATTTCTGGCTCTCGGTCGCCGTGTATGTTGGACTATCAAATTCATATTCCTCCATGTAGAAAATCACTCCTACGGCAAACCCTAAAGAAGCAATTCCCTCAGATACTCGTTGCTTGCGCAGGATTCAAAATCAAATGGAGTGAAAAGGCGCAGGCGCGGCTAGTGAGCTGTCGTCATTCAATTGGCTTTTTCCTCTACCCCCTTGCTGATTAAGGCTTTAGCCACAAAGGGGAAATACCCGGATAAAAACAAGAACCCTCCAGTTGCGATTCTGTTCATAATTAAGATCAGTAAGAAATCATTCTTCTAGAAATTAAGTTAGCGGGAAGAGGAGGAGGAGGAGAAGATGGCTGTGTTGTCCATGGAGTCGCTTCCTCTTGGATTTAGGTTCAGACCTACAGATGAGGAGCTGATAAATCATTACTTACGGTCGAAGATCAACGGCCGTGATTCCGAGGTACAGGTCATCCCCGAAGTCGATGTCTGCAAATGGGAGCCGTGGGATTTACCTGGTTCGACTCTTCTTTTCATATTCTCTCTTTCTCTCTTTTTGATAAAAATAAAAATTAGGTAAGCAAGCACATATAACATTCTGAATCTGCTTAGATTCCTTAAGGCCGTCAGTTTCGTTCTCTTTATTCTCCATGCTGATTGCTTAATGGCGAAATGCATCTCATCATCTCACAAGATTCTCTATTTATTTTATGCGTAAATAATGGAGAATTTTAGGGAAAAAAATAGATAAGTTCTGATTTTCAGTGGTTGTAATCGAGATGGGTGATAGGGCTTTCGGTGATAAAGACGGAGGATCCAGAGTGGTTTTTCTTCTGCCCTCGGGACAGAAAGTACCCAAACGGTCATCGTTCGAACAGAGCCACTGATGCCGGTTACTGGAAAGCGACAGGAAAGGATCGGACTATCAAGTCCAGGAAGGCCCTGGTGGGGATGAAGAAGACTTTGGTCTTCTACAGAGGCCGTGCCCCCAAAGGCCAGCGTACCAACTGGATCATGCACGAGTACCGCGCCACCGATAAGGACCTTGATGGCTCTGCGCCTGGCCAGGTTTCTTCCTTTCTGTTCTCTGCCTTCTTTATCATTTTTCTGGGTTTCTTTTGGGTGTGCTGTTGGAGAGTGCCTGTCTTTTTGTCTATCTAGCTGATTTAGGCTTTGATAATACTTGCCAGATTATTTGGCTCTTCTTTACATACGTGAAGTGATCCTAAATCTGTTGTTCTGTGCATGAATCAAAGTATTATTAGCATATAGTTTTGATGCCAGAGACTGGCGATCTTGTCTGTTCTAGAAGCAACAAAAGCATCCTGTAAATAATTAAACAGATCCTGCCATAATCTCTTCTCATGTAATTTTTTTTTGGGATCTCTAAGGCCGATTTTGGCCATCATTTCTTGACCATTGCTGCTGCTGTTATTTTATCACTATCAAATTTGAGAAATAACCTGTTATTCGCCCTTATTTGTGAGATACTTTGGTTGGTCTGTGATTTATGTTTCGTGATCGGCTATTGACACTGTTGTCTCTGTTCTTCTATTTGCTTCATGCAGAGTGCATTTGTTCTATGTCGATTGTTCCACAAGCCAGATGAGAAGAATGAGGGTCCAAAGTATGATGAGATAGAACAGAATGGATCCTCTCATACCACAACAAAGTCCTTTCCTGATGACATATCTTCTGATCTACTTCAGGAAACAGCTACGTCTGGTATGCACATTGAAAAGCAGTCAGAAGGTATAAAGAGTTTGTTAACTGATAAGTGCGACAATGTGACCCCTAATGGTTTTGTTATCAATGAGAGCTCTGGCAATAGTCATACGACTTCTGATGCGGAAGAGCACATTGCAGAGGAAACAACAATAGAAGTGAGAAGTGGATTTTTTTTTTTCTGTTTCTGTGGTATCTTCTTCCTCTGTGTGAAAAGAGTATATTATGAGCATCACAATGACATGTTATTGTACTTTTCGTTTTATTTGCTCTAGGCATGTCCACTTCCAGGAGGAACCTCGGATGTTTATAATCAAGGTGATTGCAAAATTTTTTCCCCAGTGCAGCCACATATTCGGACAGAACTACCACCCTATATGGATGCACTTTATGCCAGTGATTTTGGTAGCAATAGCAATGGATTACTTTTTCAAGATGGCACCGGTGAACAGGATTTGTGTTTGACTGAGTTGTTGGATGAGGTCTTCAATAATCAAGATGAGTGCTCTGGTGAGGAGTCAACAAGTCAGAAAAACTTGATTCTTCAAAATGAAATGCATTTGTCTGGAAATACATGTCCATTGCAGACGGTCCCACCTGAGAATGCAGCTTTCAAGGAAAATGGTACATATGGCGACGGAGATCCTGACATTGCACCACAACTGGTAAAGGAAAAACCTGCTAATTGCTGCAGCTAAAGTATATATTTAGTGTAGTAGTTCTTTTATTTGTCTATTTAACTTGGTTGATTGTTGTGGTTTGTACATATGCCAGTATGGTCCGCTGGTTGGGGCTTCCATGTGGTTTGATGAGCATAATGATCGCAAAGAACCACTGCAAATTCAAACTTCATTTGGATCTTACCATGCTCAAGGATCACTGTATGGTGGAATTGTTGGGCATCGAGATCCTTCATCTGATGATTCCATCACCAATCTGACCAATCCTGTGAATCCTCCCTGCGACTTAATTAGTGGGACAGGAGTCAAAATTAGATCAAGACAGGCTCAGATCCGACCTAATCTGGACAACTTTATAAACCAGGGCACTGCCTCTAGGAGACTTCGTCTAAAGGTGGAACCTTCACCTTCATCAGTTGCCTACGACAACAAGAGAGACATGAACCGCAGGGAAGAAGAAGATGAAGTACAGTCATATGTCTCTGAGGTAAGTGTCCTTTGGGGAGTGGAGCTCATTTTTACAGCTCAATGAAGATCCACTATTGTGCTAATTTTGGTCAATTTGGTTCATACAGGTTATAGAACCTGCCAAACTGCCCTGTGGCAGTGCTCGCCGTCGTATTAAAATGAGGATCAGAGTTCAGCAGCCTCGACATGAACCAAATTCAGAGAACTTTGTTAGTCAGGGCAATGCTCCTCGAAGAATTCGTTTGCAGACGAAACGTTTCTCCACATTTGTTCAGGAAGGCAGGAGTAGATATGTTGATATGGTAATATTAATCATTAGTGAGATAAGAGTCATTTCATTGAACTAATGCTTGGAGTTGAATAAGCTTTTATGTAATGTTCCGCTGCAGGCTACCGAAGAAGCTTCTGAACGAAGCCTTACCTTTTATGAGCCATCAACAAAGAGTGAGCCCGTTAATATTGATGGGAAGAAGGAAATTTCACATGGGTATTTTGGAAAGCATAGATTAAGACCGAAACTTGGTGGAACTGGCTGTTCTCAGACAGGAGCAATAACATCTTCACAGGGACAACCCAAGCGTCCTGGATCAAGTAGTTTATTAGGTTATATTGTCATGACGGGGGTTGCTGTGATGGTGGTTATTCTTTTGATTGGGGTGAGCAGATGCTTAGTTCCCGCAGCTGCATGAAGCCAGTGTCTACAGGTATTGTTCTTCCATTGTATTTTAATGTGCAGTGAGATAGGCAGAGATCTGTAAATTGCCCTTTCCATGTCATGTATAGATATGTCTTCAACAACTCAGTAGTTTCTCCTTTAGCTATTTACGATGTATTTGGTTCAATTTTATTCAGTTTTTAGTTGTAATTTTTGCATTAGTCCCGATATGAACCAGTTAGAACATAATTTATAATCTTTTAGTTCAAAACAACATCATTATTTCAATTTTTTTTTTTTTTTTTTTTAATGGTGAAAAACTTAATTCTTACTTTAAAATGTAGGAATTAAATATTTACGGTCAAAAAACTCAAATTGAATAGAAAATGAAGTGTATTTGTAGCTCTGATGAGGAGAGATAATCTTACATAGCATTTGATTCCTGCTTTGTCTGGGTTTTACTGTATATCAATGGTGGGATTAGATTACTAATCAATTGAAGTTTATTTAATGGTTGTAATTATTGTTTGTTTGCTTAATATATATTTATTGTATAAAAAATATTTTAAGATAATTAAATTTTTTTTTTTTTTTTTTAATTAGGTTGTTATAAAAGTAAAATCTTTAAAAAGCCAAATGTTCACTTCCGGAACACTAGGATTTAAACCTATTTTTAATTCTCTATTTTCGACATTAGTACGTGGAATATATATTTTAAAAAATACGCGAAGAAAATGCAAATAATATTTAATTATTTTATGTAACAATTATGAAGGCCATCACGTGATCTTATGATTACGTGGCAATCGGAATAACGTACGTTAGAAATATTTAATAATACTCACCTAAAGAAGGCAACCACCGGTGGGGCCACAAAAAGATAATTATATTTATTAAATTTGTTATACGTCTCCGTTTTTATTATAATCCTGAATTTTGATATAGTAATTAGTTTATTTTATCCTCGGGAGTAAATTATTTATTTTATTAAAGTTTTATAAATGATACCGTCAAATATTAAAGGAAATACCAATAGTAATTATTTCTTAGATTTGTCTTTGATAATCTAAATAAAAATATTAGAATTTTGAATTATTCATATATCGAAGTGAAGTATAGGAATTTTTATTATTTACATAAAAAATTATAACTAAATTTTAACATTTTAAAATATTATTTTATAAACTCCAAAAAGGAGAATGCACTCGCAAGGGGGAGAGAAGATAAGGATGAGAAAAAGCAGGTGGAGATAATCTTGTGAATAAAAAGAAAAAAAAAAAAAAATTGGATCCACGTGGCAGAGATGTACCGCACTGAAAACACTGAACCAATTGAAATTATAAAAAAATAATCATACGTGCAAATATAATAATTATCTAAAATTAACAAATTTATATTTTATAAAATATTTTAATTTTGTTTATAAAAGAGAATGATGGATTATCCTTATTTAATTAAGGAAGGACGAGTTTCCTTCAGCAAACTTTAGAAGCTTGATTTTATACGCACGAAGACGTACGTAAATGATTGTATTTAATTAATTGAATTTTAATAAATAGTTTAATTGCATGAAAATAGATTTAAATAAATTAAATTATTTATTTATTTTTTAAAGTTACAATTAAAAAGGACTTATTTTTGTTTCTGTACCTAATAATGACTGTGAATTCAATTTTTAAAATTAATAATTATCACTTATTTGTTTTATTAAAAAATTACTCCATACGATCAATATACTTAAGTGCATATATATATATATATACACGTGTGAATAAATACAAGAAACCAGAAACCACGGGAACTTCGAAACCCGCAAACCCACAGAAAATAAACCGTGTCATATCACGTCTGACTGTTAACTGGATTGAAACAAACTTTCCGCTTGTTTTCTCCTCTATAAATATTTTCCCACACAGACAGAGCCGCCAGAATTGTCAACTACAGTCAGTGATCTTCCTCGGCCTTCTTCTTCTTCTTCTTCTTCTACTTCTTCAACCTTCTCTTCGCAGAAATCAAAAGATTCGAGTTCGATTTTGTGAATTAGGTTTCGGAATTTCGATTATCAGCTTAGCTTCCGATTAACACAGAAAAGAACGAGAGAAGATGATACTGGTAGCGATAATGGCGGAGCTAATGGAGGAGTACACGGTGCTGTTGGCTCGGGTCCTGGAGCATATGTTCCACGAAGCTCCATTCCCGAGGCGGATTCGGCTCCGACTCCTTCGTAGTCTTCACTTCGCTTCCTCCAATCCTCCTCTTCAGACTGCCGCTTGATCATCATCCTCTTCCTCTGTTTCTTAGCCAGAATTGTCGGTTAGACTGCTTTGCATTATTTTTGTATCTATGTAATTAATCCCCCGGGTGTCTTTGTTTCTGTATATATTACAGAGGTTTTAACCGAGTAATTTGTTTGTGAGTTGTTGAATTTTCTGCAACTGAGTTTCCATATAATTAACTGCCGCATATTAACTTTCCTCCATTAATGGATTCGTGATGTTAGATTCTTACCAAAATTATATGATACGCTGCTAGGAGAACTCGTCCAATAGTTCTTAAATTTCTCAAAACATGTGATATTTAACAGAATCACTCGATATGTATATCGGAGATGTTTTTCTTTTTTTTTTTTTTTAATCAACGTCGATGCGAATTACATTACTTGACAAATGAATGTATTTGTCGGCAGGTGCTTAACAATTCTTCTGATCACAGCCTTATCCATTCTTGATCAATTATCAAGAATGAAGAACGAATGATCCTTCTTCTTCTTTAAGAAAAAATATCCAATCGGAGACGTTGATTGATCTGTATTTGAATTTTTAAGATTTTCCATCTATTTTTCTTTTTTCCTCTTCTAGGAAATTATGAAAACTCGAGAAGAGACACGTGGTGTGACGTAACGACATGCCACGTGGCCGTGGTCCTTAGTAGTAGAGCGGGCCCCGGCTGTTCCGATGCGATTTGTGTGACAAGTAAGCAGTTACCTTCCGAGGAAGAGTATAGAACGTGAGCTGTGTGATCTGCTTGGACCGCGTTTGGCTGTTTGGTTTAAATCTTGAATTATTTTAAATTTTAACCTTATAATGGTTTTCTTTTTTTATTGAAAGCAAGATCATGATTACAAAAATTCTTTAGCAATGAATTTGGATTGAGAAACTAAGATTGGCAGAGGATGAATTTTGGTAGGATTCAATCATTAGGGTCGGTAGTTTTTTATTTAAATTAGTTGGTGTCTTTGATTCAAATTCATTGGTTCAATCAAGTACTGGTTGATTTTAATTTTATTGATTTTATAGGATTTATTTATATTTTATTATTACAAAATGGCCAATGAATTTACTGCCACTGCCCCTTGTATATATATATATATATATATGTATGTAGGTTAAAGTGTTTAAAAAATGAACTTTCCAGGGACTACCTGAATCTGGATGTTAATATAAATAATAAATTTGATCGAAAAGAAATATAGTTGTACATACGACGAATTATTAAATTAATGTTTCATTTGTTATGATTTAATTTTTAATATTTTTTTCATTATAATTTGATATATAATATTTTTATTTATTTTAAATATTTAGTTTTATCTTAATTTTTTATTTAAAAAAACTAAAATAATTACATCATATTTAAATATTTTAAAAAATAATTTTAAATAATTAATAAATTAATGATAAAAATGTACTTAATATTATTAATAATTAATTAATTGAGTAATAATAACTTGATAAATATAAAATATTAAAAATTATATTCTAACAAAAAATATTAAAAGTTAAATTGTAACAGTATTAAGAATTAAGAATTAATTTAATAATTTATTCTAATACCCGATTATAAATAATTTAATAATCTGTATGTATTACAGATTAAAATTTTAATTTTTACTGAAATATTAGATAATTCAAATTTGGCTTAGTTTTATACTTATAAATAAAAAAATAATTTTTTTCTCAGTGTGTATGTAAATGTATATATTAATTTTGGATAGTAAATCCTTGAGTTATTTACATATTTACTTTTTCGGTGGTAAATTCATATGTTTGTTTATTAAAAAAAAAAAAAGTACAAAAGTATATTATAAGTTGTACAAATAATTAATTTAGAATTAAATTTTATTTTTTTTCTAATAAAAGTTTTGAAACCCTAACCACATGCAATCTTACTTTAAGAAAGAAAAAAAAAAAAAAACCTTTTTGGTGTAAATTAATTATGAATTGTATACTTCCACCTCAAGATATAAACAAAAAAAAAACATTTAATTAAATATAAAATTCATTTAAAATTATATTTTTATTTTTATTTTAAAAATTTTATATTGGATTGTTATTTCCATTTCAAAAATTAAAATTTAAACAAAAATTTGTTCCCCAATGGCTCCTCTGTTTCTGGGCTTATCAAATTATAATGGGTTTGACGATTCTAAACATGCAGACCAATTTCTATAGCTACCTATAATATTTACATTGACATCAATATTAGTATATTTCTTTTTCTATATAATAACCTATTAGTTAAATTACAAATTGAAAATACATAATGATATATGTAGTAAGTATAATTTGGGAGATTTTGTGAATGGTTGTGATTCTCGCACACAGATAAACACACATACGCACACACACACACACATATATATATATATTAAAACCCATCAAATAAAATTCAGAAACTATAGAACTTAAAGAAGGAATTTAGTTCGAGATCATGTCTCTCTAGTCATGTTTGTATTTTAGTGGAGAATTTTGCTACTAATAGTAGTAAGCTTTTCTTCAATCCACATCTATAAATATATACTTATATACTTATACGGTTATATGCTTGTTGGCTTTTATGTATATATAGTATTACCCTGGTTCAATTCATGCACAAAGAATAACATTCTTGTCTACGTATACAGCACCAGGAATATCGAATAAGCTGCTATGTTTCTCGTCTTTCACATAAATAATAAATTAACTTGAATAATTAATTATCTTATAATCAAGCTTGTGAATATACATACATAATATATACATCTGTGTGTGTGTGTGTGTGTGTGTGTGCATAAATAGTTTCTAAAAGGTTGTAAAGCGGCTGTCTATATTTCTCCTATGTAGACAAGGGGAGCTGGTATCTGGAAACTTTGGTTTAGATGCTCTGCTTTCACTGATTAAGGACTTTTGCCAAGTATATATATCAGCATATACATATAGTTACATATATTCCAATTCCCAGAATTAGTCCTGCAGATTTATTTTTATTAACTCTGAAGCCTAATGCATCAGCTTATTGTAAGAAACTATAAAAGCACACCCTGACACACGTGTGTGTGTATATATATATATATACATACCACGCAATTACCACGTATACGTTTGTGTGTATGGATGGTGTGACTGCTGCTGGAAGAATAATACTTCATTGGCTTGCATTCAATGGTGGGGAATTGGGAATAACTGTGCCATTAACTTTTCAGCATGCATGCATATGCAGTACATGATTATCTTTTTAAGTGAAAAGTAAATTATTATTAATGAAAGTATATATATATATACCTTTTCTATTTTGTATTTTCTTTTTAATTTACCTTTTGCAAAAAGTCTCGATTTTTACTCATACATTTTTGTAGGTTGTACGTGCCTTTTGGCGCTCAATTTCAATTACACACATACACAAACGTAACATATATACATATATATATATACATACATACATATATATATAAATGAAAATTAGTATTAATATATATATAAATATATATATTTAAAAGATTGATGGGTTTTAATTTGAAACATAAAGTGCAAGTCCTAATAAAAAATTCTCATGTCTAGCTAGTGTGAGATAATGATAAAAATAATACACGATATCTTAATTTATATAATTTATCCTAAAAATTGTACCAATTGATTAACGTTATCTATAAGTATATATTTACATATAGATGAGTTAATTAATGAATCATAATGAGATTTAGAGATTATATAAATACGTATGTGTATATATAAGTTATATTAAATTGGTTAGGGTATGCGGATCATAAATATGAAAAGCACTGAATTTCAAAAGAAAGATTTTAAGGAATATGTTTTTTCATGCTTTGATATGAAGGAATATATATATATATATATATATATACATATTTATATATATATATTGGGTTGGCATCGAGACCCACGAGGTGGTATTTGCTTTTGGTTAAGGCGCCCATATATATCCATGTATATATATGTGTATGTATATCATCCATGATCATGAGAGGCATCCATGAGGATGATATTCCTCCCCCTTTTTGTGTGTCAGCAGTCACGTTTTGAACCATTAACGTGATCTGATCAATATCATCATCCGGCTTTAGATACCATTCCCTGTCTAAAGGGTTATTTCAATTTATTCATAAATATATAATACAATTAAACATTTATATATCATCATCAAATGATATATCAGACACCCATCATCATCATTAAAATTCACCTTAATTCTTTTAAAGATTTAATTTCAATTTTTAGGAATAAGAAAAGACAGTAAATATTGTACGCGAAAAAATTACACCCAAGAAAACGTTTATTAGTGGTAAGTCCTTACTATATATACATGCATACATGAGGATAATACATACATACATACATACATACATACATGTGTATACATACACGCATACAAACACCCGACAATAACAAATATATATTAATGTCATAATGACTTGAATATTATATACATAGAGTGTGTGTGTGTGTGTGTGTTTATATATATGTATTGGTGCTTTTGGGGGAAGTTAGAGGAATATATATGAAGGAGGAGATAGATATAACTTGGGTAAGAAGAAGAGATACCATTGTGAAAGAGGAATATCTTGTGTTTCTGGAAAAAATTTAACTTGGTCTCTATCTCTTCCTCAGCCCTTAAGTTTAATTAGACTAAATATATAGGTAATTTTGTTTATACAGCTTGTATATGTGTATATATATATGGCCAGCTTGCTTATTAGAGCCTTCATATCTGCGTTTGCACACTTGTGTTTCTTTCGCTATCCGAAAAATCATTTACAACCATACGCCAAAGAAATCCCAGTGAGAACCAACATCAACTACCACCGCAACATGCCTAGGGGTCGACCACTTTCTTTGCAGGTAACTCCCTTCGCTTTCAATCCATTTTCTTTTTCTTTGTCCTTATATATATATATATATGTATATCTTTCCCTCTCTCTCTTTGTCTCTATATATATACATATATCCAACTTGCTGTGAAGCAAATGACAAAGCAACTGTAATTGATAACTTCTGAAATATCCATATGTACATATATATTATGTCTATCTCTCTCTGTGTTATTCAAGGCTGTTGTATATACAAAATATCCATATGTACATGCATGTTTGGTTTACACTCATTTCTCTGAGTAAAATTATGGTTTCTGTGCTGTTTTTGTTGCAAAATTATTTGTATGCAGATGTTATATAGTATTGACATATATGAATATTTATCAAACATAATAAAATTGTATGAATTTACTTTCAAAGATTAAATTGATAGAAAGCTGAGTTAAATCCATTATATTTTAATAATTCTCAACTCATGTTGTTTTCTTTACAATAGCTTTCAGAGGAGGATCCAAATATTTTAACCTCCATCCTCTCTAAAACAATTACGAACCCACAAAAAATGAGTTGGTTTAGTTCTTAATACAAATATATACACACATACATATTATAACTCTTTCTTTTTTGAACGAATATAATATATGTTTTCGGATACACATTTTTTTTCAGAAGAAGATGAAGTATGATCCATGTCCGAGCTATATGGCTTTGGGATGAAGTGAATCATATTTATTTTAATCATATGTCTCTAAATATTCCAGCTTTAATTATTTAATTTTTAGTCATTATATATAATATATATATATATATATATATCTAGTCCCAGGACCTAGCTTGGCCGGCCATAGTGGATTTAAGAATCTGGAAACAATGAGTTTAATCTAAACAAAACATTGCTTTTCTTAATCCCTTTGGTTTCCTATAAGAGGCATAAAAGTTTCTTTCAAGAACAAAAGGAATAAAGGAATCCTCACAAAGATATCTATATAATATATAAATATATGAGCCCACCACCGCCCACTGATCCGGTTAACATTTAAATTAATTCCTTTAATTAATTACTTTATCCAGACCGTGGAGCTCAAAGTCCGGATGTGCTGCAGTGGGTGCGAGAGAGTCGTCAAAAACGCCATTTTCAAGCTTAAAGGTTCTTCAAATTTAATTGATTATACTTTATTTTTCTCAATCACTAAATCACATTGAACAAAGTTAATATATATATATATATTCATATATGTATGTAATTAGGTATAGATTCGGTGGAGGTAGAGTTAGAGATGGAGAAGGTGACGGTGGTTGGCTACGTTGACCGAAACAAAGTACTGAAAGCTGTGAGGAGAGCCGGGAAGAGGGCGGAGTTCTGGCCGTACCCAGATCCTCCTCTGTACTTCACGTCGGCTAACCATTATTTTAAAGACACAAGTAATGAGTTCAAAGAGAGCTATAACTATTACAGACATGGCTATAATCTTGGGGACCGCCATGGAAATCTGCATGTTAGTCATCGTGGAGACGATAAGGTCAGCAACCTATTCAACGATGACAACGTTAATGCATGTTGTGTCATGTAAATCATTATTACACCTAATATATATTTATATATATGTATATGTAATGTTTCATTTGTAATTATCAGTATGTAATATATGGGTGATTAGTGTTATTGTGAAGTTTATGTGTAAAATATGTGTCTGTATATATATATATATATGTAAATATATTTTCGAGGTTTCATGTGTTTTTGCTTTTGTTTATTGAGAATAGATTATGAATATAAGAAGTAGTATGTGTATAGATATAGGAAAGAGGGGAGGAATATATTCGGAAATTCAATTAGGAAAACTTTCTTCTATTTGGAATTGAAAAGGTGAAGAAACCTCGGCATGCATTAATTTAATTGTGGCATTTGTTGCCTTCATATATATATATATATACACACACACACATTAATATAATAATATAAAATATAACTTTTAAATAAAAACACATGATAATATAATTTAGTTTAAATTTATAATTATTTATACATAAAAGACTTATTAATTATTTAATTAAATATTAATTAATAAATATGTTTGATTTTAGGAATAACAAATAATACGTATTTTAAATTAAAACATTATTATATTTTAAGGATTAAAAATTTATACTTTCAAAATTATCAGATTGTAAACAAACATTTTTTTTTGTATAAATAGAAAAACCCTTATTATATTATGGGCACTTGTGTATTAGTTTTAATGGATAAAATTTTGTTACTTTATAATAAGATATCTATTTTGGTGCAACATATTGAGAATTCTTGATCACTCGTAGACCATATTAGATTAAATTAGTATATAGAATTAATTGAATGAATTTTGGTCCAACAGCTATTTATATTGCAATTTAATATTAAAGGTTTAAATTTTAATCTTTATCTAAGTGCAAAACTAATATATATTACTTTATATTCAAAATATATATATTATTTCTAAAAATAAGCACATATAACTGGGAAAGGAAAATATTAAAAATTATTGTAGATGAGATAAAATATAATATGCTAAGGGGAGTGTAGCAACCTGAAACTTAAAAAGAAATAAATTATAAATTGAATGCAGAAGCGAAATAATAGTATTAGAGTTTATATTCTTTACACAACAATTCAGAATATCCGATAGGGATACGAGAATGATCATTATTAAAGAACAACAAATCAAAGAAATAAATAAAAAATAAATAACTTAACATCATATTCGCAACCCTCTTGTGGATCGGGATATGAATTTTGGTCCTCTTAATCTGAAATGATTAATGAAAGAGTGAGTTACACTAGTCTAGTAAGAATATCACACTACTCACTAATACAGAAATGAAAGTTGGTAACAATCATAAAAACAACTAATAAAGCTCTTAATTTAATAAATTCATTTATCATAAGTAAAATTATTTATTGTACACTTACCGTAGCGAAATTTTTAAAACTGACCTATAGAAACAATACCACAAACAATATTATGACATCATATTCAATTAACCAAAATAACAATTTTTCTTTTTTTTTTTCTACCTACTGGTATCCATGAAGGTCCATAGGGATATCCCTACTACGTGTGAACCCTTATTCAATATTTTCAAGTAACCGGCCGTTTCCGTACCCCGTCCAGTATGAGCGCAAAAAATACCATCTTTCAATACTCCATCCGGTATGAGGGTGAAACGGGTCATCCCCATACCCCGTCCAGTATGAGCGCCAAAATACCAATCCTCTGTACCTCATCCGGTATGAGGCAACGTTTACGGTATGGTTCTCTATGCACCCAGTCCATCCACCATTTTTCAGAATATTCAGTAAAGCTATCATTCATTCATTCACTTTATCAAAGAATTTTCTGTTTACATTTAATTTTTAGTTTCACAGTTTAATTGTAAATCACGCAAAACAAGCAATAAATGCTCCAAGGAAACACCATTGAATCATCATATCAACTATAGTATAATATTATGCATTTGAAATAGTAAAATCAATCAAACAGGATCAACAGTGAATAATAACTGGTTCCAGCTCCATTAGTAACATGTGATTAATTATCGAGATTTTCTAAATTGTACAAGATACCACATTATTTATAACTAGACTTTAATTCTATAATAAGGAATAAGGTGAGAGATTCTTACCTGAATCGGTGTCCGAACGCTAAACTTTCAGTCGCGTCTACTGGCAATCCTCGGGCTCCCTAAATTTTTCTTTGCAGATTAAAACACACTCCAAGTATATAGAAAGACTCTAAAAAACCTAAAACCGGTATTAAAACCCTCTTCTAGCCAATTTCAGAATTCCAGCACGGCAGCACCATCGTGCTCCGGCAACAGCACCGTCGCCCGCGATGGCAGTTTACCTCGGACTGACCGTTTTCGACCGGTTTTGTACTCATCCCTTCGAGAAAATAAGTTAAGGGATCTCGGTTGACCGAAAAAAGTCAAAAAATAGAAACTTATCGGCGGTGGAATTTTCCAGTGCAGTAGCTTCACTGGCTCACCTTCGCAGTTGAGTGTTTTTCTTCGGTCAACCTCTTTTGACGGTCGGTTACGGTGCGACAGTCGGCTCTCTCTCCCGGCGATTGGTTCTTCTTCTCCAGTGGGGAGCTGGCGGCTAGAGCTAAAATTCGGTGTGAAGTGAGATATTTATATCTGTCTTCCTTTAATCTGAACCGTTTATTGCATTTGATCTGGACTATCCGATCGTGTTAAAATAAAAAATAAATATGGATCGTTCATCGCGATTTAATCTGGACCATACGATCGCACCTGAGGAGGGAATGAATCCGGACTGTCCACGTGCGTGGGAACAATTCTGAACTGTCCGATCGCCGGCACATGGATTGTTAGCGCGACCTCTCGCGTGGCACCATATCAGCATGACTTGCCATGCGGTGTGCTCTGGTTCATTGGGGTTACTGACTGGGCAGTCCTACGTGGCATATTTTTCTTAAATTATATTTTGACCCCCAGTTTATAATTTTTTTTCAAAAATACCTCCAGAACTCAAATTTTCACCCTTTTTTCCTAAAATTATTTTTAATTTCATCATCTACCTATTTTTGCTAATTTTTACATTAAATACAATTCATAAATTAAAAAAATTATATTTTTTATATTAATTTTAATTTTTTTAAAATTAATTACGAGTATTATAGGGAGTCTTGCAGAATGGTAACTAGGAAACTTCTAAAATATGAAAATTTTATAAGTTCAATATATTGACCATTATATATAGTTTATGTAACACTTGGGGTCAAGATTTAGATTCAGGATAAACAAGTTATATTACTAAATAAATTTTAAAAAATTTAATTTTCAATTTTTATTTGAAAGTTTAAAGAAAATTATATTTTGGGGTGTATTTGAAAATAATTTTCAAAAGCTATGAAAAAACTGAAAATAAAAAAAGATATATTTGAAAAGAAAATTAGAAACCTTGGGTAAAAGTACAAATAACAAAAAATGGATCACATAAGACTGCCACATTAGCGCCGTGACCACGTGCGCCACGTGGCAGACACGCGGACACGCATCCACGCAAGAAGCCACGCGGGCAATCTGCGTGTCAACGAATCCGATGGCCCAGATTTACTCCTACGCGCACGGACGGTTCAGATCCGTTTCCTCTTCAGACGTGATTGAACGACCATGATTGATCCAATCATGCGACCCAGATTCATTTTTCATATAAGATTGATTCGACGGTCGGGAATAGATTACGTCTCTTCAAATGGACGATCCATATTTAATAAATAGGAGTATTTAAACTCTTCTTCCTCAGAAAACCTAACCCTAGCCGCAATTGATCCCGCTGGAGAAGAAAAAGAAGGGCGGCTGGAAGAAAAGCCAGCCACCATCGCTGTCGCACCAAAGCCACTGCCGACATCAGGGATGTGAGTTTTTTACCCATTTCGCTTCAAAATTCGATTCTAAATATCTCCATACTCATATCGGTGCTGAAAAAGTAAAAGAAAAGTTGAAATTGAGAGCGGGGCTTGGCCGAGCCGCCGTACTGCGACCTAAAACAATTCCGGTGAGCCCGACTTCCCTTCCCATTTCCTTCTATTTTTTGACCATTAGATTCCTAACTTTTTTCTGGTATAAGATAACCAAAGAAAATCCCCGAGCGCGAGAGAGGAGCGACCGTCGGAGTAGAAAACCTCCCCGTTGGTAAGCTTCACTTTTTTCCTTTTTTCAACTAACATAGGCTGTCTAACCACGAAGTTTGCAGGTTTTCATAACGGATCAGTCAAAATCGACCAAAGCTGGCCAAACCGAGAGGAGACACCGCCGTATACAGCAAAATCGGTGTTGGAGCACGGCGGCGGTGCCGTGTCAGAACCCTAAACTGGTCGAAAAATTCTAAAACCCTTAGTTTTAGCATTTCTAGATTTTTCGAGATAAGTGACGCGTATTTTCAATTTTCATAGAAAAAAAATCTAGAAATTCAAGAACTGCCGGGAAGTATAGTGAAAGAAGTGGTGTTTCGAACACCGATTCGGGGTAAGAATTCTTCATCTTTTTTTTGTTATGGTCAATTAAAATTTAAATAATAATAACTGGTGAAATTTGTGAATATTGGCAACCATTTATTAATTAAATACAGGTCACCAATGGAGCCGATAACTGGTTAGTGTATAGTTTATCTATACTGCCTATTTATTTCTATATTGTCTCAGTTGCTTACTGTTACGTCGTTTGCTTTAATTGATTGATTTTAATTGTTTTCTTGTTCCCTAGTTTATTTAACCATTTATCCTCATATGTTGATTGGTTTTAAATAAATGTTATTACTGCGATTTTCTTAGTTATTTAAATATCAAATTATATTATTTGTTTAATTGTCGTCTATTGTTATGCAATTATGAAATAAGATTTTTGTATGTAATTGATGACTAGTCAATGATGAGGATGTGTATGTGTATGTGGAAGGCTTACTGAGTGTCATAGGAAAGGGTGTACGGATCCGGTACATAGGGCAAATTCTACTGTAGACATTACCTCAGTCGAACGGGGCTGAGAAGTCTCATACCGGAAGGGGTTGGAAAGTATTTGTTCACCCTCATATCGGATAGGGTATTGAGGAGGTGGTACGTTTGGCGCTCATTAATAGACGGGGTGTGGGGATAACTGATTATTTAATAGATTAGATATTGGATTCATGTATATGGAGAATCCCTATAGACTCCCAAAGATACTCGTAAATAAGTAAAAATGTAAAATTTAATTATTATTGTTTCTTAAAACGTCTAATGAATTGTTATCTTGATTCTTGACTTTATAAGTCGTATTTGAGAACCTAAAAAATGAGTATGAAATCACATTTTTAAAATTAAATAAATATAACTAAAAAGAAAAATGATTCAATAGGTTATTTTGTGATTTTTACCAACATTTGATTTTCTATATCGGTTATTAAATGTTAATATTTTTTGTAACGACCCCATAAATAGCCAAAGAAAATATATAATAACTTAAGTGCGAAATCAAAATAAAATGTTAAAGTTTACATTTCTTACACAATAACTTAAAAGTATTAAACAACATTACATAATTTATTATTTGAAAGAAATACAAGAAATAAGGAAACAAATGAGAAATAGAAAATATCTAACATCTACTCGCAATGTTCTTGTGGATCGGGCTCTAGAACTTGATCCTCTTGATCTGAAATGATTAAATAAAGGATGAGTTACACCAGCCCAGTAAGAATATCATATTATATCACCGACACATAAGTAAATATAGGTATAAAATCGAAAATCACTACTTGAGCATTAAATTTAGTAAATTCGTTTATCGATCATAAAATCATTTGTTGTCCACTTACCATCGTAAAATTTATGAAAACAACATGTAAGAACAATAATATCATACAAACCAATATCTAATGCATAATCAATTATCATAGTACATATTATAAATTCATATCTAACCAAACAATAACTATCATTCTTTTCACCAGCCTGTTGGTATCCATGGGGGTTTATAAAGATGCCCCCACTACACGTGAACCCTTTCATTTATCATTCTCAATTATGGACCGTCCTCATACCCCGTCCAGTATGAACACTAATTTACTAAAGCTCAATACCCCGTCCGGTATGAGGGTAAAGCGGGCCGTTCTCATACCCTATCCGGTATGAGTGCCAAATTATCAAGTCTCCATACTCCATCCGGTATGAGACAACGTTCACGGTAGGATTCCCTATGTACCCGGTCCGTCCATCATCTCCCAGGATATTCAGTAAAACTGTCGTTTTATCTAATTATTTAATCACACAATTTATTTACTGTTTAAACTTCATTTTTTTCGATTTAGCAGTAAACACGTAAAATAACCATACATGCGTTCAAACCATAAAATAAATAAATAAAATACCATCATGCAATAAACTATAAAAACAATCAACAACAGTAGTAGATAATTTCCAATTCCGACTCCATTAGCAACCTGTCATTAATTATGCATGTTTACTAAAATTGCATAAAATACCACATTATTATTTATTTAAACTTCGTTTCTATGATAGAGAATAGGTTGAGGGATCCTTACTCGATTTGAAGCCTAAAAAACTAAACTGTTTACTGCGCCTACTGGCGGTCCCTGAGTTTCTTTAATTTTTCTTGGAAACTGAAACACGCTAATAGTACTTACAAATGTTCTAAATAAACTCAAAAATTAGTCTTAGGGCCCACTCGGCTAATTTTGAAAATCCGGCATGGCGGTGGTCCGTCTCGAGTCGGTCATTTTCGGCCAATTTTGCATCGATCCCTGCGAGAAAACATGTTAAAGGGTCTCGGTTGACCAAAAAAATATAAAAAATCGAAACTCACCGGCGACAGGGCTCTCCGGTACGGCGGCTCCTCTGGCTCACGTTGCGGTTGAGTGTTTTGCGTCAGTCAACCTGTAGAGAAGAAAACGGTGATCACAACGGTGAAAAAATTACGCTAAACGGGAATCGGGAAGGACCTCAACGAACATGTTTTGTGAAATTCTCTGCGGCAGTGCCGACAGGCTTCACTGGTGTTTTCCGACCAACTGGCCAGTCTTTTTGCTCTGATTTGACCGTGGGTGAGCTTAAAATTGAATTTCGTGCAAAATGAGAAGTTTTTACCTTTTTTGACGGTCAGAAAAGGTTCTGATGCAGTAGCGGGTGGCGATGGTCGACTCCCCGGCAGCTGGGTCGTCTTCTCTAGCGAGGGGTTCTGGCGGCTAGGGTTAGAATTTGGTGCGGATGGGGGTTATTTATATTCATCTGCTTTTGATCTACACCGTCTATCGTATTTGATCTGGATCGTCCGATCGCATTTGAATCTGGCCGTTCGATCGCATTTGGGAGAGAGTGCATCCAGGTCGTCCGTGTGCGCGGGAACGGACCTCAGCAGTTCGATTGCGGGCACATGGATCGCCTACGTAGCACCCGACTTGGCCTCCCGTATCAGTGTCTCTGCCACTTGGCACATCCTGGTTGGTCAGGGCTGCTGACCGGGCGTCTAACGTGGCAAAACTTTCCAAAATTACTTTTTAGTCCATTTTTTTCGATTTTTTTTTCAAAAATACCCAAAAAATTTAAATTTTCACTTTTTTTTTTCAAAATTATTTTCAATTAAATCATTCATCAATTTTATTTCATTTTTTACTTTAAATTAAATAAAACAAAATATAATAAAATAAAATAAATTAATAACAATTATATTTATTAATTATTTAATTAAAACAAAAAATTTGTAGGTGTTACATTTTTACAGAGATGGTGTAACTTATTCTATTTATTTAATTATTTTATATCAGGAGGATTAAAATCTAAATTCTGAACAGTAAGAAAATTAGTGATTAAAGGTTGTCTTCCGTTTTCTATCAGTTGCGCTGCAAAAGTCAATTCTATAAGTTTCTAGTCGCATTTTATTTTTGTTAATTTAATCTCATTTAAAAGATATTCTTGTAACCCTATTTGACATTTTGATTTAACTGTATAAAGAATGTAAACTCTAAATTTTTAATAGTGTTTCTTCGTATATTTTATTAATTCAATATTTTTATTTAATTAAATTTTGGTTCTTTATAATTTATTTATACATATCTACATATGCTGCCCGAATATTCAAAAGTCAATATATTGACCATTATATATATATATAGTTTAATTAGTCATTAATTTTTCAGATAAAAAATTATCTAATTCAATATTTTATTAAAAATTGCGTGTGCACATAGTAATTTTTTATTTAAATTTTTAGTACATATTAAAAATCTTACGGACCAAACACACGCACTTATATATGGAATGTTTATTCTGACTTCATAATTATTCTATCGATTAAATCTCAACAATAATCTAATTTTTTTTGAATTATAAATTTTTTAATAAAATATTATATATTTTAATAATTAAATAAAATTTTTATATTAATAATAATATAATCAATCTTTTAATAAAAAAATAATAATACAATAATCTTATAATAAAAATATATATAAAACATATACTCCGACTTAAATTTATAAATTCATATAAAAAATGTGAGTACCAATTGTCAAACTAAAACATAATTCAATTAAGATAAATTTAGTTAATGTTATATATGTAATAATTAATATAAAGTTTTATAATTATAAATTGAGGAGAGTTAAATATCAAGAGAGATGAATTAAAAAATTAATATGTAATAATCCCATTTTCAAAATATAGGATACTAATTATTGGGAAAATTATATTCGTTAGTAGTTACCATGTACATATGCATAAACTTTATTAATAAATTAAAATAATAAACATTAATTTTGTATTGCAGCTTCAGCTATGCATAAAAAAATTAAAAGTATATATTAAGATAATTTTAGTTGGTTTAAATAAATAATAAATGATATTCGAGATAGATAATATTAGTTATTGTGTTATAATTTTAATTAAATAATTAATAAATTCTTATTCCACTCATATATAATAAGGTGCAATTTGTTTTTTGGTTAAATTGAGGGGGACAAATAGTTATTTAAGCTAATAATTTATTAAGAATAGAGAAAAAGAAAAAATGGAAAATAAGGTGAGAAACCTTGTCTCCTCCCTGCCTCTGTGCCTTTCGTCCTCCTTTCGAGTGTCAACTCTACAAAACTTTGGAGAAGACGAGAGACAGGAACCGAAAAGTCGAATCAAGTTCTCTCTCTCTCTCTCTCTCTCTCGTTCTCTCCGGCAATTACTTGGTTCTTTCTTGAGGTATCTGCCTTCTTTGTTTTTCTTTACCTACTTTTTATACTTTTTTCTCTTTTGATTGTTATCCGACGACGACGGTGGTGGTGGTGGTGGTGGTCTTTAACGCTGTTTGATTATGTTGATATTATAATCTGCTTCTGTATTTTGCAAATTTGTACTGGTTGTTTTTTGCTAATTCCCGAAACTGAAGTAAAATTTCTATATGCTCTGTCGTGGATTAGGCTTAGAGGTAGTTGAGAAGATGACAAGTGAGAGTGAGATCAGACGTAACGGGAAAAGCTCCCGTTTGTCAGCTCTTGCTCAACCCTTCACCGTCAATCGCCCTTCTCTGCGACCTAATTCCACTCAATTTCATCCTTTACCTGTTTCTACTGCTTCCACTTCTCATATCAACTCAGGCTCGAGCGCCTATGGACATGACCGACCCCCTGAAATCCAACCTAGTTCCTACTACAAACCCTACCCGCCAGATGCACATGAACCTCGAGCTGCTTACGTCATCCCTCGTGACCCGGTATCCGATTCTTTGGCTGTTGCTGAATCGGCTCAGGCTGGTTATTTTTCGGGATTGGTCTCTGCATCTCACGAGAGTGGTAGTGTAGACGGGTTGGGCCAAGGAGAGAGTTCCTTTAGCGACTCGATGGATTTCAGTAGCTTGCTTAAACAAGGTATTGTTCGATTGCCACGCTTACTTTGTCCTTCCAAATTCTCATGCTCACTATTCCACTCGTATTATTTGGTCTGCATACGTCTTTGATTTATTGAATTCTGTCAATACTGTGTTCTCTGTGTTTTATATAAATTGGACAATGCTAGGATTTCTCAATGATGATGAAATAAATTGCATTTTCATTTTTACTGCAAGCTAAATTCATATTGTCTTAGTACATGTTTTGTCAGCTTATGAATTTTTCATTTTTCCCGTTGAAATTTACTTTTTTTTTTTTTTTAAATAAACGTTGAAATTTACTTTTGAGGTTGTGGCATTAAGTTTCCCTTTCTTTATGCAGATTCCTGAAATGAAAACTGTTAGGGACTCTTGTAAAAAAAGGGAGTAGATTTGGTCCATCCGACCATCTCTGCAAGAGGACTATTATGTTCTAATCAACCACTTAGTGCCATGAGAAAATACTGATACATGACCACTCTTTTTGAATCCAGTATCCCTTGGCAATTCCTCAATCAAGAAACTCTCACATGATAGTATCTCTTTGACTTACACTCTCCTCGAACAGAGGGTATTGCACAACCCTAGGCCAAAGTTGTCAAATCTTTACCATTTAATCCAATTAATGGAGAATTTATGTCGTTTATGGTCAGGGCTAGGTAATAAATTTCAACAAATTAGGATTCATAAAGCAAACAAGAATTTAAGGCAAATTCTAATGAAAAGATTATGTGCCACGGTGTACATAGTTCACTTATGATCCATAGTTCCAATAGGCCATAGCAGAGCCATGAGATTATGATCCATAGTTCAATTAGATGGTTCTGGAATTGAATTGTGGTAAGATCTGCAATCAGGTTCGTGTCCCCTCTTCTATACAGTTGATGGAAGTAAACCTACATTCGAAGACAAGAGCAGGGGTCTGGCATGGGCTGAAGATCACCATTGACACGGAATGGTTCTGGTCATAGTCCATAAAATTTTATATCAGCGGAAGTAGTTTATTTGTTGTTTGTTCTTGCAAAGGATCTATAGTGCTCATAGTAATATGTGTATCATATCACAAAGATCAAGATGTCTGATTCAAATTAGTTCATGACATGCTTAAAGAATGCTTTGGTAATTGTCATCTTGTCTAAATCATTAATTGTTAAATGGCTCTTGTTGATCATGTTGTGAATCGCCTTTAACAAATACATGAGGCCTTCACAGGTTTCTTGTTTAGAAGCCATCCTAACCTTCATGTAGAAGATCTTTGGGAACTTAGATTATACTTTGTAAAGTTCTGTCTTCTGTACATGGATGGCACCCCTTTGGTGCCATGTTAGCACTACTGTTTTTCTCTAAAAAATTTATATTTCCATATCTTCTTCCATTTTTAATGTGTTTGTACAGTGTTTATTTGTAAATCGGGCCTCAACGAGTTCTTCCATATGTATTATCATATTTGATATTTTTTGACAAAAGATTGCCATGGCAATTGATGAATCTAAGTAATGCTTTTAGGATTGGCAATACAGTTCTCAAAAGCATCAGCATTATTTAGTAAATATTTTTTAAATCATATAGCAAGCCAGTATAGTGGAATCAACTCAATAGGCATTGAAGAAATAAGTATTTAATCAGAACTTTATGCTTGTTATGATTCACAAGGTATTGCAAAGGAGAGCTTCTTCCCAAATTTTAATGCGCATACTGCTGCACCTACAATTTCCCAGACATCGGAATATGGTTTTGCTCAACCTCCAATTTTCAGAACCTCAACCAATTCTTCTGTAATTGATTCAGTTTCATTGAAGAATGTGGATCCATATTTTAGTGGTGCAGCGAGAAACAAGAAAAATGTCCATGATCTGGTTAGCATTTCGGAGGCTCAAATTCTGTGCAGTGCCTCAGATGGAATAACTTGTACTGAGAAAGTCCTAATTCGAAATGGGGAGAGAAAGAGGGATGAGTTTGTCACAAGCAGGGCACTGGATCCCTTGGTTGGGGATTCATCTTTACCACGAATCAATTGTCCAAAGGTTTCTGATAGTGTCAATCCAAAAACGCATGGCGCTGAAGCAAGTGGTCCTGTTGGTGATATGTTTTTTGACCAGAATGACTCTGAGGTGGATTCACCTTGTTGGAAAGGAACCCAATTTTATAGATCAACAAGTGCAATTTCCAGAACAGTTAATTTGCAACATTCTAGTAATGAATTAGAAGCATGCAACAGATTGAATCCTTTGGCTCCTCAGTTTTTGCCATCTGACAGTAGACAAACTATAGACACCGAAAAGGAATATGATGCAGATGATTTTTCATCATTCCAGAGAGCATTGTCTCCATCTGTTGCTTTCTTCTCAGGGGACCACGGAGTAAGAGAATTTGTTAAAGCAGGAAGATGCACTTCAGAAGTGATCAGTGTTGTTGGGATGCAATCTTCTAGTAATGTCCATGAGCCAGAAATACCCTGTATGCTACCTCACCAGTCGTATGGATGCTCTGCACTTGAATCTCCTGGCAGAGATTCTAATTTTGTGAACTTAAACCATGCTGGTAAGGTGACAGATGCGTCTAACAGATTGAATCCCTTGGCCCCTCACTTTGTACCTGCCACTGCTAAACAAGACGGTTGTCAGCCTGAGAAAGAATATGATGGAGATGATTCCTCATCTCTCCAGAAAACTGGATATTCTTTTGTTGCTTTCTCATCTGGAGACGGGGGATTGGTTGTGGATTCTGTTAAAGCACAAAGATCTTCAGAAGTTAGCAATATTGTTAGGACTCTTTCCAATGCCAATAAACTGGAAATAGGCAATTTTCTGCCCAGTTTGCCACATAAAAGCTCTGTGATTGAACATTCCTGTGTTCATGAACCTCAACCATCTCTTGTACCGAAGTACTTGAGATCTAATAATCAGCTGGTGTCAGGGCCAAATTTTCCATGTTCCGTTAGGAGTATTAGTGCCACTGAAAATAATTCTTTGAATAATATGTCTTTCCATGTAACAGAAAATGTCTTAAATTCATCTTCCACTGAAGTTGAACTCTTTCCCAATTTTACTCAAACACGTCAGGGTTCATGCAAATCTGCATCTTCAAAAATAGATGGTGAATTACTGCTTAATATGATGCATGAGCTATCAGAGTTGCTTATTCAGCACTGTTCAAAAGATTTTCTTTCAATGAATGAGAGTGAACATGACATTGCCTGGAATGTTATTAGTAACCTTTGTTTATATATCAGAAATACAGCTCCAAGGGATCAAAAGTCCGAATCAAGCCATCCGGGTACGTCGTATAGTCCCAGGCAATTAGCTGATGAGGGTAAGGTATGTTTTTACTTTGTTACTAAACTGGGTGCATGACCATTGATCTCTATATTATGGAAATCAATTGCAACTTTCTTGTGATATTATCTGGAGAACAAATGATTCTTTAAGATCAAAGAGTTGTTGAATATGCAAGTTAAACATTACTAGTTCTATATTGCTTTTCTTCAATGGCAGTAATAGTTAGTTTTCTGTCCTGTCCTCCCTCAGTCTTCTCAGAAAAACAAATCCGAAACACCCTTGGCTTAAAATCCTCCTGTCTCTGTTTCTCTCCCTCTCTCTAAAACCTCCCACCCCCCAGTAAAAAAAAATCCATGCTAGCATCCTTGTTACAAAAACCAGAATCTTCTTTTGTTCATGTGTTTTTCTTTTTTTCTGTCTCTATGACCTCTCTCTATTTTCTCTTCAGTTCATGATCTTTTTCACTTGAGAGGGTTGCTGGCTTGTCTAGGAAGTGCGATCCTACACCTCTTGTTTGATAATGGCCAACTCTAGGTTTTCTTTGATAGACCGTTCTGACCAAGTTCAAGAACACGATGTGATTCTCAGTCCCACATAGGAAAGATATATATTATTGAGCTCAGTTCAAATTACACACTCCTAATAATTTGAGTTTAAACTTTTAAAAGGCTAGTGATTTGAGTATAAAAGGTTGTTGAGTTAGTGATGCTTGCGTCCGGGCATTATAATCGGTATTAGAGAACATGTTGGTTTGGTGACTCCAATTGGTATGATTTTGGACCTGATGGGTATTTGAATTGTGACTGTATGATGTGCCCTTGATGAGAACATCAAAAAATTGAATAGTGGATATTGTGATATCCTAGTACCACATTAGAAAGATACATAATTGTTAAGTTTCATTAAGGACTCAAGTTATATACTACCAATAATTTGAGTTTAAACTTTGAAGGATTAGTGGTTTGGATTCAAAAGGTTATTTAGTTAATGGTGTTTGGGTCCGGAGCATTACACAAAATACTCTTTGACACTGTTGTTAGGGCCAATCTCATCTATGCGAGTCTAATTAGAGTTGTGGGTTTGACTTGGGGATAACTCTTCCTTTGGCTACAAAAAGACATTATTATTGATGATCCTAAATCTGGGCGCACTTTGTTTGATATTAGGGTTGTTCGTAAACAGCTCTCTTTCTCTCTTTGAACATCCACCTGAGGCTTATTGCAAGCCACAAGGTGTTTTGAAGGATCACGTGGGAAAGAGATAAGTTTTTTGATGCTTTTGAGATATAGAAAGCGAGATGCCCAGCTGCTTCAAATTTTATCTTTTTAAGTCATGTAATGATCAATAGCTCTCTAATTAATATAAAAATATAATTAGGCAGGATATGAATGGTGTGTTTTTGAGGGTTTCAAAGTGTAAGATTTGTAAAGATGTGAAATCCTGGATCGTCCCGTCATCAAATTACTAGTTCTTATCTTCCGAAAAAGTGTTTTGCTGCCCAGGCACTGAATTAAATTAGTTTCATTGTAATTTGTAGACCATATTTATTTTACTGGTGCTTTTCTTGTCGGTCAGACATTTTCACAGTTAAATGGTTACCTACTGTCCTTATTTTTTTTTGGTAATTTATCTTTATTTATGCATCCATATAAATTGTAGCGGACTTTTTCCATAGCATTTACCTTTTATATAGTTTTGTTTTTATTGATCAATTTTTCTGCCTACTTAATCTGAGAACCTGAATCTTGGTTAGCACTCAAAGGGAACTCAACTAAAAACCTACAGGTGACGAGAACTAAGGGTAAAGCTGTTCAAAATGATCTGGAGATGAAAGGAAGTTGTTCCGTATTGTTTGATGAAGCACTGGGTTCTTCTTGTCCAGGCAACAATGAGGGAAGGGGAAAAGCCAATGGCATAACTCAGGTATCATTTAATATTGTCATGCTGACAGTTATTTTAATAAATTTAACAGCAGGAGTTATCAAGGCACGTCTTTGTGGATGAAGATGCAGGCTATTGCTAAGAATGCTTTGCAAGGATCCTGTGGAACTGAGGAAATGAGCCCGCAGGCTTTGCTGTTTAGGAGTTTGTGGCTAAAGGCCGAAGCAGCATTATCTTTCTTTAATTATCAGGCTTCTGCATCAAACGTTAGCAAATGAACTCAAGTGACATGAACCGAACAAAGGACTATCAGGTTATTTCCCTTGTCCTGAAAATCCTCAATGCCTCAGCCCGGTTGTGTCTCAAAGTTTAGTATTCTTTTAAAGAAAATTCCATGATGTCTGTCTAGTAAGCATTTTCAGGCTTCTGTAGTAATTTTTTAATATTTTATAGTAATTTAATAACTTTATATCTTGAACATAACATAATATAGTTATTTACTACTCAAATGTATGAAGTTACTAAATAATTATAAAATACTAGAAAATTACTGTGAGCTTTGATGCGTACCACAGTAGCACTCCTCTTCGAAGGCAATGCTCTTGATAGTGGGTGCGTAAGTTGTTCTCCGTAGTGTAAGTTGTTAATCCTTTACTAATATACTGCATAATTTCACGCTTTGACAGTGTAGGGCTGGTGACTCTAGTTAACACACAACCAGAAGAAACTGTGGTTGGCGTTTCTGCATCCATAATAGGATGAAGCATCAGATGCCTACTATTCTAATCTTGCATGATGCTGACTCTACTAAGTTCAGTTATATTATAGCTGCAAATAACAGCCTCAACATGAAAATTTCCTTTTTGGAAGCCGCAAGATGAAATTCTAGGATTGAGTTTTCTGGATGATTAACATGATAATCTGGCACAAAGAAGCCGAAGAAAAAGAATATACAGAAATTGGGCCAGGCTTAAGAGGGAGCGTGCTGTTTTTGTTTGCGCAACCTGAACTGATATCCACGGATATTTACTTGTAGTCATTTATTGATTGCTGCTTCAGTGGAGCTGTAAACTTCTATATACCCAATTAAGATTGAGATTGAAAAAAAAAATGTAACAGACAGGACATGCATCTCAATGAATTGGTGCCACGAAGATTATCTTGACACCTTGCTGATAACGGGCGGTGAATTGCGGCCCATTTTGGTTGTCATGTGACCTGCTAACACATTCTTAAGACTTCAAATACCAAGGGCCACGGCAGGGTAAGACAACATAAACTCTCCAAACAACCAAGTCAATAAGCTGACCCGTTGCAATACTAGGGATCCATCTCAATTAGGTTTTGCTGGGCTGGAATGAGCTCCAACCGAGCAATTGAAGTCTCATAGAGACGATGGATTGATGGGGTATTTTTTTCTTATCAGAAGAAATGAATATAACCTGTTATTATATTATCATTTAAGTACTCTCTTCTTGTTGTTTAGTTTTGAATTTATAGTTGCTATGCTTTATACAGACTGGTCATTACAATGCATGAAAATATTAGAGCGCACGTACTTCTAAACATGATTCCATTTAGCAATTCAAATGTGTAGAAAACTTTTATTGGTTAGCCTTGGTTGTGAATTCTGATATCTCTTTTTGAAAATATCCCTCGCGCCTCATTAAACTATCTGTATCATTTGTTGATTTTTATTTTCTTGTAACATCTATGAATAATATCTAAAGAACCCACATGAAAAAGGAAGAAGGAAACGTAAAGAAAAGAAAAAAGCTATGAAAATATAGGAAGAACGTGTCCTGTACTGTTCATGGGAGTGGTACCACAAGATAGCGAGAAGAAAAAAACGATAGGGGATTGGATTTTGAATACCCAGTTGGAAGTACAAGGACAGCCCATGTAAAAACCCAGTCACTCCTCTCACCTAGACAAAAGTGACCACTCATGATGTAGGGGACCTCTCTCTCTCTCTCTCTCTCTCTCTCTCATGTTTGGACGATGATATGGGTAGATTATTTATTATAAACAGTGGGCGAAAGTACTGTTTGCATCAATCAAAGTAAAGGGTATTGGAAAAAATTAATTACAAGGTGCAAAAAAAGGAGAAAGCAAACAAGGTCTTATCATTTAAAAGGAAACTGTCAAAACTAAAAGCCACCATATCCAAAATTGATTTAGTTAGCTTATCTCTAATGACACTATTGTGTCTCTCTACAGTCTAGCATGCTTCGCGTTCATCAATCTATTCATCCATCGTTACTATTAAATCAAGGTGCTTTTTAATGGTACTGACAACTAAATTTACTTGTAATTTTATTCCTCCAAACGTAAAGCTAAAATGGTGGTTTTAGAATTAGATGGTGAAGATTTGCCAACTGATTTTGTCATTCAATTGTTAGAATTGCAACTGGCTTTTCTTTTAAATACATGAATGAATTAAATTTGAACCCGAAGAGTGTGCTGTGAAGTTATTGAAGAAATGGTTTAGTATAAAAGCAACGTTAGAGAATTAAGCTTATTGACTAACAAGATAAAAATTAGATTGTGCTAACGGAAACTAAGTTCAAATCTCATGACGCTTGATATGATAAAAGTTATTTGATATGTTCAGTAAAATTTTAACATCCGGGTAAAAAAAAATAAATAGAGATAAAAGAAATAAAAGAAAAAGTAAAAAAAGTGAAAAAGGAGGGGAAAGTAAAGAAGGAATAAGCGTGCATGAGAGAGTGGAAATGAGAAAAGAGACTGAAAAATGAAAAAGAAAGAAATGGGCATATGATGATGGTGATGAATGAATGAATGAGAAATTAATAATAAGACATGTGATGGAAGAGAAAGAAAAAATCAGACAAACTGGAAATTACGAGGGTGCCCGACCGGCATTGAATGAGGGAGACCCTGTAACTTAATTTATGTTCTTGTCTCTTTTAAATTAGCTTAAGACAAATACAAAAACCTCTCCATCTCCCTCCCGTCCAATCCAGGGTGGGTCACTTCATTTTCACACATCACCTCCTCATACATACACACATAGGATAAGATTTTGACTCTTGCACGAATTTATTATTAGCTTCTCAACCCATATATTTATCCTGAATTTAATTTCTACCCACTTCACCAATCGATTAAATTCTGTGTATTTCATGATCATCATTAATATTTCATAGTTTCATCATTGTTTAGCTTAATTATTAGGAATAGGGAAGTAGATTATAAAGGGGTTGGAGAAAGAATTGGATGATGTATGTGGGTTTACTTTACGGCTGGTGGTGGGCAGTAGCCCTCATTACCTGACTGATCCGTTACCATCATTCCTTCTCCTATATATCATAATAATTGCGGTTGTTTTATGGGATCCGCTGCGTCTGTCATCACTTTGTCTGTCACTCTAATTATCTCTCTCTCTCTCTCTCTCTCTCTCTCTCATTTATTAATCCTTCTCTATTAATTCTTTTTTTTTTAAAAAAAAGGTTAAAAAGAAAACAACCTGTACCTGTACCCTGCTGGGTTTATCTCCTTACCCTCGCCAGCTTTTTTTCTGATCTTTTCTTCTTCTTCTTCTTCTTCTAATTATTCTTTTGTCTTCCTCATCACCCTTTTTTCCTTTCTGTATCTTTTCTTTTTTCTGGCTTTCTTGTACCCTTTTGCATGAAAGCACCAGAAGAAAGAAGTTCATCCATCACCACCGTCCATTGCTTGACATATTAGACGAGTCATGATCACGATCACCTCCAACAAGTCTTGTCCACATGCATATATACACACACATATGTACCTGTGTGTGCGTGAGGGGCATGCATGCACGCAACATTTTCTTTTTCTAGAATTAGGAAAAGAGAAGCGTGCCCATCCCGTCCACCTCTTTGCCCTTTTCTTTTTTCTTTTTTTTTTTTTTTTCTGACTTACATTCAGTTTTTACATTAACTTGTGTATTATTAGAATTTCCCCCCCCCCCCCCCCCCCCCAAGTATTCATATAATAATTGTAATTAGGTTAAGTCTTTTCCTAACGGGGTACAAAGTAGACCAATCACGACCCAAGCAATGAGATTAAGAGAAAAAAAATCATATAATCATATACCATAAGAAAAATTTAGGGAGAAAAAAGAAAAGAAAAGGGGAAAAATGGGGGGTGGGGGTGGGGGGTGGGGGGAGAATAGAGACAAAACAAAGATGGAGAGTATCACGGGAATGTGGTAGGCATTAAATAATTTAAAGCCAAAGAGAAATTTGAAAACGTAGGTGGTCCAAGGTTTATATATTTCTAGGGAGTGGGAGTGGGAGTACATTGCACGCCTCTCCCCCAACTCCCCCCCTTAATTCCGACCTCCATTTTTTCCCTCGACTACTCACAACCATATATATATATATATACATATATTCATATATGTGTACGTATACACACACACACACGTATATATATATATGTTAATATCGTCATTGATGACCTAAACCTTACAAAATGCACATACCCATTTTCTGTATAAAGTTAGGTCTTGTGGGGACTTCAACTTTTAGTCCAGGTTTCCGGAGGAATCTCGTTTCGTTCTTTCCCTACTTTATGCCCTCGTTACTATATCCAATTACTCTCCATTTTAGCATTAATTAATTAACTTTACAATATTAATATTAAATTAATTTATTAATAATTCCACTAATTAATTTTTAATTAAATGATTAATATTTGGGTTTGAATTACATTATTTATTTATTTATTTATTTATACCTAATTTAAGCAAAAGCCGACTAATTAACTTTGGACTATCCAGAAGCTAAAAATAGTGATTTAAGGAAGAAAGAATAGACAGTGTTGTATACGTATGTATGCATGTATGTATGTATATAATGGTTTTGGGGATGGGATGAAGTTGATGGTTATGGGGGGGGGGGGGGGGGGGGAGGAAGATATGTCGTTAGGGCTGTCTGGAGTATTGGGACCGGCAGCTCTATAAATTGTATATGCACTTACACTGATCACCTACCATTTTCCATTGTTGTGTCTCTCTCTCTCTAGGCTTCTCCCTATATATATATATGTATATATTGCTTACTGCATATAATAGATCCTATATGCATATATGCTGTATCCACTTTCGCTCACTCTTTTTCTCACTGCCAAACCATACGGACCCACTTTAATGCATTCATTTATACTACTTACTGCATTATATATTTATTTTACGTATATATACTAAGAAAATATTACATATATACATGTATATATATATACATGTATATATGCAAGCAGTAGACGTTTTGGCAGAGAGCTGTCCTTCTAAAGAATGACATCTAAAACACCAATTTCGCTCTTATGCTTCTTATGAGTAAGATTTTGATTTTCCCACCACAATTAGTATTTTTTAAAAAAAAATAATAATTAAACAAATTCTTATTTTAAATGTAATAATTGTATAATGATATTCAATATAGTTTTCAACTCACCGTCAACCATATTGTAATATAAATTCATTTCCTAATGATTTTCATAATTTTGAAAAAAAAAAAATTATTGAAGTGTAGAAAAATAAGAATAGGACGGGTACAGCCTTTCGTTTTACTCTAATAATATTTGAGAGAAAACTTTTATAAGTGAAGTAAGACATTAAAACATTTTGTATCTTAAAATAGAGAGTATTAATTGCTTTATGAGAGGCCAATAAATAATATCCATATAAAAACATACGAAACTAGTTTAGTTTGTTCAATTTCGGTTTCAAACCTAAGTTTGGTTTCGTTTAATTAATTTTAGTAGCATTTATTTTCGAAAATTTCAAACTAAAGTGACTAATTGTAAAATTTTAACTACCGTTCCCGCTAACAACCACTATTAATATTGTCATTTCTACTATACAACTATTACTATTACTGCCACCTATTACTATTTCGTTATTTGCTTTACCATTACCACCATTCAAATTGATATCATTATTGGTATTACCACCAATATTCAATTCCTACAAGTCATAATTATTGCAATAGTTGCTCCAAGCCTAATGTCGTTGTTACTACTGTTATGATCGGTGTTATTTTAATAGAGAAATATTATATCAAGTTTTAAATTCATTGTAGATACTTTAACTGAGAAAAAATAATTATTGTGAAATATTTATTTTGTTTAAAAATGTAATAAATTCGTCGAAACTTATTTAAATTTGATAATTATAATTTCACTAACATAATAGTAAATTAAGTCTTCAATTTTAATAAATCAATCATCTGTATCTCATAACATATCTATTAAGTGACGAAACCTATATTTTTTAGTAAAATTTAAACTCGTTAACTTTAAGTAATTTTTATAATCACACTATTTTGTACTTTTAGAGACCCACATCACCAAATAAGTAAAGTTGTAATGTGTTATTTTGCAAGTTCACAAAGCCCATAAGCATAATACAAATATCCTACATTAAGGTTAAAATGAATATCCACAAAATGAAAATGACCGGTAAGGTGACAAGAACAATCTCAAACTTGCTCCAAAGCATTATTATTATTATTGTTATTACCATCTTCTTTGTTCTTTACGTCGTGTTATTATTATTCTCATCTTTTAATGATATATTACGAAGATATATACTATTTAATTTTCAAGTGTTTTTGCTATAAAAACAAATTCGCCCGTAACTAGTATTTGTAAATAGAATTCAATCCTCTTCATATCCAACCTTGAGTAGATAGTAAGTGTAGTTCATTCTAAGTTACTAATCAGCAAAATATTACTTTTTTCTATGGTATCAAAGAAAGGAATTTTTTTATTAGGAAAGAAGCACAAAATTAAATTGTATATATTGGAGATAATATTTCAGGAGGTTTATTCAAAAGAAATCTCAACTCATTCTCAATAATTTATTTTTAACCAAATTAATTTAATTAGAAAGCAAGTCAAATCAAATAATTTCTCCCTTTATATATATATATATATATATATATATATATATATATGGTCCCTCCAAATTCACATGAATGAATTTTTGAAGATATCATCAGGATGTACTGCATGCTACCATCTTCAAGCTCCATATCTATCTCTCTCTCTATCTCTCTCTCTCTCTATATATATATATATGTGTGTATATGTAAATGTGGAGTTCAAAACTGAAGATTATCCGATCAATTCAGAGATGAATAAAAAATTAACCAACAGAGTAGAAAATAGCTAGAGAGAAACAATGAAGAATGGATATACCAGAAAAGAACCAAAAGAGAACTTGGTAAGAACATCCATATACCCATATATAAGTATAGATATACCCGATATAGTGGCTTCATTCTCATCTTTTCTATAGATATAGTGTGTCAAGTTTCTACCTGTTTTTCCAAGTCTGTCCTTAATGAAAATGATTTCTTTACCTTCCAAAAAAAACGAAGACATACATGATGTACTGCATACTAGAGTCAAACCAAATTGATGAATTCATACAGTCACACATACATATATATGTATGTGTACATATTTTGCAAGCATTTACTAAATTTGATTAGTAAGAGAGCCATTCAGTCATTGGTCAAAATATAGAAGACCACTTTATGGTTCAGTCATTGACGTACCCATGAATGTTTCTCATCTCTCTCTCTCTCTCTCTCTCTCTCTCTCTCTATATATATATATATATATATATATATCACAAAACACTCCTATACACACACACACACACACGTAGTAAATTATATATATATATATATATATATGTACTGGCCGTCTGTAATGTCCACAATCTCTTCCCCCACCCCTTCCCCCCCGCCTTTTTCTCGATCAATCTCTCTGTATACATGCATGTACATACATAAATATATATTTGTATGTAAGCGACTCCTAGTTTCTTCTGTATGCATGTATAAAGGATATCTAATCTACCAATCGTTGCACTTACCCGACTGGATTTTGGCCTTAGCAAAACCAGTTGGGAGAAAAGGATGCAAATGGATAAATTACAAAAATTGTACGTATAATATAAGAAATAACCAAAACGGGCAAAATTATAAGAAACTAAAAGAAAAATGATATACTCCTATGCATTCATCCGTAGATATACACATACAAATCAATGGGTGTCTGAGTTCATCAGGATCAATCATTTACTGTTATATATTTTGTAGTAAAAATTCGTATGCTTTTTTATTATGCTATGAACACGAAAAGTAGTAAAATCAATCTATCCACCTATAAGTGACAATATACATACACGTATATTTATATAAACACATTTTTCATACACATGGATGATGTATGGGCAATTAAAATAGGAGTAAGTACACATGTAAGTAATCATTAGTTCTTCTTCCAAATAGTATGTGTTGCTGGCATGCTCTATGCATTGTGAGGAACTGAATGATCATAGAATAAGAAAAATGAGTAAATTAGAATTTGAGGATCAAATTATACATAAAAGTCCAAGCAGAATATGTATCATACCTTCTCGATTATCTTTTCACTGTTAGTGAATTTAAACCTCCAATCCAAAAATTACATTATAAGCAACTATATATTGGAGAAAAACTATTTTGTATAAAGAGTGTAAGTTAATGTTATTGTTGGAAAAAAAATTTAAGAGATAAGATCAACTTTAAGTAATATTTTATTGAAAATGAGAGATTAATAAAAAGATTCAATTTTTTTTTTTAATTTGTGGTTGTACATATAAAATCTTCAAGTACTTGAATGTATATAAACACTAACACAACTTTCAAAACTTCAAATACATGAATTATAGTTAAATCTAATTCATAAGCTATAATTAAGTTTAATAGACGAAACATTTAAGAAAACTCAGAAAATATATATTAGTTATGATATTCATAACATATATTTAACTTAACTTCTTATTATTTTCAACAGTAATATCACGTTCTCATTTAGAAATTTGAGTTACCAACAAAATTTACCATAAAGGAAATGTCAAAAGCAATAAAGTTTGAGTTCAAATCCTTACTTTCAAGTCAAAACCACATTATCAGTGGCAAATTTAGCTGGTTATAGTTAGTGAATGGGGACAATTGACGGTAATAAAGCACACTGCATGACATGGATTTATATGTTCTATATATAGATGTCAAAAAAACATGTCGGTCAGATGTCATGATACTCATTTACTACATCAGAGTTCGTATTCCACCTCAATTCCATTTACAACATGTATATAGATCATCATGATTCACGGAAATTAAGTAAATAACTGAATCATGGATGTTAGAAAATAAAGAAGACAGAACCAGAAAAGGAAAAGATATATATGTATATATATATATATAAGATAAGGTGAATGATAGATCCAACCTTTAAAACACTCTGCAAAATTTTCCTGCCAACCGATCAGGCGTGTCCAATGCACCAGCAGACCTACCACAGTATATAAAAGAGTCCCCCCCCCCCCCCAAAAAGAAAAAAGAAGAACAAGGTTCATTAATCATACCAGGCAGATGGCACTGCAATCAGTTTCTGAAGAGTCTCTGCAAAGATTGTTATTATATCTAAAGAGAGTAGTTGAGATGAGAATAAAAAGATAGACATGTGCGGGAAGCAATTCAGCACAGAATGGCTTTGATGAGTAAAGCTAGACCCTACAGAAAGCAAACCTGGAATCTTGGGTGTGATGGATCTACTCAGATATTTATCTTCATGAATTCAATTAATGCATATATCCTAAATGTAAAACTGTGAAAGAGCATACCCATGTGAATATATATAGATATATATACGTCTTGAGTGATTAATTTTATTGATATACTGATGATCATAGTAATGACCATAACTGGCCTGCAATGTGAATTTCACTTTCTGGGTATTCTTGCAATCAACAAAAAGTAGAAAATCAGAGGGAATTTAAACATCTAATACCCATTTAGTAGTCTAGCTAGCTGGCCAGTCGCCGCAGTTCAGTTCTTTTTAGGCTTCTCTCACCTTCTTCTTCTCGTGTTGTTCGCATCATTGACCCCTAATTACAGCCATTGCAACCACTGGGTTCTTCAATTAAATTACACATTTCACTGCATCGATTAACTAATTTTCTTTGTTGAGGAAATCCGTCGGCGTAAACGGTGTGCCGTTGTAGAGTCGTAATTGGAGGGAGTGTTGAGAGGATGACGACGACGATGAAAGGTGAGTTAGAGTCTCATGCTCCTCAGAATTCGAAATGGGACAATCCATGTTCACGCCAAACAGTCTAAGTCTCTTGGCCGCCGCTTTACCATGGACCACCGGCACCGAGTCAAACACCATTGGATGCTCTCGCTGATGCTGGTGCTGCGGCCACTCGACCATGCCCATTTGCTGCGACCCTGGTCTGAGGTACAAAACCGACCCCATTGTGCCGACCGGGTTCACTACGGAACCGCCATAATAGCTAGCTCGATTGAGACTTGCAACATGTGGGAGGTGAAAATGATGGTCCCTCGCCATGGTTTGTGGGCGCAGAAGCAGCGGACTCCAGGGGATACTGCGGTGGAGAGGGAAATGGTGGGTTGGATCGGGCGCATCTGGCCTCCTCCTCCAGTCTATATAAAGACGATCTTTCCCTGCCTCACCGACGCCTCGCTGGAACGAGACTATGTCTCCGGCGTCGAGCTTTTTCTCTTTTACAAACCGGCTCCAGCCTTTCGTCATCACGTAGCTTTGGCTACTGTTCCAGTAAGAGTATCTGAACCTCCATCCCTTCCCGTTCCTGTCCTCGAAGTTTAACAGCAGACCCTTTTCGTTTGAGGATGAATCTAGTGGGAAATACTTCTCCGCGTGCTGCTTCGGAATCACCAGACGGTTTAATTTACCCACATCACTTGGGGTTACCACTTTGTCAAACATGTGCTCCTTCTCGATCGGAAGAACAGTGTCGGCGGTTGCACCACCAGTCCGGTGAAGTTCCAAAACCGACGAGGACGAATCCGAATCAGCTTGAGGAGGTTCGTCTAATTCGGTTGCTGGTGAAGCATCCATGAAATCAAGCTTCCCTGTGACTCCGCCATCGCTGCATGACTTGGAGTTATATTCCTCATCTGGGTCGTATCTGTTGCCTAACCATGAACCTATGTTGTGAATCTGCGAATCCCAGCGGCTGGCGCCGGTGAGAAGAGCCGGATTCTGGGGCTTGAAGTGGGAAGAAGATGAGGAGTGAGAGGTGGAGAAAGAGTAATTAGAAAAAGGGTGCTTACCTTTATGACTCAAGTGCTCTTCTTCTTCTTCTCCATAAAACCCTTGATCTCTTCCAAACTCCATGAAGGGCAACAAACTAATTCAGTAAAATTCTTTTTGTCGTACCTAGAATTAGCAGAAGATAAAAGCGACAATGGAGAAAAGAAAAACAACACGGGAGATGGAAAATCAAGGGCAACAAGTGAAGTAGGCCATGGCTAGCAGGTGGATGAGATCGATGTTTAGTAAAATACTAAATTTCATCTTGTTGACTTGATTTAACGCGTAGAAAGAAGATGGCTTTAAAGAACCATAAGGAGAAAGAGTAGTAAAGCAAGTTCAAGTAGGGTGTGATTATGGTGGAAGGGTCGGTGCTTTTTTCTTTGACCAAGAAGAAGAAGACGACTCCATGAAACACGAAACTAACACAACTCACCCTCGTGTAAGTGCAATTTCCTCTGGTTGTTGACCTTGGAAAATTAAGGAGAGAGGAAGAGGGAGAAAGAAAATGGATACTAGAGTTGTGATTTATGATGATAATAATAAGGAGAATAGTTGTGTTGTTTTTCTCACAGGATGTGCCTCCCCGAAGCTTCTCAACTCGGATAATTTTTCTTCTTTTAAAAAAAGATTTTTTTAATCTTTTTTTATATATAAATATTTTGTTAATTTATTGTAATTGTAAAATAATTATTTTTTGTTCTTTCCAATTTTATTGTAGCAACTGTGTTAAATGATTTTAAGGTGAAAATTGTGCATTGCATGAATAATAAATTTTTTATTAATTATATAATAAATATACACTAACTATAATATAATTTTTTTTTTATTTTTAACAAAAATACTCATAAACATATAATCTGTTCTAACACATAATTTTTTTTTTTTTTTACTAATCCTACAGTTAAAAGTAAGTAATAATAAATTTACTGCAAGTAATTATTATAATTCGAGTAATTCCAGCACGGTAAGGTGTAAATTCCCACCTCTCTGTTCTAACTTTCATTATTATTTATAATTTTTACTTTCTACAATTGGCCCAAATCTTCACAATCACAATCACAACCGCATAATATGTTTTATTTTATTTAATTTTGAGCCTTTTTATTTTTATTTTTAATTCGAAATTACAATGTTAAACTTAAATATATATATATATATATATAAATACTATATTATATTGTCTTTTATCTATTTTTCTCATATTAAACATTAATTACACCTGTCGACTAAATATTATTTCGTACAGTTAAATAGTATGCATGATACATGAATAAATAATCTGACTTCAAATCTTATCCCATAAGGAAATTAAATAAAATGCGTGACAAATTATTTTTAGTTGTATGATTAATATTTTTACTTATTTTTTAAAAATAAATTCAAAGTGTTAGATTATGCAGTTTTTGTAATAGGCCCAACAGATGAAAAATATATATACGTGTGTGTATGTAAAATGTGTGTGTATAAATATCTATACATGTATCGTGTGAGTAGAGGAGAGGTAGGGTCTCCAAGTATGATCTGGTTGGGCTCATGTGAGCTAGTCGCTGTCATCATCCTGGGTGGTATTCATTAATAAATACATGTTATATACATTATATTAACTTTTCAATGTATATATATATATATGTATGTATAGACTGCATTATATATATATATATATATATATATATATATATTGTGTGTGTGTGTGTGTTATTTACGTGATAAGGTCCTCCAAGCCAGCTGTTTTGTGGAGGTCCCTGGGAACTTGTTATTGTTAATATTGTAATTCAATTTCTCCAACTATATACTTTTTTTTTTTTTTTTTTTTTTTTTTTTTTTTTTTTTTGCTTTCCACTTTTTGGTCCCCCTTTCCTATATTAAAATATTATTATTATTTTTTTAAAAAAAAATATATATATTTAATTAAAATAACCTCCATAATTATTATATATAATTGTTGTGACTTTTTAACTTATCCTCAGAGACTGGGATTCATTTAATTCGTACGGACCACCCTGCTGAGGTGGTGGCCAACCCAGATGGGGGAAAATCATGTACGTGGATTAATTAAATAATTAAATTCCTATTTTTTTTTTACTAAATTTATTATAACAATCTTATTTAATTCAGACCTCTTTAATTTATTATTTGAATAAATTTATTAAATATTATTATCCAAACAAATTACTTTTATAAACCCTTTTAATGTTATAAATGGGACGAACACATACGTTATTCATGAAAATAGAGGCTGCATACATATATAAATATATATGTATGTATTAAGTGTGTGAGGGTGATGAGAATTAAGCTGACAACCAGGAGGATTCAGCATCTCAATTTGCAGCATGGTGGGTCACTAATATAGCCCACCCGTAAAAAAGCCTGCAAATTCAAAACCATCACCTACTCAACTTGTACACAACATATAGCTTACTAATAATAATAATCATATATAAATTATTTATATATACTCCATACATCTTAAAGATTTATATATGTTCGTGTACATATATATACACATCAGTTTTCTAAAAGTAATAAATTATTATATACATATGCGAATTTAATATACGTATCTATATCCCTATGCCAATTTTATACTCACAAATTAACAAAAACACACCCACGGTTTCCGAGATCGCTGGGTTTATGTATGTATGTATGGCTGGAGAGAATATTGACAAACACAAACACATATATAAACATATATATATATATATATAATACATTTATGTAGGAATCTTGTAATGCTAACATGTCTGTGTTACGGTTGGTTGATTCAGCTGTTTGCAAACATAATAATTACTGCATAATGATAGTATATATTATCAACAGCTCAAATCTAGAAAACTGAAAGAGGTGTACATGACAAATTTGTCGTTATCATTTAATACTTAATTAATTAACACAAATAGTAATTAGTTAATAATAATAATTAATTACTACTTGTTGGTTCAAGTGCCGTTAAATTAATTTATTTAAATTTAAAGCTTTCGTCATCTGTCCCGATTGCAATGACGTTAGCATTCATTGGACTAATCAGCTAACATATATTGAACTAGTTATCATGATTTTACTAATTATTAATCAACAACTTTACCGTGTTCATGATTTAAAACATATATTACCATATATATATATATATATATATGTGCGCATGTAGGCTAGTTAAATTATACGTAAGTACACATGTGGGTAGTATATATGTATGTATATATATATAGATGTAGAGGGGAGAGGAGGATTCTTTTGACCCACAAAATTTTGAGGCATCCTTTAATTTCTTAAGAATCGACTTGTTAATTTGAGCGGCCAGCCCAATTAATCGTCCTAATTCCTTTAATTAAATAATCATTATATTTCTTTTTATTTAAATAAAATAATTAATTATTAAGATAATGCTGTTATTATAAAATTTGAATTATACTCCTCGTATAATTTAAAAATATAAATAACTTAATTTTAATTTTATTTATTTATTTAAAAAGAAAAAAGAAAAATGTGAGATAAAGAATTAATAGAAGAACGAAATAGTTGACTTTTTTTTTTTTTTTTAATGTGACCCAGCTGTTTAAGAATCAGGAATGGACCCACCCCCCCGATATCTAATCCTTTTTCACGTTTCAAAACTTGATTTTAAGTCATCACTCCCTCCTCCACACCTTTATTTAACAAAAAATAAATATTTTTTTATTAACTGAGTAATAATATATATTCACAATACAATACAATAAAATACGTAGTTGGAATTCGATAAAATTTTAAATTATTATTTTAAATTCGTAGGAAGGAAATTTATTTTGAATTAACAAAATAATTTTTAGAAAAAAAGAAAAAGTTAAAAGAGTTGTGCGGCCTACAAATTTCATACATACAAATAGGAGGAGTCTATTAATTTATACAATGGGAACATGCTGCAACCTGCAGTTGTTAAACCTGTGTAATTGCCTGCCGTACGTGACGATGATATATAGAATTTTCTTTTTACATTAATTTTTAACACACAGAATTAAAAAAATAATAATAAACAAAAAAAAAAAAAAATGTACTTGATAAAATGGACTGTAGAAGCTAGCTAATTGGGAAATGGGCATGTAGGTATTTTAGTAAATATAGGTTATAATATAGACACTGGACCACTCTACCCCCAGCTAGAGGACCATCCAGTTTTGGGGTATCCCTATCTCTCCTCCACCCCATTCTTCTACCCGTATACATATGTGTCGGCTGTGGTACATCACTCTGCGCTTCCTACTCCCATGTCTGCCACGTGTTATCCTCCTCCCCTCTAATTATTAGAACCCAGATGAAATGATAGATTGGTGGCCCGGTCCATAAGTTGTTCAGTTCTTATGGCCCGGGTTCGCAGAATGTGAGCTTGGGCCATATTTGATTCTTTGGGCCTTCCTGATCTTCTAATTTTTCTTGGTGCTTCACGGTTTTGCGGAGGTTTTAGGTTGCGAAAGGTGTAAAACCCGTATTCGTCTATTCTAGGGTTTATCGAGTGGCCTGGGGAGGGCGGCAGAAACAGAGGGGAAGATAGAGAGAATGGACTCGTTTTCATCGTCGTCAATCGGATCAGGGGCGGGATCTGGTTCACCCCAGATGTCGACTGAGGATTTCATGGACCAGTTCAAGACTCAGCTTGCCCAGGCTTATGCCCAGGAGTTCCTCGAGGTTCCTTCATTTTCTCTTACCTTTGATTTTTGGATTCGGGTTTTAGCTCTATTAGTAATCTTCCCCGGCCGTACTTTTTACAGCTGATTTTAGGGCTTTGGAATCAAAATGTTTTCCACTAACTTGACTGTGTGTTACCCGGGTTCAAATCCTTGTAGTTCTTCAGTGTTTGGGTTAGAGAGAAATTCTCTGTCCGTTTAACTACTAGTTGCAGAAACAAATATTGAGCATTGGACCATCAAAGCCATATTTATTTTCATCAAATTTAAGTTTGGGCGTGTCAAGCCTCTGACTTTAGAACTTTAACAGTGTTTGGTTCAATTCATATTCTCACTCCTTTGAATTTCTTGGTAGAAAGTAGGAGTTTACCTTTTGCAAGGAATTCAATAATGGTAAGAGTTGAATTGAGTCAAACGTGAAAATTCGGTACAATTTTACATATCAAAAATATTTTAGTAATTAATTAAAAAAAATAGATAGGAATTGAACCAAACAGGCTGCAGAAGAAATCTTTTTATGCATTAAAGAGGTTATGTGGTATCCATCATGTATTCTTTAAGTTTTAAGCAAAATGATTTCCAAAAGTTTGATTTAGGGGTACCAGTAGTAGGTTAACTGGACATTTTAGAGGCTCATTCAAAAAAACAAACATTTTTCAAAGTAACATGTCCAAGATTTGCTGTGAGGAGCTTTTCTCCTGTGCCTAATTGATTAATGGTTATAGTCTTATGAATGTTCAATACAGTTTTTCCCTAGAGATTTTTTATTCTTGTGATAATGAAGCTTTAATTAATAGGAGCATCTGTCCTATATTTGCTCATTCTACTTACCTTGCAGGATTGAGCTAAAGTACCTAGGACGAATCTTCTGGTTAAAGATTATCTACAAACAAATGGATGTTTTTATGAATTGGTTGATTTGAGCTATTGGTTTTCGCCAATATTTTTGCCTCAATGTTACTGCTTATGATTTTAAACTGCTTCGGTTGCTGAAGTGATTTGCCAACCTATTATTTACTCTGCAAGTGGAAAGTAGATTAGTCTATCTTTGGAACAGATGTATTAGTTTCGTGAAATTTATTTGTAAATCAACAGTTAATTCATTTAGCAGATGCTTTAAATCCTTCGATGAAAAATGAATTTAGCAGATGCTTTAAATCCTTTGATGAAAAATGAATATGAAATAGATCTTCTAAGTAGATGAAGAATTTGTATTTCTAGCCAATTTACAAATTGTCATAATAGTATGGGCTAAGATTAGAAATTAATTAGTGTGACTTTTTATGTGGAATTTAATATTTAGAATTTAATATGTTTTCCTTAGTAATTGTACTCCTAGTAATATCTATTGTACTATGCCTTAATCTAATTCTAATTGGGTATTAACTAATCTCACTTTTGAGACAAGTCCAAATATTCAATAAGCAACTTAGGAGAATTTTTTCAATCTTTTTGGTTGTATGATGCAATCAAATTGTTAAATGTGATGCTTAAGAATTTCAGTTTATGATGTTCAAGAAACTGTGTTATATTCTAAATTCTTAAGAAGACAAATTAGTCTTAATTTTTTCCTACATCATCATCCCTAAATTGGTAAAAATTGACTTCATGTAGAATTCCATATGGAATTAGAACAAACATTTTGAATTCTATAAATTTTGGTAGTAAGCATTCCAAGCTGTCACACCTGTGACGGTTCCAGTTTAAGATGTAATGTGATTTTTATCATTTTCTAGTAGAATTTGTATTCTTTTCTAGCTGGACTAAGTGCGGATTATGTAAATGAATTTCATAACATTTTTGGATTTATCTCAAACATAAGCTTTGTTAGCTGGATATGCAAGGATCCTGCTTATATGCTGTTAGTTCAATGTTTACAAGTTGAATACATGATCATTTGCACATTACATATTTTGCTCTTGAACTTTGTTGGTAGCAGTCCGAGAAATGAAAGTAAATCCGTAGTGGTTCTTCCATAGTCAAATAGGATTTTCAGAAAGTTGTGCATCTCCACTGGCATTATTTTTCCTTACTCGTACACAGTTTGCATTATTGATTGCTTTTTGAATTATATTTGATTATACTTGCAGACTGTGAGAGAGAAGTGCTTTGACAAGTGCATCACAAAACCAGGGTCGAGTCTGAGTGGCAGTGAGAGTAGTTGTATCTCTAGATGTGTTGACCGCTACATTGAGGCAACGGGTATTGTTAGCCGATCTCTCTTCAATGCCCAACGCTGAAATTTTGTACCGAAGCCTTCTCTCAAGTAATATCCAACTATCTTGGAGAATTGACTAAGTAGACCTGAACATTTAAATATATTGTAGTTTCATTATCTCATTTCGACCATTCATTGTGGGAACATTAACTCCCTTGGAACAATGTCAAATTTGCCACAGGATAGTTTGCTATGGGCTTTGTATCTCTATCTGAGGCTCGTATTCTGTGACTTATTTCTACAATATATTTTTTGGTGATGGAGATTTTGCCGGATGAACCTGCTTATAAGTTGAGAATTGACAAAGTTGTTTGGATTCTGAGTATTGTACTTTGCAATTGCCAGCATCAGGTGCTGTGTGTATTGGAGTTTTTCGATCCAGCCTGATCTGATTGGAGAAAAATTAATTCGAGTCCGTGCTTAATTCGGTTGGCCAAAACCGGACTCACCTGTACCACATGGTCTCTTAAAGAAATTTTGGAAAAGAAAACTTCAACTTAAAAATGTGAGTAGATTTAGAAATGGGATTGGGAATGCTAGCAACTCATTTGTTTTACGTACTTGTTTTTGGAAATGGGTCAGGGAGGGGAGGGGGTGTACAAGTACTCTTGTTCACAGAAGTTAACTAGATTACAAGAAGGCCAGCCACAGGTCGCAATTAATTTCCTAACAAGAAATGACAATGGCGACAAACTTATTAGGTGAACTTTCCTCATCTTCTGATATCAGCCTTTCCCCGGCCTACCTTCTGTATCTGTACGCTACTTAATACTTTCTTAACCTAACAATGATGTATTAGCTTTTTAATTACTATAAAATTCGTTTGTATTTTACCAACAAGAAATGCAAATTACACATTTAATATTTACATTTTGATTATTAATTAATTTTCTTTTAATAATTGATTTACACTTTTCTGTTTAATAAATTTATATATAGAAAAGTGTGTTAATGTATAAGTAATATTTATTAACTTAATTTTTTTAAAAAAGTATATTCATTTTTATTATTTAACTCTATTAGAGGGCTTTAGTGGCATTATGTATCTATATTGACTTAAATCTTACAGTGTCGAATAACTACATAATATTAGTCGAAACTATATAAATTTATTAAATGATTATAAAATATTAAAGAATTATTACGAAAATTTTCTCTCGTTCTGTTCTATCTATTCAGTAATTTAAGCACGAAATTATATATATTCTTATTCATACACAGAGTTTTACTTAGTGATGTGAATTAATATGTGTATGTGTTAAATTAATCCCAGAAATAATTAATTTTCCGTCATAATATATAACTTAATGCGGTGCCAATAATCTGTAGCTTTATATATATATATATATATAATAGAAGATTATTATATACCCCAATAAATAGAAAATTGATGAATGGGAGTTTTGTTACGAAAAGTCAATTATTTATTTCTTCTCTTTATAACCATTCAATTACGAAATCATGTACTTGATGATGTGAATTAATACAATATATTTATTTTCTATTGTTATAATTTTGAACTTTATAAAAATAAAAAAAAAAAAATTTATAGATAACATAAAAAAAAAATTAAAAATTAAACTAGTTTTTATAAATTTAATGACAAACTTTTAATACTTAAACTATATAATCCGACCTTTTTATATAATTCATATCTTTAATTCCATGCAGATCAAAGAAAATATCATAATACAATATAAATAATGAATTAAATATTTAAGTCAATACGTATGGAATGGACGGGTGATGTATGGAGCATGTGCGCGGCATTGATTTTACCAGTTCAGACGAGAAATGCTAATGCTGTGTGAATAAAAGTTCCGATGACGTGCGAGGATGACGTCACGAAAGAGTGACGTCATGCGGGTTTGAATCAATCGTGTCAAAACATATATCGGCTTTCAATATATTGCATTAGTCCTATCATAATTATACATATATAATAAATTAAAATTAATAAAATTGAAAAAAATAATTTAATATAAAAATAGCAATAATTAAATCAATCCACAAAATAGTATAAATAATAAAGATTAGTGTAGTTGGCAAAGATATACCTTCCTTATTTTAACCACGTGGATTCAGTTCTTCAGTAAATGCACTAAAAAAGAAAAATGACGAAGAGTGAAACTATAATAATAATAATAATAACAATAATAATTGATTAAAAAATAATTTTGATTTTAAAATAGAGCGACTATAAAAAGGGGCCAAAAGGCAGCAAGTTAATACCAGTGCATATTCTTCTCTTAAAACTCAAAATCCATGGCAGCAACCAAACTGCTCCTCGCCGACCTTGCCTCTAACCTGAAACAAGTTCCCGCCAAATATATCCAGCCAATCTCCGACCGTCCAAATCTCGCCGACGTTGAGATATCAGAACTCTCCTCCATTCCTCTCATAGACCTGGAGGGTCTCGACGGCCCTCGTCGATCTGAAATTATCAACCAGATCGCGCAGGCCTGTGAACTACATGGTTTCTTTCAAGTTAAGAACCACGGAGTACCGGAGGAGATGATTAACGGAATTCTGAGGCTGGCGAGAGAGTTTTTCCGATTGCCGGAGAGCCAAAGGTTGGAGAATTACTCCGATGATCCGGCAAAAACAACTAGGCTATCCACCAGTTTCAATGTGAAGACTGAGAAGTTTTCCAACTGGAGAGATTTTCTCAGACTCCACTGTTACCCTGTCCAGGATTACATCCACGAATGGCCCACAAATCCTCCTTTCTTTAGGTTATTTTCCCTTATAATCTCTCACAACCATGCATATATACATATACATGATAATTATATATAAATCATTTGCAAGTTGAGTGCAGGGAGGATGTCGCAGAGTACTGCAGCAGAATTAGAGGTTTGGTTTTGAAGTTGGTGGAAGCCATATCAGAGAGCTTAGGTCTGGGAGGAGATTATATAAACAAAGTGTTGGGGAAGCATGGACAGCACATGGCATTTAATTACTACCCTCCATGTCCAGAACCCGAGCTTACTTACGGGTTACCGGGTCACACCGACCCGAACTTGATCACAGTTCTTCTTCAAGATGACGTTCCTGGATTGCAGGTCCTTAGAAACGGGAAATGGGTTGCTGTCAATCCCATTCCCAACACCTTCATCATCAACATCGGTGACCAAATGCAGGTAAATACGTTGTTATACGTATATACGTATGTATAGGTGCAAAATATATGAATAACGTTATGGGTTGGTTGATCAGGTGATTAGCAATGATAAGTACAAGAGTGTGGTTCATAGAGCGGTGGTGAACAGCGAGAGGGAAAGAATATCGATTCCAACATTCTACTGTCCATCTCTTGATGCAGTGATCGGCCCTGCTCATCGTCCATCTGTTTATAGAAATTTCAGCTATGGTGAATACTATTCCAAGTTCTGGAGCAGATCGTCACTTACGGCTCAAGCTTGTTTGGATATGTTCAAGGCCTAGACACTCTTATTAAATCTTAAAGTTATGAACTTTTTCTAATGAAATCACAACTTCAAATGAATCCAGAAGAAACTTTCTCTCAGTGAACTCTCAATTCAACCTTATGATGATGATCTTGTTGGGAAAAATGTAAAGATAAAATGTTAACTCTAAATAATATTTGAATTTATGTTTTTATGTTTATAAATCTCCAAATACATTGGTAAATATAGGTGTTAATATATATGTTAAAGTTTTTTATAAATGAAATATAATTCTTAAACTATGATTAAATTTAAAATATGAATTACTTTTTAAAACTTAAAAAATGCGTATTAATTATTATATTCATAATTTATTTAATTTAACTCTTATGAATCTTAAGACATAATAAAATTTACAAATTATTTTTTTGAGCATATCTTTAAATTTCTAAGCTTCTTGAATTTTTGTTTTTGTAATTTTTTGAGTTTGGAAAGGAGAAAAATAGGAATAATAGAAATTTTAATTTTCTTTTACTAAGTGAAATGGTCCACGAAAGCGAAGGGAGAAAGATGACGCAAAGGGGATGATTTCATGGACGAGACGTCATGGCAGACGATTTTGGACATGCCTAAAATCCAAATTGATATAAATATGTCACACCTAAACATATCATAATCAAATTTCAGCCTTCAATTTTTGCAATTATGATCTTATCCATCAAATTCAAATATAATTGTAATATCCGGATCTGAAAATTTAGCCCGGAATAATTTAATATTGATAAAAAAATAAATTAAAATAATTTGTCTTTATTATATTTTTAAATTTTTTGTGAATTTTTGAAGAAAATTGAGTTTTGGATATATTTTAAAACATTTTCGAAAATTAAAGTCAAAGTATAAATAAATGAGAATCTATTTGAAAAAAAAATCTAAAACAATAGGTGTAAGAATGAAATTTACAAAAATTTGACCACGTGGATCGCCACATCAGCAGCGCAACCGATCTTCGTGCACCACGTGGCAGACACGTGGGCATGTGTCCACGCAGGTGATTCGCGTGCCAGCAAATCCAACGGCCCAGATCCCCTCCTGTGCGCACGGACGGTCCAGATCTATTTTCTCTTCAAGCGTGATCGAACAGTCAGATTCGATCCGATCGTACGACCCATATTTATTCTCCGAATAAGAGAGAACCAACGGACGGGAGAAGGCCACATGTCCATGCACGGACGACCTAGAACGACTCAGAAAGGGTATTTAAACTTTGCATTCCAGGAAATCCTAACCCTAACCCTAACCGCACCAATCTTCGCCAAAGAAGAAGAAGAAAGGCAACCAGAAAGAAACTGATCGTCGTCGCTACAACATCAGAGCCACTGTCGACGCCGGAAAGGTAAATTTTCCCCCTTTCCGTTCGAAATTGAATTTCAAACCTCCCACACCCATATCGAAGCCAAAAGACCAGAGGGTAAGCCAAAAACTGCGAGCAGAGCTTGGTCGAGCCGCCACGGCTGCTACCCAAAAATCCCTCGATAAGCTCTTTCCCATTTCCCGTTTCCTTCATTTCTTTAACCTTTGTGTTCCCGATCTTCTTCTGGTGTAGGTTAGCCGAAGAGAAGCTCAGACCGCGAGGGAGGAATGGTGGACCCACCGCACCGAAAAATCCTTTCACTTGTAAGGCTTCGATTTTCCCATTTTCTAGCTGACAGAGCCTGTCTAACCCCATTTTTTGTAGGTTTTCATGCAAAATCGGCTGAAAATCGCCAGGCCAAGAGGAGATACTGTCGTGGGTGGCAGAGCTAGTGTCGTGCCGAAATCCTAAACCGACTGAAAAAATTTTAAAATGCGCATTTTGGTCTTTTTGGAGTATTTTAAAGTATGTAACGCGTGTTTTTGATTTTTATAGAAAAAATTCAGGAAATCCAAGAACCACCAAAAAATGCAGTGAAAAAGACAGCGTCTCAAACACTGACCTGGGATAGGAATCTCTCACCATTTTTTCCATTACAGTAAATTAAAATTTAATAATTAATAACAATGTAATTTATAAATATTAAAAATTCCTAATTGACTAAATACATGTCACCAGTGGAGCCGGTAATCGGTCAGTACAAATTGTTTATTTTACCTTTACTGTTTATCTATTGCTAGGATGTGTTTGTTTGCTTGCCACGTGCACTTTTATTTTGAGATTTATTTGCCCTCCCATTATTAATTATTTAACCATTTTTCTCATTTGTTGATCGATTGAAATAAAGACCCAAATCACATTTTTCTTAATTGTTATAATGCCAATTCGTATTATTTGTTTAGATGACATTCCACAGATATACAAATATTAAATATTTGTGTGTAGTTGGTGGTTGGTTGATGGCGTAAATATATGTATTTGAAAAGGGTTTACCAGGTATCATGGGAAAGGATGTACGGACCCAGTACATAAGAAAATCCTACCGTAGACATTACCTCAGTCAGACAGGGCTGAGAAGTCTCATACTGGAAGGGGTTAGAAAGTATTGATTCACCGGCATGCTAGATTGGGCATTGAGGCGGTAGTATGTTTGGTGCCCGTTATCGGACGGAGTATAGGAACAGCCTGTAAATGCCTGGAACTCAAAGAAAATGAATTTATATTTTAAATACAGAAGCAAATAATAATGTTAGGGTTTACATTCCTTACACAATAAATTAAAATGTCTAATAACGTTACAAGAATGTCCATTCTACGAGGTTCATAAAAGCCAAACAGTAATTAAAAAAAAATGAATAAATTAGTTTCATAGGGGTAATCTTCACAAGTACTTGAAGAGAGTCTGGGAGGTAAACTACTCACAACTCTCTTACTAATAGAGATTTGGACTTTAATTTCCTTCATCTGAAATGGTGCTGATTGATATTTGGATCTTAGTTTTCTTGATCTAAAATGGTTAATGAAATAGTGAGCTACACTACCCTAGCAAGAATATCATACTGATAATTGATACAAAAAATCGAAAGTTGGTAAAAATTAAAAAAATAACTAATGGAGCTCTTGTTTTAAGTAAATACATTGAACTTTAAAACTTTTTATTCGATACTCATTGTTATAGTTTTTTTCTAAAATCAACATATGAAAATAATTAACCAAATGATATTTCAATTTTATGCATAAGATCAGCAATCCTTCTTTTTTAACCTACTAACTAGGACCTATAGGGGTCCATAGGGATATCCCTCTACTCGTGGACCCAGTATCAAGATTCAACAATTAACTCGGCCGTCTCCATATCTTGTTAGGTAGTTAACGTCAAAAACACTATCGCCTCGATACCCCATCCGATATGAGGGCGAATCATATCTCCCAAAACTCATCCAGTATGAGACTTCTCAGCCCTGTCCGACTGAGTTAATGTTCATGGTGGAGTTCCCTATGTACCGGGTCCGTCCACTCTTTCTAAGGATGCCCAGTAAGCTTTTATTTATTTAGATTTTCATTATTCAAACAATCACTACAGTATACCAACATCTCATTTTATATTCACAGATTAATTCAAATGGCATTTAAGCAAGCGATATAGTTTAGCATAGTCAAATAACCAAATAACCGGAATATCGAATAAATAATGCAAGATGAACCAAATAATCGAGAAGACTATAAAAACTATCAATTCAATTATGCACAGGATAATAGTAAGCAAATACAGGCAGTACAGGAAAATAAATAGAGAATTAAGACAAATGTGAACTAACCGGTTTTGCCTCAACTAGTAACCTATAATATTTTTAAGATTTTTTTAATTTTCACAAAATACAATATTATTGATTATTAAGCTTCAATCTACCATAACGAAAAAAAGAGTGAGGGATTCTTACACAGATCGGTGTTTTAAAATGTCGTACTATCTATTACGCCTCCCAATGGGTCTTGGATTTCCTGAATTTTTCTTGTGGGAATTCAAAATACTCATCACGCACTTAAAAATACCCCAAAAATCTAAAATCATGGTTGAAAATCCTTTATGGCCAATTTCAGAGTTGCGGCACGGCGCTGCCGCCGTGCTTCGGTGCTGGCTCCGTTGCCCACAGCAGTGGTTCTCCTCCGCCTATTCGATTTTGGCTGGTTTTACATGTATTTCTATGAAAAAAAATATATTATGGAGCCTCGGTTGGTCAATAAATCATAAGAAATCGAACCTATCAATGGGGGGGAGTCTCCGAGTGCAGCGGCTCTACCGGTTCTCCTTCGTAGCTGGAGTTTCTTCTTCGGCTAAGCTGCACAGAAAATAACGGTGAACACAATGATCAAAAAATTGTGTGAAACTAGAAACGGAAAGGGGCTCATCAGAGGGTTTTAGGATTTTGACAATGGCGGCTTCGTCGAATTTTGTTTGTAGTTTTTGGATCACCCGTCGTCTCTTTTGCTCTGATATGGCCCTAGAAAAACTTGAAATCGAATTTCAAGCGGGTAGGGGAGAATTTTACTCTTTTGACAATCAGTAGTGGCTTTAGTGTGGCAGCGACCGAGGATCGGTCACCTTCTTCAGTGGCTGGTCCTTTTTCTCCGGCGAGGGCAGGTTCAGCTAAGGTTAGGGTTATCCTACGACGCGATATTTAAATACATATCCTGGATCTATCTAGGCTGTCCGTTCACGTCGACGTGTAGCGAGGAAATTCGTCCGATTATTAACTGTTTAGGCCAATTGTGTGGGCGAATCTAGACCATTCATCACGATTGATCTTATCTGTTTGATCGCGCCTAAAGAGAGAATGCATCTAGGCCGTTCACGAGTACAAGATTGAATCTAGGCCGTCGGATCGCTGGGCAGGCAGATCGCCCGCGTGGGCTCCTGCGTGGCACCGATGTCAGCGTGTTTTGTCATGCGGCGTACTTTAGTTCACCATGACTGCTGACTGTGCCGTCGCATGTGGTCAAATTTTTTTCTTTTGCATTTTAAATTCATGTTTCTAATTTTTTTTAAAAAAAAATACCCCATGAACTCAAATTTTCACTACTCTTCCCCAAAATTGCTTTCAATTTCGTCACTAACTTATTTTTCTCAAAAAAATTAATAAAACTAAATTAAATTAAGATTTTTAATTATTTATATATACTTTATAAATTAAAAAATTTATCTTGGACCAAATTCTGAGTTCGGATATTACATGGTCGGTTAATTAAGAAATTGGATATTAGGTCCACGCGTAGGGGGGAACACCTGTAGAACCCAAAAGGTATTGGTAAGTGGATAAGAATGTGAGTTTACTGTTATTGTTTGTTTAAATATGTAATAAAGTATTATCCTGATTATTGTTTTCATAGGTCGATTTTGGAAACTCATAAAGGTGAATATGAAAATAATATTTTTTTTTGTTAAATGAATTTATTAAAAAAAATGATTTTATTAGTTGTTTGACGATTTTTTACCAACCTTTGATTTTTTGTATCGATGTTAAGTGTTGATATTCTTACTGGGTTAATGTAGATTATCTCCCTTATTTAACCATTTCAGATCAAGAAAACTAAAATTCAGATCTTGAACAGCAAGAAGATTATGAGTAAAAGTTACTTCCCACATCCCATCAGAGTTACCCAGCGGAGGTTAACCCCATAAGATTTTTAGTTATATATATATTTTTTTTTTCATTATTTGAACTTTCTAAAAGGATACTCTCGTAACTCTATTAGACATCCTGATTTACTATGTAATGAATGTAAATCTTAAACTTTTAATCGCTTCCACCAATACAATATATATTCATTTCCTTCGCGTTTTGGGCCTTTAATGTTAGTATTCGAGTCGCGTTTCTCGAAACTATTCCTTGTACAAAAGATTAGAATCATTTGATACAACCCGACATTCAACCCTTCATTGTGAAATACAGGTACAAAGACATGATGATAGGAAGGGCCCCACTGAACAGAGCAACCCGGGATGGGTTGCTTAGAGAGGATGTCGACCGACTCTTCGAGATGCTAGAAAGACTCATCTCTGCCCAGTAGGTCATGGAAGAGATGAGGGAACTGTCTGACCTTCCACCACTGCCATAGTATGAGCTATCCCTACAACAGGAAGATTCAGTGCCACATCGATACAACTCTACTCCCCCATCGTATCATTTGGCACCGCCACAGTATAATCTGATGCTTCCACCATACAACCTGGTGCTGCCATAGGGTCACCTAGTCCCTCCCCAACATAATCCAGTCTCTCTTCCACAAAACCCAGTTCCACTCGTGATGAACCCAGGCTACATTAAGAGGTACAAGAGACTTTAACCCATCTACTTTTGTAGGGGCATCCACTTTCGAAGAAGCAGATTACTTATTGATAAAGACGGAGAAGGCCTTCGCGAATCTTGGGGTGGTTCCCGAACAGAAGATCATACTTGCTACCTACATGCTCATAGATGATGCAGGTCATTGGTGGCAATTGAAGCAGGCTACCTTGCCCATTTTGGTAACTTGGGAACCATTCCTGGCAACTTTCAATTTAGAGTACCTCTTAGAGCACCTTCGACATCTAAATGAGATGGAGTTTGCACACCTGGTCTAAGGTGATATGTTCGTGTCTGAGTATGCCCAAAAATTTCTGGAGTTGGGCCGATACTCTCCTAAGAGCATGATGGATGAAGAGAGAAAGGTAAAGAAGTTTGAGTGGGGCCTCCGTCCTGATATCAGACAATAACTGTATATATTCGAGCTCAGCACCTACTCAGCAATTCTGGACAAGGCACAATTGATAGAGAGGAACCTCCGCATCTTTCTCTAACAATGGAAAATTCCAGGGCCCTAGTTCCACATTACAGGCCAGCACTCACTGCACTGATTCAGCAGAACAAAGGACTTAAATATGCGACTCAAGCTCTTCTTCAGGCCCCAAAAATAGGACGCAACAGGATTTGCCAGCACTGTGGCAAGGATTATGGGGATTGACCCTACTATCGCCTCAACAATACCTGCCGCGTATGTAGAAGTGTCCAGTACTACGTGAGAGAGTGCCTACAGAATCAGAATCAGGTCAAACCTCCAATCTAGGACAAAGCCTATACCCTCAGCCAATATGATTTTAAAGCTAACCCGGAAGTGATACAGGGTATGTGCATTATCTGTAATCATCTTGCACATGTTTTATTTGATATTTGTGCTTCACATTCTTTCGTTTCGCATACTTTCACAAAAAAATTAAATGTGTTACTTGAAAGTCTTAAATATATGTTGTTTGTGTCTATAATTAGGAATGGGACACTGTTAGGAAGTTTCATGTACAAAGCTTGTATCATAAAAATAGCAAGTAAAAAATTAAGTGTAGACCTGATAGTGCTAGACACGGAGAATTTTGATATAATTTTGGGAATGAACTAGTTAGCGGTGTATCACGCCACTATGGATTATTTTCATAAAAAACTTGTATTCAATCTTCCTAACGAATAATCCTTCACAAATTAATAAAATTTTTAGATATTATTCCATCATGGTAACTGCATTGTTTATATGATGCTTTAACTCAGTTGTAGTCCAAGAATTTTTGGATGCATTTCCTGATGAACTACCAGGACTGCCGGTGGATGAGAAAGTTGAATTTACCATAAATTTTTCAGCTTGACACCCAAACTATTTCAGTTGCCCCTTACCGTATGAGTCGTGTTAAGATGGAAGAACTGAGGAAACATATCAAAAAATTACAGGATAATAGGTTGATCTGACATAGTATATCTTCTTGGAGTGTTGGAGTCACATTTGTAAGAAAATGGGATAGGTCTCTGAGGTTGTGTATTGATTACAGGGAATTGAACAGGGTCACAATCAAGAACAAATACTCCATCCTCATGATCAATGATCTTTTTTATCAGTTACAGGGTCCTCAGATTTTCCCAAAGATCGACTTGTGTTCGGGTTACTATTAGGTAAAGATTATGGCAAAAGACATACCCAAGATGACCTTCAGAACCCGGTACGGGCACTATGAGTTTCTAGTCATGTCATTTGGGTTGACCAATGCACCTACTATTTTTATGGATATGATGAACATGGTCTTCAGAAAATTCTTAGATCAGTTCATCATAATGTTTATTGATGATATCCTGGTATATTCAAAGAGTAAAGAGGAACACGCTCAGCACTTAATTCGGGTATTATAGGTGCTCAGGAAAAAGAAGTTGTATATAAAACTGAGCAAGTGTGGATTTTAGCTTGAACATACTACTTTTCTATGACACATAATATCAAATGATGGGGCGTCAGTGAATTCTGAAAAGGTTGAGGCAGTAATGGGTTGGGAGAAATTGACTTCGACTAAGAAAATTCGTAACTTTTTGGGTAATGCAAGTTATTACCATAGGTTTGTAGAAGAGTTTTCAAGCTTAGTCGCCCCCTTAATCAGGCTTACAAAGAAAAACATCAAGTTTGAGTAGAATGATGTCTGTGAAAGGAGTTTTACAAAACTCAAGAAGTGATTAACTACTGCGTTAGTTTTAGCTCAATTGAGTGGGACAGGTGGATACACAGTGTATAGTGACTTTTCCTACCTATGGTTGGGTTGTGTTCTTATGCAACTCTGAAAGTTCATAGCTTATGGGTCAAGGCAGTTAAAAGGTCATGAAAAGAATTACTCCACCAACGACTTGGAACTTGTCGCTATTATCTACGCTTTTGAAGACCTCGCACCACTGCTTGCATAAGGAGACTTTTAAAATTTATACAGACCATAAGAGCTTAAAACATATATTCACCTAAAAGGATCTCAACATGCGTCAGAGGCATTGGATAGAGCTCCTCAAAGACTACGACTATAAGATCTTGTATCTCCCGGGTAAGGCAATATGGTAGCCAACGCACTCAGCATGAAAAGTACATTATGTTGACTCACATAATGGTTTTTGAATGCAGGGTAATAAAGGATGTGCAATATATGCAACTTCAGGATTTGAAAAGGGTCACATGTCTGACCTATCTAACTGTTCAACCCAAATTGATTCTGAGGATAAGGGAAGCCCAACAAACTAATTCTACTCTAGTAGCTCTCAGAAGGGATATAGAACAAGGTATAAATCCAGAATTCTGAGTTTCTACCGATGGGTTGCTCAGGTTCCAAGACAGAGTTTGTGTTGCAAATGATAGTGAACTAAAAAAAGATATCATGACAGAGGTTCACAGTTCAAAGTTCACTATGCATCCTAAAAGGATTAAGATATATCAAAGCATGCAACCCCAATCCTGGTGGAGCGGGATGAAAAGTAAAATTGTCGATTTCATCTTCAAGTGTCTTGTATGTCAGCAAGTTAAGGCAGAACATCAATGCTCATGCAGGTTACAGCCATTACCAATTTTGGAGTAAAAATAAGAACATATAACTATAGATTTTGTAACAGGGTTGTCTAAGGTACGTTCAGGGCATGATGTAATCTGAGTAATTGTTGACCGACTCACCAAGTCCTCTCACATCTTGGCCATTAGAATGACCGACCCCCTAGATAAGGTAGTAAGAATCTATGTCCAAGAGATAGTCAGACTACATAGAGTTTCGGTGACAATAGTATCAAATAGAGATCCCATGCTCACCTCTCAGTTTTGGTCAAGTTTTCAGCAAATAATGGGAATAAAACTATCCTTTAGCACAACATTCAGTCATTACCAATTTTGTAGTGAAAATAAGAACATATAACTATAGATTTTGTAACAGGGTTGCTTAAGGTACGTTCGTGGCATAATGCAATCTGAGTAATTGTTGACCGACTCACCAAGTCCTCTCACATTTTGGCTATTAGAATGACCGACCCCCTAGACAAGGTAGTAAGAATCTATGTCCAGGAGATAGTCAGACTACATGGAGTTTCAGTCACAGTAGTATCAAATAGAGATCCCAGACTCACCTCTCAGTTTCGGTCAAGTTTTCAGTAAATAATAGGAATAAAACTATCATTTAGTATAACATTCCACCCTCAAATAGACGGACAATCATAACGACCCATTCATACACTTGAGGATATGCTCAAGGCTTGTGTTCTAGATTTTGGAGAACATTGGGATAATCACTTACCGCTGATAGAGTTCGCCTATAATAACGATTATCAAGCAAATATCAACACTAGTACATATGAGGCGTTGTACGATCGACAATGTAGATCATCAATCTGTTGGAAAAAAGTGAGTGAAAAAAAATTTATTGGCCCAAATATTGTAGATGAGACCATAACGAAGATAATTAAAATCAAGAAGAACATCTAGACAACCCAGAGTAAATAGAAAAGTTATGCAGACACCTGAATGAGAGATTTAAAATTTGAGAATGGTGATCGAGTGTTCATTAAGGTCACCCTCTTTAAGGGTATTAGCAGGTTTAGAAAAAGGGGAAAGTTAAACCCCCAGTTCATCGGACCTTTTGAGATCTTGGACAAGATTGGTACATCCGCTTAAAAATTAACACTACCTCTAGAGCTATCTAGGGTCCATAATATATTCCATGTATCTATGATACGCGAGTACAACACACAACTCTTATATGTCTTGTCGTATGAGTCACTTCCACTCCATGAGGATCTATCATATGATGAAGTACCGGTAGTTATTTTGGACTGAAAGAGCAGAGTGTTTCGCAATAGAGAAATTCTCTTCATCAAGGTCTTATGTTAGAATCACTCAAAGGACGAGACCACTTGGGAGCTAGAATCAGATTTTATGGCTCATTACCCCTAATTGTTTGACTAGTGAGAGAGGAGCAGATTTGAGACACTAATTTTTTTCTTAATGGGGGAGTTGTAACAACCGGGCCCGAAAATTTAGCTCGGGATAGTTTAATATTGATAGAAGAATAAATTAAAATAATTTATTTTTTTTGTCAATTTTTGAAGAAAATTGGGTTTTCGATGCATTTGAAAATATTTTCGAAAATTAAGGCCAAAATAGAAATAAGGGATGATTTATTTGAAAAACAAAATCTATAAAACTAGGGTAAGAATGAAATTTATGAAAATTTGGCCGGGTGGACCGCTACGTCAGCAGCGCAGCCGATCTCTGTGCGCCGTGTGGCCGACACGTGGGCACACATCCATGCGGGAAACCACGCGAGCGATCCACGTGCCAATAGATCCAACAGCCCAGATCCCCTCCCGCACGCACGGACGACCTAGATCTATTTCCTCTTCAAGCTCGATTGAACTGTCAAATTCGATCCAATTGTGCGGTCCATATTTATTCTCCGAATAAGCGAGATCCAACAGATGGGAGAAGGCCACGTGTCCCTACACGGATGACCCAGATCGACTCGGGGAGGATATTTAAACTTCATATTCTAGAAAACCCTAACGCTAGCCATACCAGTCCTCATCGAAGAAGAAGAAAAAAGGTGATTGGAAAGAAATTGACCACCGTTGCCACCGCACCAGAGCCACCGTCAACGCCAGAAAGGTAAAAATTTTCCCCCCTTCCATTCGAAATTGAATTTCAAACCTCACTACACCCATATCGAAGCCAAAAGGCCATATGGTAAGCCAAAAATCATGAACAAAGCTCGGTCGAGCTGTCGCAATCATGACCCAATAACCCCCCCCCCCCCCCCCCCCCCGAGCCCTTTCCTATTTTCTGTTTTATTTTATTCTTTGACCTTTGTATTCCTCATCTCTTTCTGATGCAGGTTAGCCGAAGAGAAGCCTCGATTGCGAGGGAGGAATAACGAATCTGCCACAACAAAAAATTCCTCCATTAGTGAGGCCTCGATTTTCCCCTTTTCTGGCTGATAGAGGCTGCCTAACCCTCTTTTTGCTTGTTTTCATGCAAAGCCGGCCTGAATTGGCCAAAATCAGTCGAAAACCACTAGGCCGAGAGGAGACGCTGTCGTGGGTGGTGGCAGAGCCGTGCCGGAACCATAAACCGATTGGAAAAATCTAAAAATGCTCATTCTGGCCTTTTTGGGGTATTTTGGAATACATAACGCATGTTTTTAATTTTCGTAAAAAAAATTTAAAAAACTCGAGAACTGTTAGAAAATGCAGTGAAAAGGACAGTGTCTCGAACACCGACCTAGGGTAACAATCTCTCACCTTTTTTTGTTACGGTAAATTAAAGTTTAATAATTAATAATGGTGTAATTTGTAAATATTAAAAATACCTAATTAATTAAATACAGGTCATCAGTAGAGTCAGTAATCGGTAAGTACAAATTATTTATTTTATCTTTAGTGTTTATCTATTAGTATGATGTATTTGTTTGTTTGTCGTGTGCACTTTTATTTTGAAATTTATCTGTCCACCCGTTAATAATTGCTTAACTATTTTTCTCATTGTTGATTGATTGAAATAAAGGCCTTAATCATATTTTTTTTAATTGTTATAGTGCCAGTTTGTATTATTTGTTTAAATGACGTTTCATATATCTGCAAATATTAAATGTTTGTGTGTAATTGGTGGTTGGTTGATGATGTAAATATGTGTATAAGAAAAGAGCTTACCGGGTATCATGAAAAATAGTGTACACGAACCTAGTACGTAGGGCAAATCCTACCGTGGACATTATCTCAGTTGAATAAGGTTGAGAAGTTTCATACCGAAAGGGGTTGGGAAGTATTGATTCACCCTCATACTGAATAGGGTATTGAGGTGGTGGTATATTTAGCGCTCATTACCGAACAGAGTATGGAGACAGTCGGTTAATTAAGAAATTAGATATTTGGTCCACGCATAGGGGGAACCCCTATGGACCCCCAAAGGTACTAGTAAGTGGTTAAGAAGGTGAGTTTACAGTTATTGTTCATTTATATGTGTAATAAAGTGTTATCTTGATTATTATTTTCATATATCAGTTTTAGAAACTCATAAAAGTGAATATGAAAATAATATTTTTATATTAAATGAATTTATTAAAATAAAATAATGACTCCATTTGTTGTTTTATAATTTTTTACGAATCTTTAGTTTTCCGTATCGGTGTTAAGCGTTGATATTCTTATTTGATTAGTATACATCACCCCCTTATTTAACAATTTCATATTAGGAAAATTAATATTCAGATCCTGAACAATAAGAAGGTTGTGAGTAAAAGTTGTCTCCTGCATCGCATCAGAGTCGTCTAGTGGAGATTAACTCCATAAGATTTTTAGTTATATATTTTTTTTATTTTCGTTATTTGAACTCCCTAAAGGTACATTTTCTTAGTCTTATTTAACATATTGATTTACTGTGTAAAAAATATAAACCATAAATTCTTAATCGCTTCCGCCATTACAATATATATTCATTTCTTTAAAATTTTGAGTCTTTATAATAATAGTCATAGACTACATGATCATATTGAGTAATCATGTTTCGAATTTTATTACATGTAAATTTTATATATTTTGTTATATCAGAAATTAAAGAGAGAAACATAAGAATAAACTGAAATGAAATGAGAAGAAAAATTGTTAATAATTTAAATTCTAATTTTCAGTTAATTAATTAATTTTTAAATAAATAAATTACAGTAGAAAATAGTCATGAATTTATTGTCTCCCCACAATAGAATTCTCATAAATGAGATTCAATTTTTATCGATTTCTTATATCATAAGTAATTTAAAATATGTAAATTTATTTAACATGTTATACTTAAAAAGAACTATAAACTACGGGACAAACAATATTTACTTGATATTTTTTAAGATGATAATATAGGATTCCCTCATATTATTTAAAAGATTCATTCTTTTTTGGAAAATAAATAAATAAATTATTATAAAATAACAAAAAAGGAACAGACTTAATGCGCACTATTGGATAAATAAAATAATTGAACTACTTTTTTTAATATATATATATATATATATATATTTATACAGGTTTGTTCTAATATATATGTTGGTATCAATCAATTTTTTTTATTATACCTCGTGTAATATTAAATTTTAACAAAGATAAAGCTTGCGGAATTTGAATACCAAATAATAAAACTAACCCATTTTTTTTTTTAATTAAGCTAATACTTAATTACCCAATTATCAAAATTAAAGTTAAAATCTATAGTAATACTTAATTACCCAAATTAAAAATTTTCAAAATAACATAAAGAAAAATGCACTACACCGCCAAAAAGATGGAGATAACTTTTCTAGTCAGGACCCTTATGATGTTCTTCCAACATCTAGTCCAAGGGATTGAAGAATCTAAAAGAGAAAAAAATGAGAATTTTGAGGATGAACAAAGAAGAATGTGGTTCTGATTACATTTCACAGCCGCCCAATCTTTGTCACTAACCGAGACAAAGCCGCTTTTGAAGAAGATACATATATCTTGATGTATAGCTAGCCGTCAATAAGTCACAAACTAATCGTTTCACATTTCAAGTCAAAGCCGTGATGGTTTTCGACTTCTAAATTCATAATGCCTACATGAATACTATATCTATATGTCGTGCATCTTCACTTCCAACTCTTTCTTTTACCAAGAAAAAGTTGCAGGGGAGGCAATTTTCATCAAGCTTGCCAAATTGAAAAGTTAAATTCTGCTACAGTTGCATCGAGTTACCACATAAATATGCTAATGCAAAGATGACCAATCACCGACGAGAAGACAATATTTAAACAAAATCCGCCAGAAGTCCGAAGCCAGAGGCTGGAGTCTCCCAATTGGATACTTCTAATGCACCCGCCCGGTTAATCAAAAGATGTCTAACATATTGGATATAAGCAAGCATATAGAGAAGGATACATTGAGCCAAAAAGCCATTTACATCAACCAGTTCCATTTAAGGAAAATATGAACTTACCCAAGCTCTAGCTTCTGAAAAGAATTCATAAGAAAAACTAAATCCCGCCTCCCAAATACAGAATGCACTGCTCAATAACCTCTATCAGATCTACTAGCGCTCTATCTGAATAGTCACATGACTGATATTATATTCTCTCTTAATGAAGTCTATAACCTTGTCTAGTACCATGTCAGCATCAGCTTCAGGCTTTATTCTAACATGACAAGCCAACAATATCTTCCCAACCGTAATGGCCCAAATATGTAACTCGTGAACAGCAACAACCTCATCCATCTCGCATAGACCCTTCTCGAGCATTGTGGCATCTATCTCTCGAGGAGTACTCTCCATTAGAACCTCTAAAATGCTCCTCAACATTCTTATGGTTGTCCCCAGCACAATAACAGAAAATATCAGGGTGCATATCAAATCAATTATCTTCCACTCAGGCTTGTACCATATAATTGCCCCGCCAATCATCACCCCAACACTCTGGATGGAATCTCCAAGCACATGAAGATAAGCTCCTTGTACGTTGATGTTCCATTGCTTCTTTTCTTTCAATTCACCGTTAGATTTATTTTCTGATTGAGAGCATGTTGAAAGTAGAGGTTTGGTAGCATCTGTTTCATCACTATGGTGGTGCTCATTTCCAAATTCCAGACCCCCTCTATGATGATGATGATGTGTAGTTACAGTTATTCCCTGGTTATGAGCCTTATCATGATCCTCGTGGATACGATCACTGTGGACATGTCCATCCCCACCATGTCCGTGCACACGCACATGTCCATGGCCATGGCCATGATCATGTCCATGTCCATGACCATGATCATGACCCAATAGAATAGCCATGGCTATGTTCACCACTAAACCAAATGCAGATACCACAAACATAAGAAATCCCTGAACTTCACCAGTATCATGAATGAGTCTAGCAATGGCCTCATAAACAAGGATCCCAGCAAGAAGCCATATCATCTGGATGGAAACAAGGGCACCGAGTATCTCAATTCTGAAGAAACCATATGACTGGCGAGGAGTTGCTTCCCATCCCGAAGCCCAGAGTGAGAATAAGGAAATTGCAAATGCTGCAACATCAGACAATAGATGAGCTGCATCCGTCAGAATTGCAAGGCTGTTGGCTTTAATTCCTCCCACAACTTCTACACTCATGAAGATGACACACAGCACAACTGCCATCAAAAGTTTCCTCATGGATGCTGACCGTTCCTTTGCATCTTTAGAACTGGCTTTGGCATCTGAAAACCCACATGGTGCTCCCCCACAAACCTTACTCCCAGTCAAGCTTGTCTCTCCAGCAGCCACATCTCCATAAATCTCAATGATATGCCCGTGTTCAGAACTCTGCACTTCCATCTGAAAATCAATGCCATTAAGAAACATGAAAGTGAATAATTACGATTAAAAATTAGGATGATTTTACCACTTAGGGATTCAGCCCAGAAATCTCAAGTAATATTTCTTATATGTTACACCTAAGAATTGATTGCGCTAAACAATCACAACAGCATAGGCCATTAAGAAAAGCTTTCTGAACAATTTGCATTGAATAATGATGCATCTTGAGAATGTCTATTTGAGCAATGCAAACATTGTTGAAGGTTCAATGCTCTGAAAACCCAAGAATTCCTCCACAAGGTTCTTCCACAGAGGCTGGGTCAGGGTTTAGGACCAGGCCAAAAGGCTAGTTGGTGGACAATAGGTGAATATTCAATATTACTTCTTGCTGGTCCCAATGGAGAGAGGAAGATAGGTTAGCCAGAGAGGGATCTAACTGAATAGACTGGCTCTGGTCACTTCAAAAGTGCCCTTCATCGTAATTTAATTTTTCTTAATTCAAAAATTAAGAAATAGCTCTATGTTCCAACAATCCGATCAATTATATGCTATCATTCGACAATCTTCTCCCCACAAATTAGAAACAGAAAATCAATATCACCTGACCCCAAAGTATTAGGAAAAAAAAAATCCAATTCCGTGGTGATTTACAGATTTTGAGATGAAATGTTGAAAGGAGAGACCCTGCAAGACTAATCCCCACTCGTTGGAAAAGAAATAGCACAATACCAATGGCATTTATCATTCATGAGATATTGATACTCGCCCACCTGAGGTAGAATTACTCCTGATTCCTACCACAGTTCTGATTCTTATTAGCTTTTTTTTTTTTCTCTTTCAAAAATAAAAATGGAAGGATTTGAACTTGAGCACAACTAAACCGAGAGAGCAGATGTTCTCATTTACTAAAGGCCACTAAGCAGGCATGCAGGCAGGCAGGAAGCCGAGCAAGTTTACAAGAAATAAATAATCCAACTGGCCAAATGGGATCCATGGCTGTTACTTGGCTTATAAACCAAACTCATCCTCTTAACTTAATTTCTATATCCTTGTCGGCTTGACCTGCAATAACTACACTTGACTGTATAATTACGAAAACAAACAGAGAATTGTTAGGTAAACTTGACTGTACAATTAATTGAACCCTCTTGCTTGACGAAAGAAAGAAAAGAAAACCATTATAATCACTGCACATAAAACGAAATCAAAGCAAATCAACAGGTTGTTTCAACCTCTCAACGCCAGTAAGCATTAAATAGAAGAATTGAGTAGTTGCAGAGAACTCCAGAAATCATCAACTGGCTGGGTCATAAAACGCGAGAGACATTGAAGCCATCTCGCCGTTTCAGAGGAGAAGCAAGAAGAAAAACACAAAAAGCAATTGAAAGAAAACAACACCATTTTTATCCAGAGGGCATATACGGAGTTCAACTAAAAAGGCCAACATAGATCCTATTCCAATAAAGAAGAAATAAGGTCGAACAATGAGAGAAAAGAAAATTCACCTTTGAGCAATTGAAAGTTCTCCTCAAGTTGCAGAATCTGTGTCTCTATGTCTCTCTGTCACAATAAAGTTGATTAAGACGTTTTTTTTTTTTTCTTGAGCAGATGGTTAAGAAATATTTATTTAAGGAACAAAGAGAATGTAGGTTAGATATGGTGTTTTATTATAATACAAAGACATTGCAGTGTTACATATATGTCATCTCGCTCTCATCTTATCATCTCTTTCTTCATTCCTCTCCTCCTCCGTCTCCCTCTCTAGGGTTTTTGTAGAGATGGGGATGGTGAATCTGTTTGGCAGTAAATTTGTTTATCGTTTGTGGAGAGTTGCATTTTGACAATTCTACCCTTCCGGAAAGCGAGGCAGATCCTAATTCCACCATAATTTAATTACATTATTAGACTAATTTTACATTATATTTTTAATTATATTAAAAAATTAAACTAGTCAGGAAGATTTTTGTTTAATTATTTTACCAATTATAAATTTTAATTATTTTACTTAAAAGGCGTCAAGTATTATTATAAGCAATATTTTATATTTATTTTACTATTAAAAGAAAAAAGACATCCAATCTAATAACCCACGTACGAAGAACCTGAAAGTTTATCATTAGGTAGCATTAATAATTTAATTAATAAGGTATATTTATTTATAATAAAGTTTCATTGAATATGGTAATTTGGAGAATATATGTTTACATACAAAATATTATAATAACAATAACTAATTGTTTGGATTTTTTAATAGTAAAAATTGCTTAAAATATTTTCTGACTACAAAAAAAAAAAAAAAAAAAAATTTAAGAGGCCTAATTATTTAAATTAGTGTCTCTACTGTTTTTCAATATTCGAATTAAATTTTATATGTTTTATTATATTTTTTAAAAATATATATATATGTATCAAATAATAAACATAATTATTTTTGGTTAGTTTGAATATATTTTTAAAAAATTATATAAAATTAGTTTTTAAAACTACACGTAATATTGATTATTTAAAATAATATAATAATAAAAAAAAAAAAAAAACAAAGAAAGAAAGAATACAAAAATGGTGTCAGTGAAATGACTTTTAATGAGTTACCTGATAATCTGCATGAACAAGAAAGAGATAAATCTCGTGACTTGAACTGACGAAAATTTTTGTTTCATCCACACTGGTAAATTTTGAAACTGCTATGTATCTTCTCAAAAATTATGTATATATATATATATGTATATGTATATGCACTGTAAATTAGAAAATTTCATGTTTGTAAGAAAGTGTTTAAAAATAAATATATTAAAATATTTTATAATGCAGTATGTATAAAATATATATTATTTTATTTACAGTCCGAAAATTTTATGAACTATATTGAGTCAATTAATGAAATGATGTGCCTGCCTCTACTTTTCTGCTTGTGTTTGATGAACGTTGTTTAATACCTCTTTTCTTTAAAACAAAAAAAAAAACTCAAAGAGTTCTGAAATTTAATATGTATATTTTTTATATAATAATTTAAAATATTTAATAAAATTATAAAAATATTTATTTTTAAAAAATAAATAACTAAACGATATTCACTAATTTTATAAAAGAATTCAGATAGTGAATTATTTATAATTTTTGTGTTATTTAAAAAAATATCTTCAATTATTTTATTGATTATTAAACTTAAAATATTAATTTATTTTATATAAAAACCTATAGTTAAAAAAATAAAACGGATTTCCCATATATATATATATATATGTATATATAGAGATACAAGTGGGCCCCAACTGCTCATCTTACCTAAAGCCATCATTGTGAAGAATGTGGCTAAGACGTGTTTAATTAATTTTGTCTTATTGTTCCACTAAAAAAAATGTCAATTTCTTAATTATTCCAAAACCAACATTTACGTGGCATCATTTTATTGGTTACAGAAAATAATGGGTTGCTGCGACCAAACTCCACTCTCAAAAACTTAAATATTTATTAGTATTTGTAACGACTGAGTTTTTGTTCGTATAAAAATATTATTTTTATATAATCACGACTGATTTTTCTAAAGTTGTGTTCTTATAGTAGAAATTTATTTTTAAATTACTTTGTAATTTAATTTATTTGATAAAAGAATTTTTAACTTCTTTTAGTTAAAGAAATTTTAACCAATTGTTGCTACTTAAAAGTGTCGTGATTATCTGTTAATTTTTTAATTAAATTAATAATTTACGTATAACAGATAAAAATATAAATTAAATTGATAATAGTAATAATTACCTATTAAAACTTTTAGTTTATTACAATTTTGAAATTATACACTTACGTATTTTTTAAATTATTTATTTTATTCATCATGTAATTTCCAATTTTTTTTTATATATATGCAAAATAACATTTATATTATTTTGATATAAATATATAAATTCTTGTATATTTTGAAGGTAGGACAAACTGAGAATCTAATACAGTTTATATTAATAGCGTTGGCAAATCAAAAAACTGAAGAATTAAGAAAACAAAATGGCTTCCGTAATCCCATCAATCATTGTGCGGTAGAAACATTTTCTAACTCTTTACGCACAATCAAGGGATTGATCGCTGACGTAATTATTACGTCCCTGTAATTTGAAGAGAGGGTGTTTAAGCCCATCATTACAATTGGCCATTGGTGTTATTTATTTATTTAGCATTCAAAAACTATATTTCTTGATTAGTTTTACTGATTTTGAGAAAGAATGTCTGCAATTTCATCTGTCACGGACTAAACCAAAATGGGTTGTATACATGTATTACAACATCTGGGATACTAAGCAATGACCATATCTAACAAGAGTTGTACTGACTCTACAAAATTTCCTTCTTTTTGGGTTCAAGAACAGGAGGGTCAACATCAATCCCCATATTCGCTGCTGTGCCGGCTATAATCCTCATTGCTGATTCAATCGTGGTGCAATTCAAATCAGGCAGCTTTTCTGTTGCGACTGCCCGTAGTTGCTCGATGGTTACTTTTCCTACTTTCTCTTGCTTCGGGTCTTTCGAACCCTTTTCCACTCCTATACAACTCAACACGATTAGTCATTTATATAAGCAATCAAAGATTTGACAGAAATCTAGACTCTATACTTTATCAAATTCATCCACTAATATAATACTAATAATCACTACACTTATGCTGTTGGATGTATTTTTGACACTAACTTATAAATAAGAAAACAATTTAACGTTTGTCGGTCACTGTGAGGTAACCACACTAGCTCTTTTCAGAGTTTGGTTCATAAAGATTGAACTGCCACAAGTTGTTTGGTTGCATTATCTCTATAAGATATAGCCAAGTAAACAAAAATTCTCCGCAAGGAATGGCTCATCCAAGTTCAGAATATCTTTGCACTAATTTCAAGGGAAAGTTGCAATTTTCAAAATCAAAGTAATTTCACTTCTATAGTGAATTCTATAGTGATAGATTTTTATTCTAATTTGAATAAGGCAAGATTAAAAAGTATCTCTTCACTTGAATTGAATATGAAGTTGGGATGTCATTCCTATTCCAATCTTTATCTAATTTCTGTTACGCTTCTACTCTTAATTCTTGGAAGGCTGATTACTTCACCCAGACCCATAAAAAGAAACTAGTATTTTCAATCCAACCATAGATTTAATGCAAATAAGCATTCGGATCAAAGCAAATCAACAGCCCTTGTCAAAAAAGATCTAACATCATTATTGGCGTAATACAACCAGGATAGATAAAGGTTCTCAGTAAGAAACTCATAAATAAAAGCTGATAGCTAATGCATTTGAGCCTCAGAAAAAATGAAGTAAAATATTTGGTTAGCAGCATAGAGGTATGGAGCTACAAGTGAATATATCAGTTCGTAAGTAAAACTGTCCTAGTACCACTGTATAGAATCTTTTCCAGAAAATTCAACATTGGCAGAGTTCAAGCCAGCATGAGAATGCAAGCAACGTGTAATCAACATAAAGCAGAGAATGCTAAACAGGCAGCTGACTACAAATTTGGGGTGCAACCACAGAATCTGAAATAAGTTTTGATTGGGATTGAAAGACAATTATACAGCATTTTATCTTTCTTAAGGAACAGGGGTGATTACTACTCATATAACGCAATAACCAATACTGTTTCAATTTAGACCTCTTTTTTCCTCCTTGAACCAAAATTACCAAAAAGTTACAAAAGGCTTCATTAATTAAGTTTGGTTAATGACAAATGGGTGTTTGGTATTGCTGACGAAAAATCTGTTTTTGCCTTTGGAAAAGATGCTTACTGTCAAGAATTAGGTATACTAAGTATAAATGAAGAAACCTAACATATTAAGGTAACAAAAACCTGAACTAATAAATGAGAACAAGTTATGAACAATGTGCTTATTTTTCTCTGGTAGACTTCCTTAGTGACATCTCAATAAGTCCTCCTGCTTACTGCATTAACGAACAGGAAGATTCAAACAATGTGGTAAAAAGCTGTTTATATGCAACAAATCAGCAGTACCAAACACACTCTTAAGAGATTTTTGAGGTTGCAATTAAAAAATGGAGCATTACTGAATGAAATTTACCTGGAATCAATTGCAAATATATATTTTTATATCTAGGAAACGGATAAGAATAAGGGCTTGGTATCGAATTCCATACCATTTTTATGTTAAATTATTTGTCCAAAAAACAGAAGCAATAAAAACTATTCAAGAGTTCTTCATGGTCTAAAGCAGTAATTGACTGCTAAATCTAAACCCTTAGCATCTTTACAAAGTCTAATCCACTTTGCCTCTTCAACCCTCAAAGGAAAATTAACTACACAATGCAATGAAATTTTTTGACGAATCAATGAAAATTAAATTTCATTTCAAGCACACAACATGATCTAAAGCCATAACATCTGTACCTGCCGCCTTGAGTAGCAGCACTGAAGCAGGCGGCGTCTTCAGAACAAAAGTGAAGCTTCTATCCTGCAACAAGACAGAATCACCCCAGTTGCCTCAGCCAAATTTTCAAACAAAAACAGAAGCAAAACCATGAAAATGAAGCAAAATCAGAAAAGCAAAAAGCCCACATCATAGACGGTGATTTCAACTGGAATAACATAACCAGCTTTATCAGCAGTCTTGGCATTATAATCCTTACAGAAAGCCATAATGTTAACCCCCTTAGAACCGAGAGCTGGTCCAACAGGCGGAGCAGGAGTCGCCTTCCCCGCCTCCAGCGCCAATTTTATCATACCAACCACTGAAAATTATAGAGATTAAGACAATTTGGAAGGGGGAAGATATCAAATTAGGCACGGGAAATTGAAGAAATGAAGCGGGAATATAGAAAATATACCTTTCTTGGATTTTCCACCGGCCTTTGGGGGAGCCATGGCAATGACGGTGAGAAACCTCGGCGTCGAAGAAAGAAGCGGAGGTCGTCTCCTGTTGAGAAACTGGAGAGAAATGTTGCAGGTTGAAGACAAGTTTGTCGGAGAAGGGGAAAAAGAAGAGGAGAGCTTGACATTGTCAGAGCTTCTCGAGCGGAGAGAGGAAGCGGGTTTGTAGCATGTGGATAAAGAAGACACCATTGACACAGAGAGAGAGCTCGAGGACCAGCGAAGGAGAAAGAAGATAAAAAACCCAAAATCCTATCCTCTAAAATTTTTTCTTCTTATTGGGTTGGATACCGTATGAATAAATTAATTTTTTTGGGCCCAAAATATTTTTATGTCTAATAGACTGTTTGTGTAATTTTAATAAGGGCAAATTTATGGGATATTTTTATTATTTATATATACAGTAATCTATAATTAATATTAATATTTTATTTTTATTTTTATTTAAAAAATAAAAAATATCATGTAATATTTTTCAGTATTTATATATAATAATTGGGTTTTTGGGTTGTAAAAAAATGATAATAATAATATATATATATATATGTATGGAAGAGGGAGAGGGGTGAGAAGGAACAGATCAGATTATGGGGGGGGGGGGGAACAGGAAGGAAAAAAATGAGACTGTCGATAGAAGATTCGAGAGAGAACCAGAGAAGGAAGAGACGAGAAGAGAGGAAAGGAGGCAGTCGGTCAAGGACTTAAGAGAGAGCTGGAAAAGGAGGAGACGATTAAGGTGACTGAGTGAGTTGTGACGGTGTTGAGGATGATAGAGACCGGAGATATTGTAAATTTGAATTTCAAACATTGAAATGGTAAATTGTAGTTAAACTCCTACCTGAAGATGCATACCAGAGGATTAAACTCTAGCCAAGAGTGAGAGGGTCAACAGAGAGGATAGGGAGCTGTAGAAGAAGGAGGGACTCGTAGAGAGTCGGTAGAGGAGTGAATAAGGAGGGGAAGTGCAGATAAGCGAAAGCGTGGTAGAACAGTGCGGGAGGTACGAATGGGAGTGCGAAAGAAGAAGTTGGATAGCTCTATATATCGGTGTATATATATATATATATGTATCAGAGTGTCAACAGAGGGAGAGGAAGTCCGATTAACGTAGGAAATGGGAGAGGAAATGTAAAAACGTGTAGGTGAATACTTGTTGCCAAGGAGAGAGGATATTGGGAGGCCTCTGAGGTTAGGCTGGGAGTGGATTAATGCAGGGGATTATGAATGTGGGAGCGGTTGAGAGGGACCATTAGGAGAGATGAGAAAGAGAGAGACACCAGTGAGAGGGAATAGTCCAAGAGGAGTACGTGAGGGAGATGAGATAGAGCGATATTAGTGAAAAGGGAGTGGTTTGGGAGTGATCCTTGCGAGAGATGGGAGAGAGAGATACTAGTGAGAAGGAGTAGTTCAAGAGGGACACTTGAGGGAGATAAGAGTGAGAGATACACTGTGAGAGGAAGTGTGTGTGTGTATGGTCCGAGAAGGACAATTGAGGGAGTTAAGAGAGAGAGAAATCAGTGATAGAAAATGTGTGTGTGTGTATGTTATAGGATAGGGTTGATGAGTATGTGTAGGAATTCTGTTGATTGCACATGCGTATGGATATTAATATGAGCTAGTTTGTGTGTTTGTTGAATATGTATGCCTGTATGAACTGTTCTATATGTTTACTGAATATGCATGCATGTATGATGTTTGACTGTGACTGTGAAAATTATATAACTCCACTGGTGGTCTTTTTGGGTGGATGAATATGTCGATGTTCTCTATTAATGGTGGTTTAGTACTGGAGATGAGTGGAGTCGCCGATGTTAGTGACGGTTAAGGGGTTGCCAGTAGGGTAACGGTGTGAATGTGTTGCCAATTTAAGGGCGAGGATTGACGAAATTTGGGGGCGAGTTGAGTCGCTGATATTGGTGATGGAAAGAAACGATAACGGTGTGAGCGGGTGACCAGTTGGGGGTCGAGTGATGACAAAAAAGGGTCGCTGATGTTGGTGACAGCTAGGGGGTGTTATCTGGGAATAACAGTGTGGGTGAGTGGCCGGGTCAAGGTCGATGGGACAAGTACGTTAGAAATATTGGGATGGTCTAATGTGGTGACTCCACATGGGAGGGTCGACGATTTTTTTCATCAAGGAGATGTGATAATTACAGTAAGGGTGGGTGAGTAAGAGGAGGAGAGTGTTGGTGGAAAAGATGGTGTGACTAATGAAAGGAGGGAACTAGGAGATTAGGCATTTAACTGGATTTTCATGTTATGTTTATGATTTGAATTTATTTTATTGAGTTTGTGTATGCTCATTACCTATCATTTATAGATGATATAGTACTGGAAACTGGACCAGAGCTGCATGCTTCTGAACTTAGCGTGTAGAGGATATGGAACAGGGAGTATGATTAGTGAAACCAAATAATTATATAGTTAGTAGCAAGTAACTTATTTTAAAATGAAAAATTGTGAATTCGTAAGCTACTGTATTGATGGATATACAATGGAAAAACTTCAGAAATTTGAATGATTTGATTAGAACATTTTCTATGTGTATAATCGAATTTATTTATGGGATAATATATGTTATACCACATATGCTAACAGGATAGTTGTAACGCCATTGAAGCTAAAATCGGGGCGTTACAGTTGGTATCAGAGTAAACAATGAGAAACACCAATGTGTGTTGTTATCCTGCAGGTAAACCAAGGGAAATGATGGATAAGGGCCGAGACCGACTCCGTCAGGAATCCGTCCCAGGTGCGCAGGAGCCACAGGAAGCCCCATAACGAGCACCTGCATTCCACCAGGTGCCCCTCTCTACATTTCAAGGGCCGCCCTTGTACCAAGCAGTGCTTCCCCTATAACAACCAAGATCCTCTATTGTTCCGTCGGCACCACATGCGGGACAAGCAAGGGCATATCAGGAGGACTTTAACCGGTTATGCAGAGTGGTTGAGAGCCTAGCAACGATGATTCGAGAGAGAAAACTACGGTTTGGGACAACATTTATTCCACAACAGGGTGTTCGCCAAGGTGGAGTGGATATGAGGAACATTAAAAAATACCGCAGGCTTAATCCCTCGTCCTTCAATGGGGGCTCTAATCCATTGGTAGCGGAAGACTGGATAAAAGAAATGAAAAAATTGTTTGTAGTGATAACAGTAACAACTGAACAGAAGGTACAACTGGTCACATTCATGTTAAGAGGATCAGTAGAGCATTGGTGGAAATTGAAAAAAGGAGTTAATGTAGAATACTTTTTAGATTTTCTCAAACAACGAAAAGAAACTGAATTTACAAAACTTAGGCAAGGGAGATTGTCAGTAGCCGAATATGCCGAGAGGTACATAGACTTGGGTCGGTTTGCCCCTAAAGTTATGATGAATGAATTGAGGAAAGCTAGGAAGTTTGAAAAAGGATTGAGGCCAGAGCTATATCACCAGATAGCTATGTTTGCGTTACCTACTTATCAGATAGTATTGGAGAAAGCGCAATTGGTAGAGACACTGTATAAAGAACATCTTGAGAATAACAGAGAATTTTCCAGTTATGGACGGCCACAACCCCCAATTGGCCAAATAGAAAAAAGACAGAGAATGGTACAAGATCTAACACCAAGTCGCCAGATACCTCCAAATAATACAGGTTGTGCGTGGTGCAGTAAGAACCATGGAGATCACCCGTGCTTGGGTGGCAGTCGGGGCTGCTACTGGTGTGGCAGCACTCAGCACTTCATATGTGATTGCCCCTGCCCAGGGAGCCGAGTAGACCGATGGTTCAGGGACGGGTATTTGCCATAACAGCCCAGGAGGCAACCACGACTCCAGAAGTAATACAAAGTATACTTTACATTTCAGATATTCCTACTAGAGTATTAGTTGACCCTGGGTCCACACATTTATTTATATCACCTATGTTTGCATCTAAAATAGGAGACAAACCAATGGTACTATATCGTGTATTTGTAGTATCCACGCCAACTAGCGACGCTTTACGTACCGATGTAATGTTTAAGTTATGTGGAATAGAAATAGAGAGGAGGAAACTAAAGGTAGACTTAATTTTCCTTGAAATTAAAGAGTTTGATGTAATACTAGGTATGGGTTGGCTTGTCACACAGCATGCTCATGTAGACTACTTCCATAAGAGAGTGGTATTTAGAATCCCTAATGAAGAGTCTTTTGCTATATGGAGAAAATAAATAAATTTTATTTTAAGTGTACAAAGTAGTCTTAAATTGATAAATGTATGAGTTAAAAGTCTTATATGTGCCTTTGATAGGGAACGAGAGTAAGAGACTCACACTCCAAGAGATACCGGTAGTGAGAGATTTTTCGGATGTATTTCCGGACGACCTTTTAGGATTATCACCAAATAGAGATGCTGAGTTCACCATAGAACTGTAGCCCGACACGCAGCCAATTTCCAAAGTCCCATATCGGATGGCGAGATCAGAATTACTAAAGCTAAGTAGGCAGTTACAAGAGTTACTGGATAAGAAATTCATCCGACCGAGTATATCACCATGGTGGGCCTCGGTGTTATTTGTTAAGAAAAAAGATGGAACTATGAGAATGTGTATTGATTATCAGGATTTAAACCAAGTAACGATAAAGAATAAGTATCATCTTCTGAGGACAAACGACTTGTTTGATCAATTGCAGGGAGTACAAGTATTTTCAAAAATAGATCTACGTTCTGGATATCATCAGTTGAGGATTAAGGCAGAAGATGTAATACCCTTAATTAATTAATTTTAATATAATTAAAATTAATATATAAATATATATTTTTTTAGTTTTTTGAATTTTATTTTAATGTAAAAATGAAGAAAATTAATTGGATGATGAAATTAAAAATAATTTTTAAAAAAATGGGTGAAAATTTGAGTTCTGATGGTGTTTTTGAATAAAAGTGTGTAAGAGGAAGAAAGTGTGGGTGGAAAAGATGGCATGACCAATGGAAGGAGAGAACTAGGAGATTAGACATTTAACTGAATTTCTATGCTATGTTTATTATTTGAATTTACTTTACTGAGTTTGTGTATGCTCATTACTATCATTTACAGATGATATAGTACCGAAAACTAGAGCAGAGCTGCATGCTTTCGAACTTAGCGTGTAAAGGATACGAAGTAGGGAGTATGGTTAGTGAAACAGAATAATTACATAGTTAGTAGTAAGTAATTCATTTTGAAACAAGAAATTGTGAATTCGTAAGCTACTGTATTGATAGATATACAATGGAGAAATTTTAAAAATTTGAATGATTTGATTAAAATATTTTCTATATGCATGACCGAATTTATTTATGAAATGATACATGTTATGCCACATATGGTAAAAGGATAGTTATAATGACGCTGAAAGCTAAAATTGGGGCGTTACATTATATGTGTATACATATTGATGATATATTTCGTTATTTTTTTATTTACACATTTTTTGTAGATAGAATTAAAATTTTATAAATTATATATTTATAAAATTAGTAAGTTAATTAATTAGCATAAAATAAATAAATATTATTTGTATATTCTGATAAAAATTAAATTAATTTAGTACATACTTAAAATGTTTATGTCGAGTTTATTTAAATTTTAATTTTATAAAATTACAATAAAAATGTGAAGTAATTTTAAATCAAAATAGCATCCAAACAACTCCATGTTCAATTCAAAATAAATGTTCTGTAATTTGTTCAGATATTTTCTTACAAAAAAAAAAGAAAAAAGAATATAAATTCATCATTATAAAATTGAAGATATGACTAGAGTTACTGAATTAGGAAACACTTTAATATCTCAACAATTAACTGAACGAGAATAAAATAGATTTAAATAAATTAAATATTATAATTTATATTTTAACAAGACAAAAAAAAAAAAAACCTTTGGAAACCGTGCGATGTGGTAATGCATGAGAAGCTTTTACCCCCGCGAGAAAGAAACAGAAGCCCACAGGCAAATTCTTTATTTAAAAACTTCGAACTTTACCATCACGGCATTTTACTTTATAAACTTTTGCAATCCTCTCGCTCCATCTTCTTCTTCACTCCCTCTCTCTCTCTCTCTCTCTCTCTCTCTCTCTCTCTCTCTCTCTGTCTTTTCTTCTCCATCTGAAAAGATCAAGAAAGGTGATCTACATCCTGTAGCTGCTGCGAAAAAGATGCCAGAATTAATCAGCATCACATCTGTGCTACACCAAGTATTTTACTTTACGCGACTGATAGTTACAGAAGCAATCACTCACCTGAATCTACTACTCAAGCCACCAGCAGAACAAGATGATTCGGAGGAGCTCTCAGCCAGCTATGTCTTCGTCGTGGAAGGTCCATGTCCGTCGGTAATAACAGTCCCTATTCAGGAGCTAATGGAATTAATCAAGAACGAGCTTCCGGTTGTTGAGTACAGCAGTTACAGACAAAGATTTAGACCTCGGCATGAAGAAGAAGAAGAAGAAGAAGAAGATATGGGATGTAGAGTCTGTCTAAGTGAAATCCAGAAAAGCCAAGAGATTAGAGAGCTGGTTAATTGCTGCCATGTCTTCCACAGAGGCTGTCTGGATACCTGGGTGGATCAGGGGCAGGTCACATGCCCCTTGTGTAGATCCATGCTGTTCCCTGCTAAAGGCCAATTTAGCCGGATCCACCATTGATGCCTGCCTAGTTTTCTGAAATGCACGACTTGTACCATTTAACATTTTCCATGTAAATTTACATCTTTTTTCCAGTTCATGCAATGCTACCACATACTGCTTCATGAAATTTCATTAATTTCTATAGATTAAATCCCCTTTTTTCAACCGTTTCTTCACCCAATTTTAAGTTCCAGGGGAGTAAAATTCTAAACCTTCACAGTCTACGTCTTTAACCATCAACTCTGACTTCACGTAATGTGGGTATAATCGAACTAATCCTCCAAATATTCATCATACGAATTGGAAGAACTATGTTTATCACTGGCAATTTTCAGGGTAGGCAAAATCAGACCCACTAGTTACAGATTCTTTTCCTGATAGAAAAGTAAAACAGAAAATATAAATATGTAACTTGTGTGTCATTTTGTGGATCTGATAATGGGCATGAAGGTTGAAGAAAGCCATGCAAGATTGATGATCCTCCATCGTGGAAAACAGATATATAAACAAAGGTTAAACCATGTTAGTGTAATTCCAGTTCTCACAAAGACAACTCATCGAACATTTTGGCTACAACAGAATTTACCAGCTAAAACTCCGCTGGTTTCCACTGAAGCAACCTCAGATCTCTAAATAAATTTAACCCCAATAAAATCCAGCAAATAAGGGGACACCCGTTTTGACAATTAAACGATTACAAGCCAATCAAGCATCAAGGTGAAGATTCTGGCCACTTCAGCAAGGAAACAGATATGTTCAACTTACTATAGAAAAGCAGAGAATAAGAAAACGAACAGATGCGACAAGTCAACCTCAGGTGAAATAGACATTGAAATAGAGAATAGATAGTTTCATTACAAACCCAGATCCACCATTTCAATTATGAACATCAACAAGAGATCAAACACCTTAATAGGAATAACACCTGATATACATTCAACAACTCACCTACTAAACAAACAAAGGAAGGAGAAAAACACAATAGAGATATTAACCACCAAAGCCGTAGAGAGTACGGCCTTGCCTCTTGAGAGCATAGACAACATCCATGGCAGTGACAGTCTTCCTCCTCGCGTGCTCAGTATAAGTGACCGCATCACGGATAACGTTCTCGAGGAAGATCTTGAGAACACCTCGTGTCTCCTCATAGATCAGACCACTGATTCGCTTCACACCTCCCCTACGAGCGAGCCTGCGGATGGCTGGTTTGGTGATGCCCTGGATGTTGTCCCTCAACACCTTCCTGTGCCTCTTCGCACCTCCCTTTCCGAGCCCCTTTCCTCCCTTTCCTCTACCTGACATTTCCTTTTTCTCAAGTAACTAATTAATCTTCCTTTGATTCGCTTCACGCCTCTATAATTTTCTCGCTTCGAATGGTGAGTGGTGAGTGGTAATGAGTGAACTGGATATATAGCGGCGAAGAGAGAGCCTCTGAAATTTGAGTTAGGCGCTCAATCGGGTCTTTTGCGCCAAGCTTTGGTGATGGACACGAAGATCTATGTTCTTTAACATAGACCGTTAGATGCGGACTTATCGACGGTTTCAAGCAGCGATCCGTGTGCTCTCCATCCGATTCGTTTTAACCGTTGATAACTTCTCATCCGACGTCTCCTAGCACTGGCGGATGTTGACGTATCATTTTACTTAGATTAAAGGATAATTTATTATTTTGTGATTTTTTTATTAATTATTAATATTTTTACATTTTAAATATTGTAGTTCAATTTTGATTTTATTTTTATATAAAATTATTATTTTTAAGACTATTTAATTTATTATATATTTTATTTTCTAAAATTTTAAAATTAAAGTAAAAAATTAATAAATAATATGCAGTTATAAAAAGTTGGAATTATAGTCACACAAATAGAAATTATAAAAATCATCAAAAATATTAAAATTAGAATATATTTCCTCTCAAATCTCGTCAACTCTTAGTTTTCTTTTTATATCTTTTTCGCTTTCTTTCATATTTCAAATTCGTAATATTATTTAATCATAGAATTATTATATTACTCAAAAAAAAAAAATTACATACGTATCTTTTATATCATTCATACATATTCTCTTATTGACTTATTTAAAGCATTCAATTATCATCAGTATAAAACTGGAGAATCTGTGTTCTCACAGAGATCGGACTAGACACAACATGAACACCATCTATCCAACTCAAGCTTCCAAAATAGTAACCAGTATTCACTTTATGTCTGGTGGAGACTGCAACCTTGAAGGAGATTTTAGTAGCAGTAGAATTGAAAACCAAGACATTTGGAGTCACCCTCACCGTGACACCAAATGGTGGCTCAACAACAGCTCGGTAAACTGAATTGACACGGCCAACATTGGTGACAGTCCGGGTGAGTGTCACAGAAGTTTTCAGGTCTGGGATGGTGATGGAAGGTAAGTTCACGTCAAGAACAGATGGCTTAGGATTTGGACAGACAATAACGTCTCCTACGAGTTGGGAGATAGAAGAATCATTGTAACCAGCTGAACACATGTAGAGGATGTAGTCTTGTGTGTCCATATCATAGATGAGTCCAGGTTCTGCTGCTTTGTGTGGGTTGATAAGACCGCCTCCATAATCAAATGGATTAGCTAGTTTCCGAGGGGATCCCTCTGCGAAGATGGGCTCTCCGAATGGGTCTGTCTTCCAAGCTGCAAGATAGATGTTTGTACTTATTATCTATCGCCATAGAAGCATTGCAATATAGTGATAAACACATGTATAACACACTATGAAAGGATTATTATTGAAATCAACCTGTAGTGACAATGGCTGATCTTATAGCAGCAGGGGACCAAGTGGGGTGTAATGATTTGAGGAGTGCTACAATGCCTGATACTACAGGAGCAGCCATTGATGTTCCTGAATGGAGCGCAAACCCGCCGTCCATAAAAGGATCTGCTGGAGAACTTGCAGCTAATATACTTACACCTGGTGCAGCTATATCTGGCTGCAATTACACAATTACAGGGCAAAGAGCAAGGTCAAAAAGTAAACAAAAGGGAAATAGCCAGGGAAGAATCAGTTTCTTGATTGATATCTCTGTAATATCCCTTGGAAATAGCCAGGGAAAGACGAAAGAGATTCCAAACCTTGAGAATGGCTGGAGAAATGGAACTGGGTCCTCTAGACGAAAAGGTTGCAACTTTTGTGGCCACTGGCTTCCCAGTAAGTGTTTGAGACGGGCTAATTTTCACTATCGGAGACCTGCGGATTCCCAAATCAAGATCAAACTTTTATATAATCTGCAAAATTATATCAGATTAATGAGAATGAATTATGCATTAATGAGCACTAGTACCTGGTGGAACGAATGTAAAACAGTATTTGGGTTCCCAGCTCATAGTCCACCACTACACAAGGAAAGTCGTTGGCACATGGACCTAGCACATCAACAGGATTTCTGGCAACAATTACACCAACACCACCTGCTGCCCTCACAGCAGATGCAGCTGCTGTGACTGCACTTCGCCGAATCACTGCTGTGAAGCACAGAACCACTTTACCTACTGGTGAAGTATTATTGAAGGAAAGAGATTCACAGACACTGCAAGTAAATATGTTTGTCATGTTAAGAGTAAGGTAATCAATCAAAGAAACGTCAATGCAATTATGCACTGTTATTTGTTATTTAAATGAGCAGAAATAATAGAAACTTCAATCGTAAATATGTTAGTCATTACCCAGCTAATGCAGGGCGGAGTCCTGGGTTTTCTGGGTAAACCAAATCTGTAAAGCCGACTTCTTTTCCTCCATACATTGCTTGACCCTGCGAGAGTCCACAAATCAATCATGAAAAGAGATGATCAAGGAGTAACCTTTATCACAGAAGAGAGCATCTGGATAACTACCAGGATTGTTTTGTTGTTTCCAAGTGTAATAGGTGTAGGCAAGGACCGATCGAGGGTGGTAGCAGCCACTGTTAAAATCCAAGGAGCCGTGTTATGCACAGTCTGAGCTGCAGGTCCATCATTTGCAGCTGCACAAATAACAGGAATGCCTTTGGTAACTGCATGGAATGAACCAACTGAAATCCCATCACGCTCGTCAACTTCTGCAAACAGAGGAATCTGAGTGCCAAGTGAGAGTGACAACAGATCAACCCCATCATGTATTGCTTCATCAAAGGCCTTCAATATATCAGCACTCGAGCACATGCCCATAGGTACATTCCAGCACACCTTATACATGGCTATACGAGCCTTGGGTGCACCGCCCCTCAATGTTCCTATAGCAAGGCCTTTGTAGCTTGCATTAGCCACAAATGAGCCCGCTGCAATAGTAGATGTATGAGTGCCATGACCAATATTATCTCTTGGGGACATAAAATCTGGGTTATCTGTAGTGTTGAATGGCTGAATATTTTCTGCAAGGAAACCATCAATAAAGAACTTGGCTCCTATTAGCTTTCTGTTACAATCTGTTGTGCCATTAAAGAGCTGTCCCGATTGGCAATGTCCTTTCCAACGAGCTGGGATCGGCCCAAGCCCTTCATCATTAAATACCACTGACTCTGGCCATACTCCTGTTATCATTCTAAGCAGTTAGGTTGGTGCCTGGACAGACAAGAGAAAGAAAGAGAGACCTATGCTTGAAGGTGGATGATTACTTTGTCTGTAATCAAGCCTAATCATGTTTAGAATGAGCTCGAGTTTAGTAGTGCTTAATGTTCATGAATTTTTCAAATTAAGTCGGTCTACTAATATGTCATTCAAGAGTTGAGTTTGATTTTCAAATATCCTTGTTGGCTTAGCTTGTACCTGTGTCCAAGAGGCCGATGATAATGCCATCACCCATGTTGGTTTCATGTAGAAGATTGGTGGGGAAATGAGAAGAGAGATGGAGATAATCCCAAGTCCTAGTCGTTTGCAGTGCATGAAACCGATTTTCCAGAACATGAACAACCCCAGGTAGCCCTGAAAGAAAATGTTCTTTCTAAATTTGGCCAGAAGATATGTTGTCTACAACTGAATATTTAAAGTGAAAGTAAGTGATACCTGCAATCTTTTGAGCCTGAGACTCTGTAAGCCTGGCTGCAAAGCCAGAGAAGCCATGTCTATAACTGTAAACCATTGACTTAAAAGCAGCCTCTTTGCTGCAAAATGTATTTATCAAAACACTGTTAGTAAGAATCTTGGTCTTCCTTCAATCATGTCATGACTAGAATCCACAAGCACAATATGTATATCCACACACACAAGGTAACACACAAATACATGGTGTATACCTTCCAAGAATGAGTTCTAGCATTTCATGATGTGATTCAGTGACACATTCCGGGTCCTTGCTCTGTCTCTCGCCCATATAAATTATGTGAACCTACAATCACAGAAAAAGTTCTAAGTCATACTTTTTTTTTCTTTTTGATCTGTGAGAATCAAACTCACAGATGTGATTAGTTATTCGTTTTTTACCAAATAAAAGGAGGAAAATTATTAGTTATTCCAGCAGTACAAGTGAGTCGAAAAACTGCACAGATGTGATTAGTTCAAATTAAATTTTTGTTTAATAATTTTCTTGCAAGAATTTAAAATGAATCAATTACATACATGAAATTTTCTAACTCATTTATGCTCTCAAAACAAGTTCGAAATTCTATATACTTACATTGCTCTTCCCATGGACAGGCGAAATCAAGCTGTTGTCTCCAATAAGTAAGATGAGACTGACTATCACTAGGACTGAACCTCTGTAGTATATTTTTCCAATCACAAGAGACCCCATTGAATTTCTGTAATTCAGAGAAACAGAGGTGCTATGAGCTAGTGAGTTTAGGCAGCTGAAACACTTGGTGCATTTTCTTATATAAGAATTCCTCTTCCTGTTAACTTGCCCAGATAAAATTTGACTTTTGCACATGTTTCCTTCATATGTTTTTTTATTCATCATTCTGATATATTATATTTGAACAAAACTGTGTAAACTATATCAGAAAAGATTGCTTTTAACATTTAAAAAACCTGCAATTTCTACCTTCAACAGTCAACAATTTGGAAGGCACACTGTCACAATCAATGTTCAACATCCAAGCAGGATTGGAATCTTTTAAATTGATTTAAATAATCAAACCATGATTCGTGGCACTGGGAGATGCTGGTTTTAATTCTGGATATGCTGCAAAATAGCATAATTCATGGCCAAGATAGTTAAAAGTCTTTCCAACATAAAAAAAGGAAAACATAATTTAGTCTATGTATGCTAAGGATTAATATTATCTCAAAATAAAATGATAATGAATAAAGAAAACGTAGTGAAGACCAAGATAAGCTTAAAGATAAGAACAAACTAATAAAGAAATCAGATTGCTTAAAAAGTCAGGTTGGTTCTGCAATAATCATCTAAAATAACAAGATTGGAAGAAATGCAAGATAAAATAATTTAATAATGCACTTGGATCAACTGTAATCATTATTTGGGAAAAAAAAAGTTTGAAGGCAACGCATAAATATATTAGTAAGTGCAGAGTTTTTAGGACAGAGCTATGTTTCAACTACCTAATTATTCTATAACGGGTGAAAATTTCTAGTTATGACAGAAAAAGATTAAAAGAACTTTCTTCATGATGCAGCACAAGTAATATTCAATGTTCTACGCAAACCATATTGGTTGACTACTAAGCCAGTTGAACCATTCCAAGAACATGTTATAGTTTAATTATCACAAATCCAAAGAATTCTCTGTTATTCTAAGCATGCTTTACTGGATCAAGAATAATTTAGCTTGTGTAAAGGGTCAAGACTATGAAAATCATACAGTAATATGTATGAGTTGCAGATTATGTAAACTCAACTTAGTATCTTGGCTACTCTGTGTGTATTGCTAAAAATGGGACTCATAAATTTTCTGAGAGTTTTAACTGATTTCAGCTCTTGTTTCTGAAATATATGGTTTGCTTAATTTATCATGAATAAGTAATTTGGAGATAATACAGCATGAAGAATCTCAATTGAATCCAAAATTCAACAAATAAGAGTAGAGCAGCCTTTCGTCTGCCTCTCCAGACATATTTTGTCTCATTAGTGAATAAGGGAATTTCTGTAGTATTTTTGACGTGGCATGCCTCCAAGGCACCTGTGCAGTAATTTCTTAACATCTCATGGCAAATCTGTAACACGGTGTAGTAATTACTAGTTACTGCATGATATTACTATGTTACTACATAATATCATCGACTGTAAGATGTCAAATTTAAAATTGCAGGCATGGTGCCCTGGAATCACCACAGTAGCACCTGCGGAAAAGATCTAAAGTTCATCTGGGAAAAAATATATATATAGATAGCTCGCACACAAACACACACCAAAAAGAAAATTCATTCCAACTCAACAGGAAATGGCCATCTACCTTTCACAGCCACAAACATTATTTTCATCTTCTATTCTATACAATAACAGTATTTTCCCTGAAATGAGTTCTACAGCAGCACAAGAATATAAGTGCAATCCTAGATTTCACTTTGTATAGCATATTCTATATTTTATCCCCTTTTTTTTTCTTCAGTAAAGGATATAGCACAGAGGCTAAGTTTGACCCAGAAACCTATGCTGAAATTTTAAAAATCCATACCATCACCTCATATACACATTAAAAAGATTATCTACTCTTACTCAGCTACTGATCCAACCACCAAGCACAAGAACTTTCCTCCTTCGCCACTAGGTTAATGCCATGGACCCAAAGCTCCAAATTATCATCATAAACTGTTTCAAAGTGAATCTCTCTTCCTGTCTCAGTAATCACCCTAAAAACCAGGTTGTTCTGACCTGTAGTAATCTTCCTTCTGTTCTTCAAGAAGCTTGAACTAGGTCCCACCACTGCCTCCTGACATACCACATTTCTCCGACTGGACTTTCCCCATGTCAATAAGCCAGATTTGAGCATCTGAACAAACTTTATATGAGGCGAACCTCTTCCTTCCCGGGTATGCTTTAAGAGCTCCTCCCCCCGCAAGACGTGAGAACGAGCCAAGAAATCAAATATCACAGTTTCTGCAGCCTTACATTTACTGCTTTTCTTTGCAAGAGATAAAGCTGTCTCGCCTCTACCATTTAAAATCCCAAAATCAGCACCCTTTTGCAATAACAGTTTGCATACATCAGTATGGCCCTCTTTGGCCGAAACCATGAGAGCTGAATTTCCATTTTCATCAAGACAATTTATGGGAAATTCCATTTTCAAAAGCTGAACTATCGCATGCAAATTGCCAATTTGTGCTGCAAAGTGCAGAGCTTTGAACTCAGTACAGCTTGTAAGAATGTGATCAAGCATAGCATCAAGCAGTATTTCTTCAAACCGAGTTTTGACACCAGCATAGGCATGATGCTCCAAAAGAGATAGAACTGTCTTCCCATCCCGGCTCTTAATATTAAGGTCAGCCCCAGAATTAACTAGGAGTCGGAAGAGCTCAGTATGTCCTGCCCTAGCTACAACCATAATGGGTGTCAATCCTAACCCATCATGCTCATTAATATCATCTGTTGCATATTGGAGGACCATCTGTAAAAGCTCCACATTACCAATTCCTGAAACAAAATGCAGTAGAGAGAACACCTCAAGATTGGTTGAGGTGACTTTAACTCCTGCAGTAATAGCCTTCTGAAAGATGTTAGCCAAAGAAGAACCAAACATACTTCTTTTTGCCAATTGAACTGCACTTTCACCATTATTATTAACCAGACCCAAATCTGCACCTGAAATAATGAGTTCAAGAAAACAATCTGCCTGATCAGCTTTAGCAGCCAACATCAAGGCTGTATCCCCAGCCTCAGTCTTTGAATTGACTTGGCATCCATGCAAGATCAACTGTTTCAGAATGGGAATGCAACCTATTCTAGCAGCCAGATGAAGTGGGTGGGATTCATGTCCTTTCTTGGTTCTAATGGGGAACTCAACATCAGCGCCAGCATTAAGGAGTATGGCTACAGCATCAGGATTCTGGCAGAGGATAGCATGGCAAAGAAGGCTTCGGCCTTGTTGTTGGCTTTCAACAGATGAAATCTTGTGCTGAAGCAGAAGATTTAAAATTTGACCACTTGCTTCATAGTACTCAACCGCACACCAAATTTCATTAAGCGGTTCACCCAAGCATGCACCCACCCTCAATTCCTCACCAGAGAAGATATCCCAGGACCAGGCTCCTAATCTGATATAGCAATCAGTTTTTGCACCGGCCTACATATAAATGTGCAGATCCTGTGGTTCAATGTCAGGAATTTCGAGATCTTACATACATGCTTTTAGTTGTCAGTACGCAGTAAAAAATGAAAAGCAAATATGCAATTTTCAAGAAAAAGTAAAATACATTCCTCCAAACAGATATATAAAGTTTGCAACACTATATGCTTAATAACTGCACTGGCAGACTGGTTGTTGAAAGTGAAATCAAAAAATGATTTACATGATCTTTTTTAACAATAAACATATTGTGAATGAACTAAGAGAGCAATACCTCCAGCAAATATTTTACAACTGACACCTGTCGACTTACAATGGCAGCCATCAGTGGTGTGCAATCCACGTTAGCATGCAAAGCAGGTTTTACTGAGCGTAAGAGAACCCTATCTGTGCAATTCTTGTCCACCCCATTCTGCAGAAGTAAAGTTTAATACAAGCATGCAAAGACTAGAAATTGAGCTGATATCAACTAAAAAATGAAGACCACACCTTGATTAAAGTATTCACGACACCAATAAACCCTCTGCAGCTAGCGGATACAAGAGCATGTTGTGCAACATCAGGCCCCGTCATTTCAGAGCACATCAACAATTCCGCTGCTTTAGCATGACCATAAAGGCAAGCTTCAACTAGGGCACTTTCACAAGCTGACTGAGATGCACCAGCCTTGAGAAGCATGTCAAGAATGAGACAATGACCTTCACGAGCTGCGGCAGTTGTTGCAAAGCCTCGAAATAACTGTTGGTTAACATCAGCTCCAGCTGACTTTAATGAAAAATTCAGAAGAGAATAAGTATGTGGCACAGCGCACCAAAATAGTGAACAAATTCTTGGACAAGTTCATAAACAGTAACTAGATAAATTGCACAAGTACAAAAATTTTATAAAAAGCAACAATACACTGTTCTAGCAGGACGATAAACGAATTTTGTCATTTATATTTGTTCTGATCAAAGCTTTTTAAACAATTTGATTCTATCTTTTACAATTTTATCATGTCTGTCAAGCAAAACACAAAACCAACATATCTGACTGACCATCGCTTATCTTTTATAACGCGCTAAATTCCAAAAGGCTATCTAGTAGTCGATGTATTCAACATATGCTAGTTAGCATAAAAGACAGGAACAATTTTTTTCTGCCATGTTAAATTTGATCTTAACTGGTTTTTAACTGAGTAATCACTAGATGATAATTAAACTACAAAGCCTTCATCAATCAAACAAAATTCACACAAAATAAATATAGAAGCCAAGAACTGTAAAACAAAAAGTCAACAAGTAATAGAAAATAATATAGTACTCTGTCAATACACCAGATCAAACAGAGTTCATTATGTACCAGCAGCTTCCTGACGATATCACTGTGACCTGAATGAGCAGCTGCGAAAAGTGGAGAGACATCTGTGACAAAATCTCTATATACAACCTCAGTATCATCAGGTTCTTCCTCTCTCACAACACTCTCAAAGCACTTGACCCTCAAGCTCACTGTGCCTATGTAGTTGACATCAACCGTCTTTGACCTCAAGCTCTGTGTCACACCCTCTACATCCACACTCAAAGCAGCCTCTATCAGCCTCTGAGACGGCAATGCCAGCTCGTCCCTGTCCCTGGCACCGACAAAACTGTACCTCCCCATGGCTCTCATCTTTGCTCAACCACCCGGCAAAGAAAACTATATCCACATTAAATTATAAAGAAACCCAAATCTTTTAACAAGACAATACTGACTACAGGTGAAACAAAATAATATTATAGGTGAAAGAGAGGAGTACACGGAATGATTATAGATACTACAAGACAATGTCTTTTTTCCTTCGTGAAATATAGATAATTCTCTGGTGGGCTAGCTTTTGGTGTATTATTTGATATTATAATAAGGGTTTTGTTTGGTAATCATTTAATCATATAATGCAGCAAGTGACAGTGAATCTGGCAGAAAATAAAAGGAGAACAAAATATATATAAAAAGAACAAGAAAATGGAAGGAACTTAGAAGGTTAGTGTTATGGGTGTGTGTGATGAGAATGGGAGAGAATGGTTTTAAGCTGAGAAAACGAAAGAACCGGTATAAGAAAGAAAAAAAAAAGTTACCGGTGACTGCAAATTCTGTTATTTTCTTCTCCTCCTCCTCCTGCTTCACTGTAAGTCTCTCTGAGTGTGATAAAATGGATTAAGTTAAAAAAGAAAAAAGGTAGGTAAAAAACTTTTGAGAAATCAACTGCTATGAAAGTGGGATACAGCAGGCTTTTGTTTTACCAAGTGCTAATCTTTTCACCTTCTGATGAAAAAAGGAGAAAGCTTTTTTATTTCTTGCTCCCTCAAAATGCAAAATTTGAGGAGTGATTGTGAAAAGTTGCGAAATTTGCTCTGCTCTGATGTGCCAACATGTAGGCCCATGTTCTGTGCTTGAGTATCTTGATCATCACCCCTACACCATGCCAATTTGATTTTGTCATTTGACCCACTTTTAGCCTTAACTACATAGTGAATTTACTCATTATATTATAATTAAATTTTTTTATATTTCTAAGAAATTCTCCCTTTTTTAAATTATATCTACTTATTTTTGTATATAAAATACAATATAAAAAATCAAATAAATAATAAAAATACTATTAAATAATAGTTAATACTAATCAAATTTTACACGATTTATTTACTCGATATATAATCAAAAGAGTTTGACTAATTAACGGATTAGATCTCTTAAAAATCATGTCTAAATAAATTAACAAAGTTAATAAATAAATTGAATAATTTTAAATAAATTAGTGAGATTATAAATAAATTGTGCACGAATTTTATTATATGAATTATTTGCATATTCAATAGTAATTATATAATTTTTAACCAATCAACAAATTACTGTACGAGAATTATTTGAATTTATGATTATGTTAGATATTTCATTTTTAACTCTTGTTTATCATAAAAATTAAAATACATATTACATTGTAATTTTTATAAAAAAAAAAAAAATTGTATGATTGATGACTCAAAATAATGCTGAAAACATTTAATATATCCGTTATAGTTAACGGAAGGCAATTGACTTAAATTTGTAACGGGGAAGATGCAAGAACCGACAAGTTAATATTTTGTTCGTTTTGCTGTCTGCTCCGATCCGTTATTTTCTTTTTGATATCGTGATATATGTACCATATAATCTGCATATTTTATATATTTTTGTTCTTATTCCTTCATTTTTTTAAAAAATAAAAAATAATAAATAAATATAAATATAAATATATATAATTGTGGGATTTGCTGTGTGATTGGAAGAACTCAATTATTATTGCAATTAAAAATAAATAAATTGGAAGTGGGTGTTGTATTAAGATATATAATAATAAATATTACCATATAATTATTGTTATTACTATAAGATTTGTCCATCTTAAAAACATTAACAAAATAAATATAAATTTTTAAATAAATTTTAAGTGATTTTTTATTCACAATTCTAATTATATAACATAAAATTTATATTTATTTAATTATATTAAATATAATATTTAAATTATTTTCTTTCATTAATATATTTTAGTCTATAATTATTTTAATTATAAAGACTTATAATTTAAATAAAAATAAAATTATAAATTAAATGTAGAAACGAAATAATAAAGTTATGGTTTATATTTCTTACGCAATACTTTAAAATGCCCAATAAAATTATGAGAATATCCTTTTTAAAATGAACAAACAAAAACAATTAAGTAATCATAAAATAACTTTCATTAGCTTTTGAAGAGAGTTCGGGTGGTGAACTATTCATAACTCCCTTGTTGGTCGGGATCTGAATCTTGATCATCTTGATCTGAAATAGTTAATAAATTAGTGAGGTACACTAACACAATAAGAATATTATACTAATCACAAATACGGAAAACTGAATATTTGTAGAAATCAGGAAAATAACAAATAGAGCATTTTATTTAATGTAAATTCATTTACTATAAAGAAAGTCATTTATTATGTATTTGTGTAACAAGTATTTCCTATCAATAACTTATGAAAACTCATATTCATACACTATTATTTATCACATAAAAGATAACAATAAACGATCATCTTACATTTGTACCCGTTTACCGGTACCCCTAGGATATATAGAGATGTCATACTACTCGTGAACCCAATATCCAATTGAACAGTTAATCAGTCGTTTACATACCCCGTCTGGTATGGGCGTCAAACATGCCAACATCTCGATACCCCATCTAGTATGAGGGTGAACCGTGTCTCCGAAACCTTACTAGTAAGGGACTTCTCAGCCCCGTTTAACTGAAATAACGTTCACAGTAGGACTCTCTATGTACCAGGCTCGTTCGCCATTTTTCGGGTACCCAGTAAGTATTTTCTATACAGATTTCCATCAGTATAACAATCAATCATTCAATAACTATATTTTATTTTATACTCACCATTCACTTAAACAACAATATAGTTTAACACAGCTAACTAACCAATGACTTGAATACCGACACGCAATGCAGGGGAAACAAATAACAAAATAACCAAAAAGACCCTAAAAAATATCAATCGAGTTACGCACAGTATAATAGTAAATAAATATAGGTAATATAGGAAAATAAATAGAAAATCAAAACGACTGTGAACTAATCGGTTCTGCCTCTATTAGTGACCTGTAATTATTTTTAAGGTTCTCTAGTTTTTCATAAAAATATAAAATTATTAATTATTAAGCCTCAAATTGACGTAATAGAGAAAATGGTGAGAGATTCTTATCCGGATCGGTGTCCGAAATACCAAATTTTATACTGCGCCTACTGGCGGTTCCTAAGTTTTCTAATTTTTTATGCAGAGATTAAAACATATTTCACGTACCTAATAATACCCAAAAAAATTCAAAATCGGTGTTAAAAATCCTTTCCGGCCAATTTTGAGGTTCCAGCATGACGGCACTGCCGTGTTCCAGCGATGGCACTGCCGTATTCTAGCAACGACACCACTACCTGCGGTGGCAATTTGCCTCGACCTAGCCGTTTTCGGGCAGTTTTGGTTAGTTTCGACCGTCACCGCCTTTATATATATTAGTACAAAAAAATATGTTATGAGGTCTCGATTGGCCGAAAAAATAAAAAACTTACCGGTAATGGGACTTTTCGGGTGCGGTGGCTCCGCTTGCTCACCTTCGTGGCTGAGATTTTTTCTTCAGTCAACCTGTAGAAAACAGAATAGTGAACATAACAGTGAAAAAATCGCACGAAACGAGAAACGAGAAGGGGCTCATCAAAAGAGGTTGCGAGTTTTGTCCATGATGGCACCGTTGGGCTTTGTCCACGATTTTCGACTCACTCATCGTTCGTTTTGCTCTGATATGGCCACATGGGTGCTCGAAATTGAATTTTGAACGGGTAGGAGAATTTTTACCTTTTTTTAGTAGTTAAAGGTGGCTTTAGTGCAGTCGACTCCCTTCTTCGGCAACTGGTTCTTCTTCTCCGGCAAGAGGCTGACGGCTAGGGTTCGAGTTTAATGTGATGTGAAATATTTATAACCATACCACGTTCATCGCATTTGATCTCGATTGTCCGATTGCACCTAAGGAGAAAATGAATATGGACCGTTCATCGTATTTGATCTCGATCGTCCGATCGTGCTTAAGGGAGAAACGGATCTGGACTGTTCACGTGTAGCACCCGGAAAGGAGGAGGAAAAAAAAAAAAAAAAAAAAAAAAGGGCCACGTCAGCAGCCACGTCAGCAGGCCCGGTCAGCAGTACCGGCCAACCGGGGCCTGCCACGTGGCGAGATCGCGTCACTCCGAAAAGAGCCACGTTGGCGATCCGCGTGGGTGCGATCCGACGGCCCAGATCAATCACGCGATCGGACGGCCCAGATTCAAACGCACGGACGGCCCAGATTCAATCAAAAACGAACGGCCCAGATTAAAACGAAACGAACGGCTGTGATCAAAAGGCAAGGGGTTATAAATAGAACCCCCACACCAGACCAAAAACCCTAGCCGCCAGCCGCTCGCCGGAGAAGACGAACCAGAGGCCGACCGCCGCCACTCGCCGCCGCACCGGGGAAATTTCCGACCGCCGATCGAGGTAAATTTCATACCCCCGACTCGTTTTTTCCCCACTGATTCCTCCTATGGCCAAATCGAAGCCGAAATCCCGGTCAAACGGCCGGAATACGCGGCCGAAGCCCAGCGGCACCGCCGCGCCCCCTCTCGGTTTTTGCCTCCGTGATCACCATTCTTTTCTCTACAGGTTGACCGAAGCCAAATCACCAAAACACGAACTTCGCCGGAGAGTCGCCGTACCCGAGAGCGCCGCCGCCGGTAAGCTCCGTTTTTCCGTGATTTTTTGGCCCCCCGAGGGCCCTAGGGTTGTTTTCTGACAAGGACCAATGCGAGTGTGGCCGAATTCGGCCAAAAACGGCCGAAAACAGTTAACCCGAGGCGACTCGCCGCCGCCAGCGGCGGCGCCGTCGCCGGAGCACGGCGGAGCCGCCGTGCCGGAGTTGCGATTTGGGCCGAAAGAGGCCCTGGGCCTAATTTGGATTTTTTTTGGAACCCGTGCAGGTACTGTTAGCGTGTTTCAGTTCCCCGGAAAAAATTCAGGGAAAATTAGGGACAGCCTGCAGGCGCACTGTGAATCGTATTCGGATCCCGAAAACAAGTAAGGACCCCTCACCCTATTTCCTATCACGGTATTAAAGTTCAAAATGATAAAACGGTATTTCTTGAATTAACGAATGTGTGAAATTGCTTAAGGTTGCTAATGGAGCCCGAGTCTAGTGTGATTGATGATTTACTGTTATTTGGCCTGTTTACAGCTTTAAATGCATTATGGGGTTTGATGTGTTCATTTTACAGATTTGTGTGCACGTACTACGTCTTATTAATTATGGGTTGAATGACTGAAAAACTGATACTGTATGTTGTCTGTTTGGTATGAATTACGATTTGCTTGTTTAAATGTGAATTGATGATGCTGATTGAGGAAAAGGAAAATGAAAGATTGTGTAGACTGATAATTGTATTATGGGGGTCAGCCTGACTAGATATCCTGGGAGATGGTGGACGGACCGGGTCCGTAGGGAACCCTACCTGGATTGTGGTCTCACATGCCGGACGGGGTATGGAGATTTTATGGTTTTGGCGCCCATACCGGACGGGGTATGGGGACGGCCCGTTTCACCCTCATACCGGACGGGGTATTGAGGTTCATGGTTTTGGCGCCCATACCGGACGGGGTATGGGGATGGCCCTGGAAACCGATTATGAATGTTAAAGGTTAACGGGTAGCGGAACCCCTATGGACCCCCACGGATACTAGTAGGCTGGTAAATGAGAAAAAAAAAGATATGTTGTACAATGATTGAATTACAAGAGGCGTGATAAGTGTTATGTTTTACAGCGTAGATTATTCAATGATTATGATAATGTTATTGTTTTTCTCATATTGTTTTCATAAATTCCACCAAGGTAAGTGGATGGTAAAAGATTTATTATTGATGAAAGGTTTTGTTGTTAATAAACGAGTTTATTGTAAATTATGCTCCATTGGTCTTTTTGTGGTTTTCTACCCACCTTTATCTCCGTGACGGTGAGATATCGTGATGTTCTTACTGGGCTAGTGTAGCTCACTCCTTAATTAACCATTTCAGATCAGGAAGACATGGTTCCCGAGCCCGTTCCGCAGGAGGACGACGAAGGGGATGCCTAGAGACTCTGTAGTCATACGCATAGTTTATTTTCGAGTTTTCTTTCTTAGTTAGTTTAACCTTTTATATTTTAAGTACGTTTGTTTGGTTTTTCGTGTAAGGGATGTTAACTGAAATTTTGATCTCGCTTCCGCATTCGATATATTTAAATACTCATTTCATTTTAATATTTTCCGGGGCCGTTACAGTTGGTATCAGAGCCGCGTTTCCTCGGACCCATCCCTTACACTATAGTCCTTTAAAGAAATACTCACCGATTGGTCGTTACTCAACCATTCCTTGTAAATGCAGGTACACAGAAATGAGGAGAGGAAGGCCCCCACTAAACCGAGCGGCCCAAGATAATTCGCTTCGGGAGGATTTGGACAGATTATATGAGATGGTGGAAGCTCTCGTAGCTGCTCAGCGAAGGCAAGAGGAGAGAAGGGAGTTACCCGGACCTCCTCCGCTAGCGCAGGTTGAGCCCCCGTTACAGCAGGCTGATCCCGAGCCACCCCGGCAGGAGCCTGTTCCTCCACAGTACCACCCGGCACCACAGCCGCGGTACGACCCGGTACCACAGCCACGGTACCAACAGGTACCGCCACAGCACATTCCAGTGCCCCCACCCCATCAGCAGGCGCCACCACAGGGTCCCCCAGTTCACCCTCAGCCGGCCCCAGTTCCTTTACCTCGGGACCCCGCTCCCTCCTTGATCGACCCTGGCTTCATAGAGAGGTACAGGAGACTGAACCCTTCTACTTTTTCGGGGGAATCCTCTTTTGAAGAGGCCCAATACTGGCTGGCGGAGACTGAGCGAGCCTTTGAGACCTTAGGAGTAATTCCTGAGCAGAGGGCTGCCATTGCCTCCTACATGCTGGTAGGGGAAGCAGTACGCTGGTGGGAGCTCAAGCGGGCCACCCTGCCTGTACCAGTTACTTGGGAGCAGTTCCTAGCGGCTTTCCATGCGGAGTATCTCCCTAAGCACATCCAACATTTAAAGGAAATTGAATTTGCTCAGTTGGTCCAGGGTAATATGACAGTGTCGGAGTATGCCCGCAAGTTCCTGGAGCTGGGCCGACATGCCCCGGAGACATTGTTGGATGAGGGCCGAAAGGCCAGGAAATTCCAGTGGGGTCTCCGCCCGGCGATCAGACAGCACTTGTTGGTGATGGAGCTCGAGACATATTCGGCAGTCCTGGCAAAGGCGCAGATCATAGAAAGGAGCTTCGACACCCGCCCTCAGCTAGCGGGAAGTTCCCGACCTTCAGCCCCGCTCCGCAGGCCAGCGCCTACCATGCCGGTCCAACCCAGCAAGAGACCCAGGCCTGCCGCTCAGGGCCCTCCTCAGGCTATGGGGGCAGCTCGTGGGAAGATCTGCCAGTACTGCGGCAGGGATCATGGGGACCGACCCTGCTACCGCCTCAACAACACCTGTCGCATATGCGGTAGTGCCCAGCACTATGCGAGGGAGTGTCCTAGGAACCAGAATCAAGGGAGGCCTCCAATCCAGGGCAGAGTTTACAACCTTACCCAGAAGGATGCCGATGCAGACCCGGACGTGGTACATGGTATGTATACTATCTCTGGCCACATTGCTCATATTTTGTTTGATACTGGTGCATCACATTCTTTTATTTCACATGTTCTTGCTTCCAAAATTTGTGTACCACCTGATAGACTTGATTCATTATTGTTTGTATCTACCACTGGGGGGGAGACATTACTAGGAGAGGTTGTCTACAGGGCATGTGCCGTGGAGATAGCAGATAGGAAATTGAGGGTAGACCTGATAGGGTTAGACACAGGGGATTTTGATGTAATCCTAGGAATGGATTGGCTGGCGGCGTATCACGCCACCATAGACTGCTTTAATAAAAAGATTGTATTTAATCCTCCCAACGAGGAGCCATTTACAAGTTAATAAAATTATTCGATACTAATTCTCCCTAATGACAAATTCTTTTCTTCTTAATTCCCAGTGCGTTGATATTGTATTTTCCCTAACTAGGTAAACCCAAGAAGGAAGTTTGTATCCAAGAGATTCCAGTAGTCCGAGACTTTCCAGACGTATTTCCGGATGAACTGCCCGGTCTACCAGAGGACAGAGAGGTCGAGTTCACCATAGACTTACAGCCAGGAACCCAACCCATCTCGGTAGCTCCTTACCGAATGAGCCGCATCGAGATGGAAGAGCTAAGGAAACAAATCACTGAGCTACAAAACAGTGGCTTCATTAGACACAGCATTTCCCCATGGGGTGCCGGGGTTACTTTTGCAAAGAAAGGAGATGGAACGTTGAGACTGTGTATTGATTATAGAAGGATAAACAAGGTAACAATTAAAAACAAGTACCCTCTCCCCCGGATTGATGACCTTTTCGATCAGTTGCAGGGTGCACAGGTCTTTTCTAAAATAGATCTACGATCAGGTTACCATCAGGTAAAAGTGAGAGCAGAAGACATCCCCAAGACGGCATTCCGAACCAGGTACGGACACTATGAGTTCCTGGTTATGCCGTTTGGGCTAACCAACGCCCCGGCCATCTTTATGGATCTAATGAACAGAATCTTCAGAGAGTTCTTGGATAAATTTGTCATCGTGTTCATCGATGATATCTTAGTCTACTCAAAAAGTAGAGAAGAACATGCTCATCATCTTGCCCAAGTCCTCCAGGTACTCAGGGAAAAGAAGTTGTATGCAAAGTTGAGCAAGTGTGGATTTTGGCTCGAGCAAACCGCCTTCCTAGGACATGTTATATCGAAGGAAGGGGTGTCGGTGAACCCCGAAAAGATTGAAGCGGTACTTAGTTGGAAAAGGCTGACAACAGTTAAGGAAATTCGCAGTTTCCTAGGGATGGCGGGTTATTACCGCCGGTTTGTCGAAGGGTTCTCCAGTCTAGCGGCCCCTCTAACCCGACTCACAAAGAAGAATGCAAAGTTTGATTGGAATGAGAACTGCGAAAGGAGTTTTTCAGAATTGAAGAAGCGACTGACTACTGCACCCGTGCTGGCTCTATCGAGTGGATCAGGAGGGTATACAGTTTATAGTGATGCCTCCTATCTGGGCCTGGGTTGTGTCCTGATGCAGCATGGAAAGGTTATAGCATATGGGTCTAGACAGCTAAAGAATCATGAGAAGAACTATCCTACCCATGATTTGGAGCTTGCCGCAATCATACACGCCTTGAAAATCTGGCGCCATTATTTGTATGGAGAGACCTTTCAGATCTACACCGATCATAAGAGCTTGAAGCACATCTTCACTCAGAAGGATCTCAACATGCGTCAGAGAAGGTGGATGGAACTCCTCAAGGACTATGATTGTGACATCCTATACCATCCAGGTAAGGGCAACGTAGTAGCCGATGCCCTCAGTAGGAAGAGTGCAGGCACCCTAGCCCATCTGATGGTTTCGAAATGCAGGTCCATTGGGGCTACGCAGCAGGTTCGACTGCAAGATCTGAAGAGGGCCACATGTTTGAGCCACCTAGCAGTCCAACCCGAGCTAATCCAAAGAATAAAGGAAGCCCAGTCAATCGACTCCGCCCTAGTAAACCGCAAGAAGGATGCAGAACAGGGAGTGAACTCAGAATTTCAGATCTCTGCCGACGGATTGATTCGTTTCAAGGACAGAATGTGTGTCCCAGACGACAATGAATTAAAAAGAGACATCATGACAGAGTCCCATAGTTCAAGGTTCGCCATGCATCCAGGAAGTACAAAAATGTACCAAACTATGCGACCCCGATTCTGGTGGAATGGGATGAAGAGAGATATAGCCGACTTTGTATCTAAGTGCTTGGTATGTCAGCAGGTCAAAGCAGAACATCAACGCCCAGGGGGGTTGCTTCAGCCTTTACCGATTCCAGAATGGAAGTGGGAACACATCACCATGGACTTCGTATCGGGACTACCCAAGGCACGATCGGGACACGATGCCATATGGGTAATTGTTGACCGACTCACTAAGTCTTCCCACTTCCTGGCCATCAGAATGACTGATTCGTTGGACAAGTTGGCAAGAATGTATGTCCGGGAAATAGTCAGACTGCATGGGGTCCCAGTAACAGTGGTATCCGACAGGGATCCCAGATTCACTTCTCGGTTTTGGAATAGTTTCCAGCAAGCCATGGGAACAAAGCTGTCCCTCAGTACTGCCTTCCACCCCCAAACCGATGGACAATCAGAGAGGACAATCCGTACGCTGGAGGATATGCTCCGAGCTTGTGTCCTTGACTCCGGAGGCCATTGGGACGACCATCTACCCCTGATAGAGTTTGCCTACAACAACAGTTACCAAGCAAGCATCGGCATGGCCCCATACGAGGCGCTATACGGGCGTCCGTGCAGGTCACCGATTTGTTGGGAGGAAGTGGGCGATAGAAGATTGTTTGGCCCGGATTTAGTGGAAGAAACCACGTCCAAGATAGTTAAGATCAAGAAGAACATCCAGACAGCTCAGAGTAGGCAAAAGAGCTATGCTGATACCCGGAGGAGAGACCTGACCTTTGAGAAAGGTGACCGGGTGTTTCTTAAAGTCACCCCCTTCAAGGGGATTAGTAGGTTCGGCAGAAGGGGAAAATTAAACCCCAGATACATTGGACCCTTTGAAATCTTAGACAAGATTGGTACCACTGCCTACAGACTTGCACTGCCCCCTGAGCTCTCCCGGGTTCACAATGTGTTTCATGTATCTATGCTGCGCAAGTACAATCCGGACCCTTCTCATGTCGTGGCTCATGAACCGCTCTCACTCCGAGAGGACTTGTCTTATGAAGAAGTACCGGTCAGTATCACGGACCGAGAAAGCAGAATACTCCGTAACCGGGAAATATCATTTGTAAAAGTCTTGTGGCAGAACCACACGCCTAGGGAGGCGACTTGGGAGCTGGAATCAGAATTTAGGGCCCAATATCCTCATCTGTTTGATCAAGAGTAATGAGGCAAATTTGGGGACCAAATTTCTTTATGGGGGGGAGAGTTGTAGCACCCGGAAAGGAGGAGGAAAAAAAAAAAAAAAAAAAAAAAAAAAAAAGGGGGCCACGTCAGCAGGCCCGGTCAGCAGTCCCGGCCAACCGGGGCCTGCCACGTGGCGAGATCGCGTCACTCCGAAAAGAGCCACGTTGGCGATCCGCGTGGGTGCGATCCGACGGCCCAGATCAATCACGCGATCGGACGGCCCAGATTCAAACGCACGGACGGCCCAGATTCAATCAAAAACGAACGGCCCAGATTAAAACGAAACGAACGGCTGTGATCAAAAGGCAAGGGGTTATAAATAGAACCCCCACACCAGACCAAAAACCCTAGCCGCCAGCCGCTCGCCGGAGAAGACGAACCAGAGGCCGACCGCCGCCACCCGCCGCCACTCGCCGCCGCACCGGGGAAATTTCCGACCGCCGATCGAGGTAAATTTCATACCCCCGACTCATTTTTTCCCCACTGATTCCTCCTATGGCCAAATCGAAGCCGAAATCCCGGCCAAACGGCCGGAATACGCGGCCGAAGCCCAGCGGCACCGCCGCGCCCCCTCTCGGTTTTTGCCTCCGACGAGGCCCTTCCCGGCCTCCGTTCGATGCAATTTTTATATCACCGTGATCACCATTCTTTTCTCTACAGGTTGACCGAAGCCAAATCACCAAAACACGAACTTCGCCGGAGAGTCGCCGTACCCGAGAGCGCCGCCGCCGGTAAGCTCCGTTTTTCCGTGATTTTTTGGCCCCCCGAGGGCCCTAGGGTTGTTTTCTGACAAGGACCAATGCGAGTGTGGCCGAATTCGGCCAAAAACGGCCGAAAACAGTTAACCCGAGGCGACTCGCCGCCGCCAGCGGCGGCGCCGTCGCCGGAGCACGGCGGAGCCGCCGTGCCGGAGTTGCGATTTGGGCCGAAAGAGGCCCTGGGCCTAATTTGGATTTTTTTTGGAACCCGTGCAGGTACTGTTAGCGTGTTTCAGTTCCCCGGAAAAAATTCAGGGAAAATTAGGGACAGCCTGCAGGCGCACTGTGAATCGTATTCGGATCCCGAAAACAAGTAAGGACCCCTCACCCTATTTCCTATCACGGTATTAAAGTTCAAAATGATAAAACGGTATTTCTTGAATTAACGAATGTGTGAAATTGCTTAAGGTTGCTAATGGAGCCCGAGTCTAGTGTGATTGATGATTTACTGTTATTTGGCCTGTTTACAGCTTTAAATGCATTATGGGGTTTGATGTGTTCATTTTACAGATTTGTGTGCACGTACTACGTCTTATTAATTATGGGTTGAATGACTGAAAAACTGATACTGTATGTTGTCTGTTTGGTATGAATTACGATTTGCTTGTTTAAATGTGAATTGATGATGCTGATTGAGGAAAAGGAAAATGAAAGATTGTGTAGACTGATAATTGTATTATGGGGGTCAGCCTGACTAGATATCCTGGGAGATGGTGGACGGACCGGGTCCGTAGGGAACCCTACCTGGATTGTGGTCTCACATGCCGGACGGGGTATGGAGATTTTATGGTTTTGGCGCCCATACCGGACGGGGTATGGGGACGGCCCGTTTCACCCTCATACCGGACGGGGTATTGAGGTTCATGGTTTTGGTGCCCATACCGGACGGGGTATGGGGATGGCCCTGGAAACCGATTATGAATGTTAAAGGTTAACGGGTAGCGGAACCCCTATGGACCCCCACGGATACTAGTAGGCTGGTAAATGAGAAAAAAAAAGATATGTTGTACAATGATTGAATTACAAGAGGCGTGATAAGTGTTATGTTTTACAGCGTAGATTATTCAATGATTATGATAATGTTATTGTTTTTCTCATATTGTTTTCATAAATTCCACCAAGGTAAGTGGATGGTAAAAGATTTATTATTGATGAAAGGTTTTGTTGTTAATAAACGAGTTTATTGTAAATTATGCTCCATTGGTCTTTTTGTGGTTTTCTACCCACCTTTATCTCCGTGACGGTGAGATATCGTGATGTTCTTACTGGGCTAGTGTAGCTCACTCCTTAATTAACCATTTCAGATCAGGAAGACATGGTTCCCGAGCCCGTTCCGCAGGAGGACGACGAAGGGGATGCCTAGAGACTCTGTAGTCATACGCATAGTTTATTTTCGAGTTTTCTTTCTTAGTTAGTTTAACCTTTTATATTTTAAGTACGTTTGTTTGGTTTTTCGTGTAAGGGATGTTAACTGAAATTTTGATCTCGCTTCCGCATTCGATATATTTAAATACTCATTTCATTTTAATATTTTCCGGGGCCGTTACATCACGCGTGCGTGATCGCTTCTGGGTCATCCGATTGTGAGGCACGCGGATCGTCAGTGTGGCCTCTCACGTGGTATCGAGTCAGCATGTCTTACCACGCGGCGTACTCCAATTCGTTGAGACTGCTGATTGGACAGTCCTGCGTAACTAATTTTTTTTATTTGTATTTTAATTCTCAGTTTCTAATTTTTCTTTCAAAAATACTATCCGAATCTAAATTTTCACTTATTATCTTTAAAATTATTTCCAATTTCATCTGTAATTTTTTTTTTCATAATTTTATATTAAATTTTTTGAAATTTTTTATACATTTTAGAATGTTAAAATTAATTTCGAGCCAAATTTTGTACCCAAATGTTACATAAGTTCTTTCTATTTTTTTTTATGTAAATTTTTATATCTTAAATTATATTAAAAATAAATTATTATTTATTTATAAATCTTAGTGAATGGAAAATAGATGGAAGGAAAGTAAGCGTGGGTGGGTCCCCTTCGTTCTCTCACGTTCTGCCTCTTTCTATTTTCCTTCACTCCTTCCCTCACCGCCTTCGGCTTCATCAGCCTGACACCCCGTTACGTACCAACATTCCCACTATTCTACTTCCATGAAATATATACATATATTTTTGTTCGACATAGTGTGTGTGTGTGTGTGTATATATATATATATAATTATAGCGGGTTTATTTTTCTTTAATTATTTTAATATAAGCTTTATTATGTATAATTAAATTATATTTGTAAAATTGTTCCTAATAACAAACTTTAAATAACTAGTAATTTATGTGGGAGAATAGTATTAGGGTGGGTAATGTAGCCATTTTTGAATTTTGAAATCTTTGTACAGAATGATGTAGGGACCACTTTTTCCTACCTTTCCATTTGACCAAACTACCCTTTCTTTCCCACTCTTTTTAAATTTTTTATTAATTTTTTAACACATCTTAAATAAATTAATATTCAAAATTGAAATTTCTATAGTTACATATGACTTAAATAATTACGTTACAAAACCATTGTTAATTATATTTTTAAATTATTATAATTATTTCAATTAAAAAATTTAATTATTATACAAAATTTATTTTTTTAATATTATAATAAATTTATTTTAATTTAATTATAACAGTTGTACCACGTAATTAATACTAACTCGTTTTAATTTCTTAAATTTGAGACTACGATGTATTGTAAACTCCGCGATTAAATCGAAGTGTTTAATAATCTTTTAATTTAATTACATATAAATACAAGATTTTCTCTTGCTTGCTAAGATAAACCAAGCAATTTGGTTGTATGAGACAATTTCTTGTAGATTGAGCACATGGAGCCCCTTAAATTATTTTCGGTACTTTGACTTTCTTTCTTTTATAATCCACATTACAAGTTTCATTAAAATTAAAACTATATTTTTTTATACTTGGTGATATAATTGAATTAATTTGTTTTAATTCTTAAAATTTAACAAATTAACTCTTAAAAATTAAGTACTTATTATAATTTAGTATTTAAATATAAAAAATATATAAAAACCTGCAGATTGCAGGACATGTTGATATCTCAAGCTCTTATTGTATATCACCTGAGAATTTAAGAGCAAAATTTGTATTTTTTTTTTATATAAAATATATACGTATATATATATATATATAAAGAAAATACCTCTCACCCACCACCCTTGGGTCCATTACCCAAGTTTATAATCATACCATATTTTCTACATTACTGGGTCCCCCCTTTTTTTTTTTAATTTTTAAAATAGTCTTACAGTTTATTAAATTATTAGATATAGAGAGGTTTACTTTATCAGCAGACTAAATTATACCAACAATAAAGCTAAGTTATCTGTTTTAAAGCAAATAATTAATCTCCTAAAAAAAGCAAGTAATTAAAAATTATAAGAAATAACTAAAAAAAAAAAAGATAATAAAGAGAAGGAAAAGCTGATGGGCCCACGGACGCGGACTTTTGTCATTCCAAGAAAAGTCAGGGGTAGTATTGGTAATAAACACTGGACTGGACTGTACCCTGTTCATCGCTGCCTGTCATTTTATTAAATTCCATATATTATTTTCTCGTGACAAAAACAATCAAACTTTACAAAGCATATATAATTTACAGGTGGCCCATTCCTTCCATTGTTTCTGATTGAGCTCACGAAAGCCGCCACCACCACCACTATCATCACCATCTCCATTTTTTGCGTATTTAAACAGAAACTTGATTAGTTTCTGTGGCTGTTGATGTTGTAGTCTCCTTCGTTGCTGTAGTTAATGGGGTCCTCTCTGTAATGCGCCTCTCGGATTGAAGAGGGAGGAAAGTTGATTTGGTTCCTTAAAGTTGAAGCTTTCTTTTGTTAATTCGACATGGGAATCGGCAGAACTCAAAAGGCCGTTGCCAATGGCGTTTCCACCAGATGGGTTGCTCTCTTCTGCATCGCCAGCTTTTTGTTGGGTGTTAGTGTTGTCGATAGGTTCTGTCTCTCTCTCTCTCTCTCTCTCTCTCTCTCTCTCTCTCTCTCTCTCTCTCATTCTCTTTCGCGAACTCAAGATCTTGTTTTGAGTGATCGGCTTTTAGATTTTCTTCAAAGCTAACTTTTTACTGTTTTCATCATCTTCAAACTATTCTTCTATTTTCTGAGTTTATTTTGGTGTTTTCAGTTGTTTTGATACAGAATTTGCATGGTAAATGTTAATGCATTTGGTCTGGATTCCTGGTGACTTTCTTTTAACCAGTGTTTGTTATCTGGGTGTCTGGCATTTTCTGTCCATTGTTAGTAATTGGTTAGCTTTTATTGTTCTTTTCTGTGTGCGAGATGCGCGTACTATGTATGAGTGTGTCTGTGTGAAATGGCGACAGTTAATGCCTCTTTTCCCGGCGGCTAATACTAGATTTGGAGGATTTGGTTGTAAATGCTGTCTGATTTCATGGCTTTTCTGGTAGTAGATTCGCTGACACTTTGGCTCCGGTCAAGTTTGTGGACTTTGTCAAAAGGGATTCAGTTGTTTGAAAGTTGGTCTTAGACAGTGGAAGTTTCAGGAGTTTCTTAAGGGCTAGTTGAAAAGCTTATGGAGGGAAGTCATTTTGCAGGTTAGTAAAGGGTTTCTTGAAAATGGGTGGAGTATAAGAGAGCAATTGGTTCCTCAGGATGTGTCTGTTGAACTTTTTAAAATTCTGAGTCATTTGGGATGTTGGGATTGTGATCTTTATCTTGATTTGATCTGGGAATTCTTCTGTCTTGTCATCAACCAAAGTCCAAATGCGGATAATTTCTCATGGGGGTGTGATTTAAATGCGGTATTCAATTATTTCTCTCCAGTTTTTCATGTTGATTCAAATAATTCTGTAGTCAGGGATGAAGATTGCAAAGGGAGGTGTTCCCTTGTTTGAGCCAATAGTGAAAATGGTGGCAATCCATGTTTACAATGTCAATTAGCATCGAAACATCTTAGTTGCTCACAAAGAAATTGACTTCTGAAGAATTACTGGGGCTGTAGTTGACTACAAATTTTCATATTAGTATTCGTTTTGGTATTACTTGAAGAATGTTAGACTACTTTTGGTAAAATATATCAAATATTTTTATTTTGTCTCCATTGAACAATATGGATATATATATATATATATATATATCCATTTCACTCTGTACAATTTAGTTTCACTGGGTTAAGCTCTATTTCAGCATACGCCCTCTTGCAACTCCACTAATTGCATCAACTACGCCCTTAGAGCAGATTATGCTTTGTTTTGCAGTTCTAATTGATTGTGATAGGTCCCAATCAGAAGCCTGATTAATTTGATAAGAAAATTTTCTCATTTGGGTGAGAAAAACCACAATTTGCTTGCAAATTTTTCGATGCCTCTTATTGCTGCAAATGAGTGTTTAAACAAATAAAATTTCTAATTGAATTTACCGATAAACTAGAGGAAAGGATTCAAAAATAAAAGATAAGCTTAAAGATAAGATTGAGCTGATTCTGGCTAACATATTTTCTGCATGTTTTCTTCTTCCTCTTCTGCACATTCTGCACATGTGCTTTTACTCAGTCCAAATACCGTTTGGGTTTGATGGTGGGACGTTGTGGTCTTTGCGGTTTATCATTACCTCCCCCTTTTTTGGGAACCTTGTCCTCAAGGTTCAGGTTGCCATAGTGTTTTTGCAGTGCTTCAACATTTTCCCATGTTGCATCTTCTCTTGGCAATTGTTTCCATTGGACCAAGTTTTCTTCTATAATGCGGGAGCCATGCTTTGCCCAACGGGCATCAAGGATGGCATCTGGCTGTAGAATGGGGTCCTCTTCATCTGTCATTGCTGGTAGTGCATCTGGCCAACTGGGGGAGTCTCCTATTTTCTTTTTGAGCATGGACACATGGAAGATTGGGTGTATTCGGGCCTCGGAAGGTAGTTGTAGTTTGTATGCGACTGGTCCGATCTTTTGTATGATTTTGTAGGGTCCATAAAAGCGACAAGCCAATTTGTGAAAAACTCACTTGAAGGCTGACTGCTGTCTGTGGGGTTATAGCTTAAGAAATATCCAGTCCCCTTCCTTAAATTAAACATCGCATCTCTTGACTTTGGAAAACTGTTGCATTCTGTTTTGTGTTGTTTGCATATTGGCCTTGAGCTGTCTGAGTAGCCCATCTCTAGTAGTTAACTGAACATCAACTTCGTCAATAGAAGTTGCACCTGGTTGGTACTTGGGAATAATTAGTGGTGGGCGACTGTAAAGAGCCTAAAATGGGGACATGCCAATGGTTGAGTGGTAGGTAGTGTTGTACCAAAATTCTGCCTATGAAAATATTGTGCTCCATTTGCGAGGTTGTTGGTGGCTAAAGCAACGTAACTATTGTTCTAGACACCGGTTGACTACTTCGGATTGCCCATCTATTTGCGAGTGGTAAGATGAGCTCATCTTTAGCTGGGTTCTTGAGAGCTTGAAGAACTCTTGGCAGAAATGACTAATAAATACTGGGTCTCGGTTGCTTATAATAGATCTCGGCATGCCATGCAATTTTACTACACTGTCCACAAATCTCTCGACTACAGTCTTGGCTGAGAACGGATGAGATAGAGCAACAAAATGAGCTGACTTACTGAGGCGGTCGACTACCACAAATATGACAGTTCTCCCATTGGAAGGGGGGGAGTCCTTCAATAAAATTCATGGTGATGTCATCCCATACCTGATATGGAATTAGCAAAGGTTAAAGAAGACCTGTCGGGGAGAGAGTTTCCACTTTTGTCCTTTGGCATGTATCAGAGGCCGAAACATACTGATGAACTGTTTTGCGCATTGTGGGCCAATAAAATTGTTGAGCTAGGCGTTTGTAAGTTCTTACTACGCCTGAATGACCTCCTGATGGAGAGTTATGAAATTCTTGGAGTAACTATTGACTAATCTCAGTATCTGGGGGTACCACTACCCGATTCTTATAGTAGACCAGCCCATTTTTCTCGGTGTACGGTTGCCTTGGGGTTGTCGGAGGCTAGTTTTTTAAGTTTCTGCATATAAGGATGCCCAAGTGTTGCCTTCTAGATGCTGTCCCAGATATTACAGTGGGGAGGGGATAGGTGATGCAAGATGGGGCTTCCTTCTTTACGAGAAAGGGCATCTGCAGCGGAGTTTTCTTTTCCTGGTTTGTAGAGAATCTCATAGTCATACCCGAAGAGCTTGGACATCCATTTCTATTGTTCTGGGGTAGTGATGCGCTGCCCTAGAAGATACTTGAGACTTCTCTGATCTGTCTTGATGAAAAATTTATGGCCAAGGAGGTAGGGTCTCCAGAGTCGTACAACCACGACTATTGCTAACATTTCTTTTGCATAGACGGACCAAGATTGCTTTGATATTCCGAGGGCCCTGCATATGTAGGCTATGGGTTTTCCATCCTGAGTGAGGACAACTCAAATTCCCTCTCCTGAAACATCTGTCTCAATGGTAAATGGCTCATTGAAGTTGGGTAAAACCAAGGTTGGTGTGGTGGTCATAGCTTTCTTCAAGTTCTCAAATGCTTCCCCTGCATCTGTTGTCCATTCAAATTTTCCTTTCTTTAACAGGTTGGTCAGTGATCTGGCTAAGAGTCTGTAATTGCACACAAACTTTCTACAGTACCTGGTTAAACCCAAGAAGCCTTTGAGTTCGGTGGTGTTGCTTGGTGGAGGCCAGTAGGTTTTAGCTTGAATCTTTTTCTTATCAACTTTTACTCCGCCAGAGGTGACAATGTGCCTCAGATATTCAATCTCTTGTAGCCCAAACTCACACTTCTTTAGCTTGAGAAAGAATTGATTTTGTTTTAAGACTTATAGTACTTGTCTCACATGATCAAGGTGGAGGGTCCAAGTAGTACTGTAAACCAAAATATCATCAAAAAATACTAGAACAAACTTACGGAGGAACGATCAGAACATGTCGTTCATGAGAGCCCGAAATGTGGAGGGGGTGTTTCATCGGGTGAAAGGCATCACCAAATATTCATAATGGCCACTGTGAGTCCAGAAGGCCATCTTGTACATATTAGGGGGTATACTCTGACTTGGTGGTACCCAGCTATGAGATCCAATTTAGTGAAAAAAGTGGTAACATGTAACTCGTCGAGCATGTCATACACGGTTGGGATAGGGAAGCGATCTTTGATGGTGACCGCATTGAGAGCCTTATAATCGGTGCAGAATTGTCAGGTGCTATCTTTCTTCCGTACTAGTAATATCGGGGATGAAAAGGGGTTGGTGTTGTGTTGTATGAGTCTGGTTTTAAGCATTGCATCCACCTGTTTCTCTATCTCAACCTTCTGAAAGTAGGCGTACCGGTATGGGCGGACATTCACCGGTTCAGCCCTTTCGCGGAGGTTGATGTGGTGGTCAATTTTTCTGGCAGGTAGCAATGAATCAGGTGTGCGGAAAATTGCTTGGAATTCATCCAAAATAGTTTTCATATCAGACTTGACTTCGACAGTGGGTGTGGTGGAGACGTTGGTCTTCACACAGAGGGCAAATACAGAGGGTCGTCTACTGAGTTCTCTGGCCATGGTGTTGCCGGAAGTGGGTTATATTGGTTCGGTCTACATGCCTTGCAAGTGGTGGAGCCAACAGTCTTTGGTGAACTCCATCGTCCCAGTTTTCCAATCACAACAGACCGGACCCAAGTTTTCTAGCCATTGTATGTCTAGAACCAAATCCAACCTGATTAGTGGTAAAGTAAAGAGAGTAAGTCGGAAGGGAATACCGTTTAATAGCACCGGGATATCCTCAAAGCGGCCTCGGCATCTTATCGGGTCGCCATTTGCGACCTTGACCAGCAAGGGAGGTGTCGGCACCACTGGGAGCTGCAGAGAGTTGGCGAGTCGCTCACTAATGAAGTTGTGAGTCGACCGGTTGTCAATGAGGGCAATGGATTCTTGTTTCTGAATGGTGGCACGGACCTTCATGGTTTTTGGAGTCAACCACCCCATGAGGGCATAGAGGGAGATTTCTGGTTCATCGGGCCTTGCTTCCTCTTCGTCTTCTTTATTCCTGCCTTTGAGGAGTAGGAGTTGCGGTCGTTTGCACCAATGGCTTGCAGTGAACTTCTTGTCACAATGGTAGCACAAATCCTATGTGCGGCAGCGTTGTGCCTCGTTCCAAGAGAGTCGTCGAGGTGGAACATTTGTAGCCGCTAGGGTTTCTAGTGGACCGGTCGGATTTCGAGGGACCCGGATCAACCTCTTCTGTCGGATTTCGAGTTGCTCCTCCCTTATGTGGGCCAGGCTGGTTGCCTCTTTCAGTGTTTTGGGCCTGAACATGTGGATACTTCCGCGATTTCGGGTTTAAGCCCGCCGATGAAAGTGCCCACCAGCGGTTTCTGGGTCCAACCCTGCACTTGATTGCCCTGCACTTGATTGCCCAACTTCTCAAACTCCTTCTGGTATTCGGGTAATGGGCCGGACTGCTTCACACGGGATAGAGCCTCATCAAAGTCTTCGCACTCCGTCAACCTGAATCAAGCCCAAAGCTCCTCCTGAAAGATAGCCCACGTGACCTCTCTCCCTTCTTCTCTATCTGTGCGGTGAAGCCACTACCACCACTGGTTGGCTTCGCCCGTCAGGAAGCTAAGAAGACCTTCTGGTTGTTGGTGATGTTATGGAAGTCGAAGAATTGCTCGGTTTGGTTACACCATTCAGTCAGGTCGTCTTTGTCGAAGGTGGGAAAGTCCAACTTTGTAATTTTGGAACCAAACATCGGCCCCCTTCCGTCTGCTCTGGAACTTCTTCGCGAGGCAAATGCGATTGCTTGGGACGATCGGTGGTGTTGCTGCTAGCCCCCTCCCTATTGAGCATCAGGGAGTCAACGAGTCGTCGGGCGGTATGTTCGAGCTGAAGCATGTGGTCGACCAGGCCAATCTCCATTCGGCTGAGATGGTCCTGCATTTCGTCCACACTGTTTTCCAGGTTTTCTATCCTTTCTTTGTTGGTGGCCATGCCTTTGATACTAATTGATAGGTCTCAATCAGAAGCTTCTTTAATTTGATAAGAAAATTTTCTCGTTTGGGTGAGAAGAACCACAATTTGTTTGCAAATTTGTCAATGCTTCTTATTGCTGCAAATGAGTGTTTAAATACATAAAATTTCTAACTGAATCTACCATTAAACTAGGGGAAAGAATTCAAAAATAAAAGATAAGCTTAAAGATAAGATTGAGCTGATTCCGGCAAGCATTTTCTACACGTTTTCTTCTTCCTCTTCTGCACGTTCTGCACATGTGCTTTTACTCAGTCCAAATACCGTTTGGGTTTGATGGTGGGATGTTGTGGCCTTTGCGGTTTATTAGATTGTTTATTTGTTGACTTTTCGTGAAGTCCCATTCTTACGATCTTTATGTGATATGATTTTGCCTTTTTCTAATTCTGCTCTTAAGGGCTCAATTTACCAGTTTCCTATGCATCCTCACATGTTGCAGCATGTTCTTGCTTATTTTCTCTGCTTCATTTCATTGAATCTTGATTATAAAACATGGGTTTTACAGGTGAAGGTGGTCATTAATGAGATTTTGTGTTTGGTTGTATAGGTTTTGGTCTATTCCTGATCCAGTCAAAATGGATGAGGGAGCTTCTTCCACGGAAGAACATCAATCAAAAGCACTTCACCCCATAGTTAATTGTGAGAAGAAGGCAAGTAAGAAAAATAAAGCTTTAAGAAGCTTTACTGCTTTGTAATAATGGATTATTTTTTTTTATTTTGTATGTTATTACAGGATGCCTCTGTACAGGAGGGCGATATCCTTTCTCAGGTCTCTCAAACTCATGATGTAATCTTGTAAGTTACTTTTTCTTGCTGAGTAGTCTTTGTAAGGATCTTGAATCTTCCTTGAGGGTTTCTTCTGGTATCTTTTCAGATTTCCTATGAGAGCATTCAAGTGATTGTTAAAGTTACAATACCAAACAGCACGAGATCATTATTTGACTGAATTTATTGTCTATTTTAGTTTTATTTATTTATTTCTACTGTTAGTGGAGAAGTTAATAGATTTTGGTTTCCTATTATTTGGAGACTTGTCGTTGATGGAGAAGTTAGTGACAGAGAATATGACTTGGTTAGTGGGGAAGTTAATGATAGAGAATAAGAGAACATAATTTGATTAGTGGAGAAGTTAGTGGCAGAGAATAAGAGAGCATAGCTTGATTAATGGGGAAGTTAATGGCAGGGAACATGACTTATATGAGCTCTTAGGGACTAGTTGGGTGATTTCTGGGACTATGAGGGGGAAAATTTGGGCTTGGGATGGGCTTACCTGCAAATGTAATGTTGTCAACTTGATTTCTTTGACTGTTTTTTGGGTTCTTTGGAAAGAAAGAAATGCTAGAGTCTTTGATGGTAAAGGGTTAGGTCTGTATAAATTAAGAGATAGGTGGATTAACTATTTTGGGACTAGTTTGTTGGGTTATAATATTGTTAGGGATGAGGATTGTGGAGATATCATTGGCATACTAACTACTTTGTAAATCTCCATGGGTTGGTACGCCCCTTTTTTTTGGTACTTTGTTAATATACAAGTTACATTTTATTTCAAAAAAAAAATATGCCCATAAAAGACAGCCTATTTAAATGAATTTATTCCTTTGTAGCTTCACTTACTGTTTTGTGATTTATCTTTCTTTGAGTACATTTCCTCTTTCATCTCTGCAATGTTTATATTTTGTTGTGACTCTTTTGTTGTGTTCCTCAACAGTAATGACGTTGGTTGCTAAAATGTATATAAAACTAAAGATGACATTTATGACTATTAATGCTGATATACTTTCAGGACACTAGACAGAACAATCTCTTCATTGGAAATGCAGCTAGCTGCAGCAAGAGCTGCCAAAGCTGACAGTGAGGTAGGATCTCCAACAGTTACACAATCAGGAACTGAGCAGTTGAAGGACCGGCAGAAGGTTTTCTTTGTGATGGGAATAATTACAGCATTCAGCAGCAGAAAACGACGGGACTCAATCAGAGAAACTTGGATGCCAAAAGGTCCAGCTAAATAATTCTGGTGTTCACTTATAGGATGAATAAGTCCAGATATTAACAAAATAAGTCTGAAATTTTCCATTTCAGGCGACGAGTTGAAGAAGTTGGAGAAGGAGAAGGGAATTATAATACGATTTGTTATAGGACACAGGTAGCAGTCTCCTCAATTTGGTAGGATTAGCATACTGATTTATCGTTTTGGTTTTGATTAATAGAGACCGTAAAATCTTGTGGTTTCCAGTGCAACTCCTGGTGGTGTCTTGGATCGGGCTATTGAAGCAGAAGAAGAGCAGCACAAGGATTTCTTGCGATTGGTATGATGATAATTCGCCTAAGCTTTTTCTTTTAACAATCATTTACCTGGAATATTTGCTGAGCCTGTCAGAAAAGACTTGCTGATAAGTTATCCTGTTGCTTATCTTGCAGAATCACATCGAGGGCTATCATGAATTGTCTTCAAAAACTCAAATATACTTCTCAACTGCTGTGGCTAAGTGGGATGCTGATTTCTACATCAAAGTTGATGATGATGTCCACATTAATCTCGGTAAGTTTATGTGCCTGTTTTTGGGCTTAACATGCATGTCTCTACTTCAAGAATAGCACGAGCATGTCTAATTAATATGTGGCATATGTTGGAGAAACTTAATTGATTTTAACAATTTCCAGGGATGGTTGGTTCCACTTTGGCCCGTCACAGATCAAAACCGCGTATTTATATTGGTTGTATGAAGTCTGGACCCGTCCTAGCACAGAAGTAAGTTCTCAAGCTTACACTATATGTCGTTTGCATATATCAGCATCAAATTTACCTGGACCATTATGTGCAGAGGGGTTAAGTACCATGAACCAGAATACTGGAAATTCGGTGAGGAGGGAAATAAGTATTTTAGGCATGCGACAGGGCAAATATATGCAATCTCCAAAGATTTGGCAACCTATATTTCAGTAAACCGGTGAGCCCTTACGGAATGTTAAATCATTCCACTTTGTGTTATTTACCATTATACCCTTCGCTAATCATATTTTATTATTGTTAGGCACATACTTCATAGGTATGCAAATGAGGATGTTTCCCTGGGTTCTTGGTTTATTGGTCTCGATGTAGAGCATATCGATGATAGAAGCCTCTGCTGTGGAACACCCATGGGTAAGATGGTTGATTATGTGTTGAAAAATTATTTGAGAAGTTCAGTTCGTTTTTTCTAACATCATTGATTGTGTCCAATATTTTAAAAGTTTAACACGATAGAAAATGACTAGATTCATTATTTAAACATTGACATGATCCCTCAACCTTCCTCACTTACAAGCCCACTTAGTTGAAAGCATGAATCGAACACAAGCCTCATATCTTGTGCTGAAATTTGATTGACAAAGAAATAAGCGGTAGTCAAAATTTGACCTTTAGACTTTTGGCTTCAATATCATGTGAAATAATATAATATAATTAATCACCAAAAGCTTAATGATTAAAATTTGAACTTCAGATCATCAGTTATCTGTTTAAATTCCTATTCATTTGTCTGCTGGGACGACCAGCAAGCTCAATAGTAGACACCCTTTGAAACTAAACTTTTACTGATACTATTAGCATGACATTGATAGATTGTGAGTGGAAAGCCCAAGCGGGCAACCCCTGTGCAGCATCGTTTGACTGGAGCTGCAGTGGCATTTGCAAGTCTGTGGAGAGAATGGATGAAGTGCACCAGCGGTGTGGGGAAGGTGACGGAGCTATCTGGCATACAAGCTTCTGAAACATGACATATGATGAATGTAAATTGATTATGTTAGATCAAACCCTTTGTCGATACAGTGCCATCTGCCCGAATTTTGGTTGTTTGTTGCCTCGGGACAGCTGGTACATGATTAAACGAAATCAATGAAGAGAAAATATGGATTCTCTTTTGCGAAAAGAGAAGTTAAAGTGATTTCCCATGGATGAAATTCCATTTCCATGTATTATATTATCGTGCTCCCGATGCACCATGCCTTAAAAAGCAATTATCGAGTATCTGATTGTAATCCCCTAACTTTTTTCATAGTAATTAATATTTATGTAGAAAAATTAGGCATCAAAGATCTTTCCCATTTGATTTTGTCATGTGGAACACATGGATTTGTAATTGGTTCCTATATTTTGAATTGAGCGGATTTACAGAAAAAAGAAGAGAGAGAGAGAGATGCGTTACCCAGAAAAAGAAATCCAGCCGGGAAGGTTTTTAGTGAGGTCTGAGTTTGAAAGACATGTGAAACTAATGGTTGGTACGGCAGAAATCATGACTCAAAGTGAGAAAACTGAGATCTGTTTGGCAGCCGAGAATCCTGAATTCAAAACTCCCCTTCCCCCACACCAACAGTATTTCTCTGGGTATATTCAAAAATTTGGACGGAAAAATTATTTTCCTCTTCCTTGAATATAAATTATTATTCTCCATCAATTAGAATATTTCATGATGGACCAAAGATTTTGATGGTACCAAATATTTGTAAAGATTCAATTATCACAAACAAGTCAAAATCAATGCCGTGTTTTCTCTACGGATCACATCTGACTTGGAAACTGAAAAAGATAAAGAACATGTGGTCAATGCCCGAAAATCAAACATGCACCGCACGAGCAGTATAAATACAAAGTTAAAAAGTGATTTTGGTTTAGTCTAACCCAGTTTAAGGTGTTGACAAATTAAACCCTTAGCTTAATTTGACTTACGATTGGTTATATATATATATATATATATATGTATGTATGTATGTACGTATTTGCATAATATTTTAAGTCAACAATCATCACCTCCACGAGAGGCAGCTCGGGACCGAGTTTGGCAACAAGGGAACACACACGCTAATCAACAACTTAAATTAAATAAATAATAAACTAAGTACTTGTAATAATTATTATTAAATTGCTTAATTAATCTTCAACCAATATATTTATGATATCACCAAAAGAATATTCTTTAGTGGCAAGTGTTTTACAATAAATTTATAAATAATGTAATTAATTATTTTACAAATATTCAAATAAAATATATCTATAAACACTATTTTACAAATATTCAAATGTACCGTACCGCGCAGAGCACTAGACCAGCATTATTTATTAACGTCTCTCTCCCTGCTAAGTTGAAACTTTCAACTCGCTAAAAGTATATGCATGATATATATACATTCACACGTGTGTATATTGTAATGAAGATTGAAATCCTCCTATAGTTTGACCAAAGATAAATGTTGACCCCCTTTTTAATTAATTACCACCATCCTATTCCATTAATCTAACCCTAACACTGAGTATCAAATTATTGTTATAATTAAATTTGCCTTTCGGATGTGCCAGCTACCTCATCCATCATTTTATTAATTTTATATCATCCGAAATTATTGTATTTACTAAAATCATAACGACAGGTTCAAATTTTTTGTATAATTAATATTTTAAATTATGATTAAGGATTAAATATTATATTAAGACGAAGTAGATCGATATAAAAAGTCAGCTACTGTATATTTGGTGTAACATTTGGTTCTTAGATAGAAAAACTGAATAACCAGTTTAGTCCCAATTTGGCCAGTAAATAAATAAATAAATAAAATCAAAATTCTCAAAATTTAAAATAAAAACCATAATCTGATCCTAAACTAAAAAGTCACTCCCCCTTAAAATCAATTGCCACTGCCCATTAAAGTCATTAATTTTGTTACTGTTCCGAAATCGAGTATATTGCATGACTTGAAGTCTGTAACTTGCTTAGGCCTCAAATCTAGCTCCAACACCTTAGCTCTTAGGCAATAAGGCCCTCACTCCAACACCTCTCACTTGTCAGCTTTCACTCTACAGATCCAGTAGTTCCTCCTCTCAACACATGCTCGTTGCTCTCTTCAGTCCCTCAACTCAGCTCTCACTTGAGTCACCTATCCTAACTCTTTGCAACCTTGGCCTTTGAGGCCTTGTTCATTCTCCAACTCCAGCAACACCTCCTCTCAGCTCATGCTTGTTGCTTTTCTCAATCCATCAACTCCAGTTCATTGCTCGTTACTCATTTATATATAAATTATTTATGATTTTATTTTATGTTTTAATAAAAAAATATGATCCATTTTAGTCAGAATCAAAAAATTCAATTTATACTGAATTAAACTAAATCTAATATAGTATAATTGTCTATTAGAGAGTTACAGATTTTTTCAGTACTAATTCAATTTATAATAAGAGGTTGAATTCAATTATAGTGAAACTTGTTTAAAAGTGTTTTGTTATCATCACCAATTATGAATATAAAAAAGTTATACATTAATATTAGATGAATTTTAAGAAGGTAATGAGAATAAGATTTGAAACGAGAAATTTATTGTTAAGATTCTAAAATTTCGATATCTTTATCTTTTAACTCTATTTAAAAAGATTTATTAAATAATTGTCAGTACTTCTTTATTTTTATCCATAAATTTTTTTAGGAAATATAGGTACGTTTATTTTCATGTCATACACGTGTGCATAGTTAGTTTTTTTACTCTATCTTTACTTTCTTAACTATTAATTCAATTTTTTTAATCTAATAATAAACTTTATTTTTATTAAACAGTATTTCAATTCACAAAAAGTGAAAAAAAAAAAAAAAATTGAGGATCTCCATTAATCACATTCAAAACAAAAAAAGTTATAATGTGCTATAAATAACATATTGAATGACGTAATAATTCAAAATATTTTAAAAAATACATTGCGTAATTTATGGAAGAATTTAATATAAACCAACTTGTTTTGGTTCAATTTTTATGGGTCATAAATTGTTTTATTTTCTACACTTTTCAATTACGTCACCTAAAAATAGTAAAATAATAATATTAATAAAAAAAGTTTGAAAGGTGAAAAAAAAATGTGAAGTAAAATCCAAAAGGGAAACGTGAAAAACGAGGATGCGGCGACTACAAAGACGTGTAAGGTAGTGGTGGGGAGGCAATAGCCAATAGAAAAGCTTAAATAAATAGTAAAACGCACACAATAACTTCATAAAACGACATCCTTTGCCCAACTCCCAATCTACCACCAACTCAGACCGTAACTCCTCCACTCAGTTCTTATCCCCTTCTCCTCCATTTCTTTTTCGCCACTTCGTTACCCATTTTGATTTTTTGCCCAAACGCTTTCCTCACTTTGGTCCAAATTATACACAACAGAAGAGCGCAACCTCATTACCAATATAATATTATATATATATATATATGTTTGTATAGACGTATCAAGCTCTGGTAAGCCGAGGGGGAAAATTGGTATAATAGTCTGAAATGGGCCTACGGTAATCCTGCCAACAGCTCTCTCTACCGCTGATAACAGAATCCTTATCTTCATCGCTGCTTAATCTTTTGTCTCCTTCTCTCGGCTGTGTTCTTTGCAATACCCATATCTTTATCTCTTATTCAATTCAGTCCCCCCCTCCTCTCTCTCTTCTTCTTTTTCTTCTTTTTCTTTCATTTCTTTGGTTTGGTATCTCTGGTTGGTGTCTTCAAGGGTTTTCTTCCTTAAAAACCCTCGAAAAATCGCTGTGCTTAACGCTGACTTTTCTGATTGAATCGAGGGTTTTTCTTATTTTTCCGCTTTGATTGTCTGTGACTTTATCTGGGTCATTTTTGGATATTCCTGGTTTTGCTCCGGCTGATATGGGTTTAGCTTCGGTTTTCCTGGAGATTCTGAGGAAGCCCACGATTGGAGATGTGTTTAGTGAGCTCATGGTGCTTATAGCGCCGTTGTGGATTGCAGTGATTTTTGGAGTTCTTGTCGGCTGGGCATGGAAGCCCAAATGGGCCAACTTGGGAAGAGAAATGTTCGATTGCGTCTCTTCTGCAAACGCTTCCGGGAAATCTGAAACGTCAACTTCTTCCGCCATCGCTTCTTTTCCGTGCTTGAATTTCGTCAAGCTTCAGTTGCCCAATTACATCCCTTGGATTGCCGATGACCGAGTCCGAGAGGACTCAATCTCTGCGCCGTCGAACCAAAGCACTGCTACTGATTGCAGGTTTGTGAAAATTCTTTCAAATTTTTGTATGTATAGCTTGTTTTACTCGATTTTTTGTTATCTTCCCCTTGGATAAATGAAATAGCTGACAGCTTAACTTCTGCAGTTCATCGCAGCTGGAAAAGGATAAAAACGCGCTTGTGACGGAGGAGGATTTAGAGCATTTATGCAAGTTAGTTGAGGTTAAAGATGGAGGTCCAGCTTGGATTCAGATGATGGATCGGTCTACTTCAACTATGAGTTATCAAGCTTGGCGGAGAGATCCTGCGGTAAAATTTCTTCCATTCCACCTGATGGATATTGCTAAATTTTTGTCTTTTTGATTGCATAATTAGCAAGAAAAGCATTTTGAAGGTTAACTTTTCACCCTGTTTAAATTTGTTAGCTTCTGTGTAATTATTCAGTCTACTCAAGTTATTGATTGAATTTATTTGGTGGGTATGATAGACTGGTCCTCCCCAATACCGTAGCAGAACTGTCTTTGAGGATGCTAGTCCTGAGATGGTTAGGGATTTTTTCTGGGATGATGAATTTCGTTTGAAGTGGGATGACATGCTTGTATATGCTGGAATTTTGGAGGAATGCCCTACTACTGGAGCTATGGTTGTTCACTGGGTGCGAAAGGTTGGATTCTGTTCTACTTCGTCTTTGCTTTCCTCAATTCTCTTGCTTTCTTGAATTATCTTATGTTTTAAATGCTTTCTTTGTGCAGTTTCCGTTCTTCTGCAGTGATAGAGAGTACATGATAGGGCGGCGAATTTGGGAATCAGGACGATTATATTACTGTGTTACAAAGGTATGTGAATGCAAAAGCTCTCTGCTTCTTCCCTGATCTTGTACCAGACTTGAAATTCATATACCTGCATTTATTTAGCTCCTCTATAAATTGATATTGTTGAGTCTAATTGGTTTGTAGTTGGGTTTTAGAGGGCTAGAATCTTAGCATCAGAATGTATAAATCAACTTACTGGTTTTGATTTGAATGTTTGATGAAGTCTTATAAAGAGAGTCAAGTTGAGTGGAGTTGGCAGGATCCATTCACTGTGTTTACGGTTTTTGTCTGGATAATGAAGTCTCAGATGAAAAGTTTTCCTGGGTTGAGACTATAAGATTATATATGTATTTTTTGAAATAATCAAACAAAATTCATCATCCCAGAAAAAATCCCTAACCATATCTCAGGACTAGCATCCTCAAAGACAGTTCTGCTACGGTATTGGGGAGGACCAATCTCAGGATCTCTCTACCAAGCTTGATAACTGATAGTTGAAGTAGACAGATCCATCATCTGAATCCAAGCTGGACCTCCATCTTTAACCTCAACTAACCTGCATAAATGCTCTAAATCCTCCTCCGTCACAAGTGCCTTTCTTTCCTTTTCCAGCTGTGACGAACTTCAATCAGTAGCAGTTCAGATGAGATTATAATTTTGCAATGGCATGCTAGTTGTTTGCCTATAATTGCCAAGGAGCTAAAGAAAATTTTCTTGGTAAAGACTATAAGATTATATGACTATACAAAAGTAGAATGGCATGCTAGTTGATTGCCAACAACTGCCAAGCAGCTCAAGCCTCCTTGATTCCATTCAGAAATGCGCCTCCTTTAAGAACTGAAGTACGCTAAAAGACTTAGTTGAGCTGATAATGTGGAAAAATGGTTATATGTTAGCTGATAATGTAAAACTCGGTTGGTTTATGGTTTACATTGCCATCTGGGAGAACCAGATGTTCACTGCTGCTGGCAATAAATTCGCTAGGGCATTTAGTTTTGTTGCCTGCGATTGTTTTCAGTTGCATTGCTGATCATATTTCTTCATTTTCAGAATGCTTCCTTCAGTTTGCTTTTATTAAGTGTTTGTATGTTCTTCCTTTAGGGAGTACCTTACCCCTCTATGCCAAGACACAACAAGCCACGGCGAGTTGACCGTTACTATTCAAGTTGGTGCATTCGTGCGGGTAATTTTTCATATATTGTTCGTATAAAATGTTTCTCTATTGTAAGCATAGTGCCTTGTTTGGCTCTTCACTTGATGAATTTTTCTTATTCATACCATAACCTCCGAAAGATCTATGATTAACAAATCTCTTTGTTGGATTTAAATCAGTTGAATCGAGAAGGGGTGATGGGCAGCTGACTGCGTGTGAAGTATTACTGTTCCATCATGAGGATATGGGTATACCTTGGGAAATTGCCAAGCTTGGAGTGAGGCAGGGCATGTGGGGAGCAGTCAAGAAAATCGACCCTGGTTTGCGTGCGTATCAGAAGCAGAGAGCATCCGGAGATCCATTGTCACGGTGTGGATTCATGGCTCGGATCAACACCAAAGTAAGTCCAGACTACCTGAGGTCCTTGGAAGACAATGACACTGATTTATCAGCGGTTGAAATTTCAAATTCATCAGAGAAACCATTAGGGAAAAATATACCTAAGCTTCTAGTGGTTGGAGGAGCTATTGTTCTTGCTTGTAGCCTTGACCGCGGACTCCTAACTAAGGCAGTCATCTTTGGTGTTGCCAGACGGTTTGCGAAAATTGGAAGGAGGTTGTGATCAAAGATTTTTTTTTTTTTTGTTTTTTTTCTCCATGATTCCGATAGTGCAAGCCAAAGAAGCCACAGTAAAAAGCGGGTAATGGATTTCCCGACTTGCTACAGTTTTTATAAGATGGGAAAGAAGAATTCTTTTGTGTGATATTTGAGCCATGACAAAGCTGCATCGGATGTAAAAGAAGTAGAGATTAGAAAATAGAGATGATAGAGTTGTAACTTTCTTTCTTCCTTCTTTTGTTTTTTTTTCTTTCCCCCACCCGGAAAAGATTGGCAGTGGAAATAACAAATTTTCAGCTTCCTTTTCGTTCACTCTTTATCTTGCTGACATGAAATGCAATGCTTTTAGCTAAAAAGCACATGATGGTGTCCTCCAAAACGTTGCTAGTGGCCAGGAAACCCGGTGGTGACGATCTCCAGTTCATCAACGCAAGTTGATATTTCCCGTGATTTGATTACTCTTCTCTTCGAAGTACGAAGAAGCACTTGTATTTTTAAACGCAACAAAAGATATTTATTCCGGAGAGAAAAAGCGGCGTGCAATTCGTGTTTCTTCTACTAATCTCTCCATTAATCCAATCATATTCTTTATTATTAATTTCTTTACTAATTAAATAAATTTAAGTTAATATTTTTAATTATTGATTTTAGATAAATAAAAAAAAGTAACTATTGTTTTCTTCCATTAGATCATTAAATACTGTTTCAAAAAATTAAAATTATTAATTTAATTGGGTTAAAAAAAACATTTTAAAAATAAAAAAAAAATTATATCTAATTTGATGCAGTTGAAATTAGTTATTCTAAAACTGACAAATTATTGCATTTTTTAATCCATTATTCTAATTTTATGTATATAAATTAATTTTTTTGTTATTTCTAGATTTGCATAAAATTTTTAAGTTTTAAATATAAATCCACAGAAGAATTTTTGAGTGTTTTTAATATACTTAAAAAGTATGGAATTTATAAAAATATATTTTAATTTTTGAAAAATAAAATTTTACTATACAGTTATATTCATTATATCCTCATTATCTTTTAAATGTATTATTACTGAAGAAAATCAATTTGGATATTTCTTTTTTTCTTGTTTTTGAACCAAAAGTAAATTAAAACAAGAAAAGAATTCACGATTGATTTGGCGCCATCCAAATTGCTTGACAGTTGACGCTTAAAGAGTTCTAGACGAAAAAGTGAACTACTCTGCAACGTTTGCGTGTTCGATATAATCGCCGGCTAATCAATAAACAAAATTGCAGATAATCATGGAATTGGAATTATCAGTTAGACGAACAAATTCGTTTCTTGCATGAACATGGAACTGGAATTTGGGAATTTGATCCAGAAAAACCAATACCCTAAAGAATGAATCGAACCAGATGTTTTTACAACTCAACTTGTATATCGGTATATAAAATCAGTCAAAATCCCTAGTTAAGACCTCAACATATGAAGAAACCCCAAAAACAAAAAAGAAATATCAGGTATGATATCAGATCAATAGGGGACAAGAGTTTCGAAACAGTTCAGCCCATCGAGTTCTGGAGCAAAACGCGGCGTTTTTCGCTGCTGTCGCGCTTCGGCCTTCTCGCCTGCGTCAGAGTTTTTCTTCTGTTGAACACTTTTAGCTTTTTCCTCCATCGTCGTTGTCGAAGCAGCAGCACCTGAAGACGAAGAAGAAGCAGAAGGAGAAGGAGCGTAGACAGCCTTCACCTTATGTCCCAATAACTCGGCACACAGAAAATCGAAGGAACTGAACATTGAATTCATTATGAAAACTTTTGTTATTGCTTGAAGGATTTTCGGAGCAAGTTAAAGATTGAAAGAGAGCTTTGAGAGAGGGTTTGTTGATTGTGAGGGACTCAAGGTTAGAGAAAGGATTTTATATACAGAGTCGTAGAGACGAGTAAGTCTTCTAGGAAAGCGACACCGAAAGAGGAAAGAAGAAGGAGTTGATTGGGTTCCAAGTCTTGACGACCAAAACGACGCCGCCTACAGCTTCAAACCGTGTTGTGTAACGTATTGGACGGTTGTTAGGGCCCCACCTACTTCTTAACTGTCTTACCAGGTCAGAAGCCACGTGGCAAGATTCTTACGCGATCGGTCAAAGCCGTCGTGACGTTGCCGTTCGATAACGGCCACAAGGCTTAACATAATAAATTTATAAATTAAAGTTATTGTGAGATAATAAATTAAACAAGTAATTAAAACAATTGAATTATTAAATAAAAAAATATTATATTAATGTAATAATTATAATTATGAAAAAACAATAGGTGTAAAATGGACGGTGAGTCATCATCCGACGTGGAACGATGAGAACGAAATAAAATATTTGATTTATTATTTATTATTTCCGCGGTGCAGGTGTCTACAAAGCATTAACCTGACACAAAGTTGAATCTGGAAAGTGTACTCATCAATTCCCAAAAGATTTGTGTGGTAACCGATTAATCTCGTACAAAAATTAACATTACTTAATTAATTATGGATTAGTGAAATTAACTTCATCTAATTCTTCTAATCAATGTGATATTATACGTTGTACCGATATAATGACACAATGTTTTTACCTACTGGTTCCTCTTTTAACCATAAAAGGCAATAAATTATTACCAATCAGTATCGCACTGTAAAAAAATAATTACCGTACTGTATCTGTATTATCATGTGCATTACTTATTATTTTAATTTTTTTTTTTCTATAGAAGCTATACGCATTTTTTATTATTTTGGAATATTCAAATTTCTTGAAAGTAAAGTTTCAAGGGAAAAATAATATTTTAATATTTTTTTTTAATTTTTAATAGTAAATATCTATTATTATTTATCTGTTGATAAATAATATTATAAATTTAAATATATTAAAACATATCCAACTAGTTATTATTTTTTGTTTTTTGTTTTTTTATTTCTGTGAGGTTCTCTCTCTCTCGATTTTGGAACATAAATTCTTTTTTATTATCGTTGTTAATTTTTTTTTAGTTATCAATCATTTATATCCAAAATTTTGAAATAAAAATATTATCTGTGATTATATTTATTAATTTACAAATGAAACTTTCTGCGTACGAATTAAATCTCATTATTAGTAAAACTAATAAAATATCGTATGATGATTTAATATTTGCATTCAACAATACTCAAAAAGATAATATAATTGATAAAAAAAATTTATTGCATGTTTGAATAATAGTATATATATTTTATATTTAGATAGACAAATTTATCGACAAAATAAAGAGATTAATCTTATTGCATGCATTTTGTGTTAAAAGTTAATATAAAAATACATTTGTTTGCAAAATAATAATTAACAATGATATTATTCTCAAAATATGAAAAATATATTACATTTATATGTAATATTATAGTTCGTAACTTCAGTTCTTATACCATTGTTTTGTTAATAAATATTGAATTATACTTGAGATATATATAAAATGATCTTATTCAAAATTTTAATATCAATAAAAAGTATTCGATGCCGATATTAAAATAGTAAAATATTAAAGAAAATAAAAAAAAAAAAAATTAATGATAAATTAATAGATTAAAAATTATCTTGGACATAAATTTCAAAAAATTTAAATGGAATACCTTATATTTTAACCAAATAAGTCAGATGGATCAAAATTTTGTAACTTGCATTGAACTTTATCAAATTTCTATGCGTTTTATACCCATTATAATTTTTTGCTTTTTCTATATATTATTCATTATATATATATATATATAATCAACGTTGACTCTATAAGATATTATACATTATAGTTGACCTTGACTAAACCTAGCATGCCTATATATTTAACATAAGCGAATGACGTCATCCCCGCGAAAACACACCCAACATGATTTTATGCGCCACCCAACAAAGAATTGGTCGTGGACCATTAGCTTTTCAAAAACCACAAGAACAAGCCCATTAAATAAACTTTTAATTATTTGTATTATAAAATACTAGGCACATAATATAATCTTTATGATTATAATAAAAACATTATTTTATATAAATAAAATTATAAAGAAGTAAAAAAATATATAATAAAAAATTATCGTGCTTTAGTTTTTGGTAAAAGATTTACGGAATGAATAATATATGTGGATAAAATATATGACCAAGAGTTTGTAATCAACTAAAAATAAATTACATAAAAATATAATTATACGCCCGCATTATCTGTTTATATTTAAAATATTTAAATAAATAATTATTATATATTATCACGTTAAGTTATTATTTTAACATATTTAAAATTGTTCCATGAATTTTTAAGAAATTTCATTTTACACTTTGTCATGGTGATCTTAATCCATGTATATTTTACTCTCTTTTTTATTTAACAATCCATTATTAATTTGTGATGAAGAAGTTTCGTTGATTATACACAGTAGTCTGATAATTTACTAATTAAAATAAATAAACAATGTTTTTTATTCTAAATTAATTATTACATCTAAATTAACAAAAATATAACAATTATTAGATTGTAATTTTAACATTAGATTTTATTGATCAACAAAATAGTAGTTTAATACTTAAAATATTTGTATTATATTTAAAAATTACGATTTTTAATTTAAATAATAACGTAAAGTTTATCATTTTATAGACGTGTTATGAGTTAATGACGATTGATTTATAATATTTAATTTAGTGAGATCAAAAATTTAATTCAATAGTTTGTCAAGAAGATACCATGACTATATTTAATAAAATTTCAGTGAATCTATAATGTTTTTGGGCAAAAAAAATATTCTGTAACAAATATATTCTTTTAATTAAAATACACATGTAATACCTTTAATTAAATTTAATATAATTAAAATTAATGTATAAATATAATTTTTTATTTAATATAAAAATAAAAAAATAGGTAGATGATGAAATTAAAAATAATTTTGAAAAAAATTGATAAAAATTTGAGTTCCAATGGTGTTTTTAAAAAAAAAATCAGAAACTATAGGTCAAAACGCAATTTAAGAAAATTGTGACACGTAGGATGTCTAGCCAACAACCCCGACGAACCGGAGCACGCTGACGCGCGGTGCCACGCTGGCGATCTGCATGCCCGCGATCAGACGGTCTGGATTTGTTCCTGCGTGCACAGACGGTCCAGATTCGTTCTCTCTTTAAACACGATCAGATGGTTCAGATCAAATTGTGATAAACGGTGTAGATCCATTTCATATTTAAACGCGATTGGACGGCTCAAATCAAATCGAGATGAATGGTCGAGATTCATTTCTTATTTAAACGCGATCGGACGGTTCAGATCAAATGTGATGGACGGTTCAAATAAAAAAAATGAATATAAATAACCATCTTCACACCAAATCCTAACCCTAGTCGCTAAAACACCCCCCCCCCCCCCCCGGGCCGTAGAAGAAGAACCAGTCGTCAGGAAGGGAGTTGATTGTCGTTTGCCGCCGCATCGGAGCTACTTCCGATCGCCAAAAGAGGTAAAAAAAAAATTCATTAGCTCAAAATTCAATTTTGAACACCCATGTGGCCAAATCAGAGAAAAAAAATTGATGGACAAGGCAAAAACTGCGGGCAAAGCCCGGCAGCACTGCCGCAGAAAAAAATAAAAACTAAATCCGATGAGGTCCTTCCCGATTCCCGTTTAGTGTAATTTTTTCACTATTGTAATTATCATTCATTTCTCTACAGGTTGACCGAAGTAAAATACCCAACCGTAAATGTGAGTCGGCAGAGTCGCTGCACCCAAAAACTTCGCCACCGATAAACTTCGATTTTTCAATTTTTTCAGCCAACCGAAGCCTCTTAACATGTTTTATCGTAGAGATGAGTACAAAACTAGCCGAAATTGACTAAAAACGACCGAAAATGGCCAACCCAAGGCAAACTACTACTGCGGGTGGCGGTGCCATCGGTGGGGCACGGCAAAGCTGCCGTGCCGGAATTTTAGAATTGGCCAAAAAAGGTTTCTAAACTAATTTTGGACTTTTTATGGTATTTCTAGGTACTTGAAACATGTTTTAATCTTAAAGAAAAATTTAGGAAATCCGGGAACCGCCAATAGGTGCAACCAAAAGTTTAGCATTCGTACACCAATTCAAATAAGAATCTCTTACCTTATTTCCTGTTATGGAATTGAAGTTTAATTAATAATAATATGATATTTTCTATAATTATAAAATATTTATAATTAATTATATGTCACTAATGGAATCGGAACCGGTTATTTATTATTGTCTGTCGTGTTTAGCTGATTAGTTGATTTTACAGTTTTGAATGCATGGTAATATACTGGAATTGGTATGATGATGTGATTGTATTTCCTTGATGCATATATTGGTTGTTTTATGTTAATTACAGTTAAATTAGAAAATAAAAAATTTAAGGTAAACGAGAAATTGTTTGATTAAGTAAATAAATGAACGGTAACCTTACTGGAAATTCTGGGAGATGGTGGACAGATTGGGTACATACAGAATCCTACCGTGAACGTTGACTCATATTGGACGGAGTATTGAGGATTAGTATTTTAACGCTCATACTAGACAGTGTATGGGGACGACATGTTTCACCCTCATACCGGACGAAAAATTGCGGGATGGTATTTTAGCGCTCATACTGGATGGGGTATGGGGACAGTCGTTAATTGAAAATGTTAAAAAGATAGGTCACGCATAGTGGGAACATCCTTGTAGACCCCTGTGGCTACCAGTAAGCTGATAAAAAAAAAGTTATTATTGTCGACTGATTGCATATTAGATTATAATATTGTTTATGTTATTTACTTTATAGATTAGTTTTGAAAATTTCGCTACAGTAAGTATGCAGTAAATTATTTTATTTATGATAAATGAATTTATTTAAATTAAGAACTTCATTAGTTGTTTTCATGATTTTTACCAACCTGCATTTCTGTGTCGGTGAGTAGCGTAATATTCTTACTAGACTAGTATAGCTCACTCTTTCATTAATCATTTCAGATCAAAAGGACTAAGATCCAAAGCTCGATACACAAGAGGGTTGCGAGTAAGATGCCCAGTTGTTTATTTTCTATTTATTTATTTGATTTTCGTTATTTTGTTTAAAATAGTCATTATCGTAGTCCTATTGGGTAATCTGAATTATTGTGTAAGGAGTGTAAACCCTAACTATTTATTTTGTTTCCGCATTCAATTCATAATTTATTTCCTTTCAAGTTCACGGAGTCGTTACAACATACAACAAGTTAAAAGTTCAATTTAATATTTTTTCTTTAAAAAGTTAGATTTTATAATATATTATTTATTTACTAAATATTTAATTCTTATTTTTACGATACAATTATTGCTTTGTAAAACCTATAGGAATTATAATAGTTAAAAGTATTAGTCAATTATCCATCGTTTGGATTGTGGTATTTCATGATTAGTTAACATAGGGTATGGTGTTGAGATGATAAAATTGTATTTATTTTTTGATAGCATGGTATCCAAAAGACAAATTTTGGGTAAATTTTTAAAATCACCGATTTAGTGATTTTTTATGGGTTTATATTTTTTGTTATGATTATACTCTCATTAAATCTTGTTATTTTTTATTTTATCCTAAAAAATCCTCATTTGTTTACCACCATAATTATTTAAAACATCTTTCAACTTTTTATTTATTAAAATATTTTAAATTTAATATAATAATATGTCATTATAACCACTTGTTTTTAATATATAAATAATTTTAATTTTATTAAAATAAAATTAATGTAATAGTATAAATAATAATTATATATTATTAAATATAATAATTTAATGTAACAGTGTGTAATAATTATTTATTTAAATATAAATTTAATTATTTTTTTATATAATTTACTTTTTCTTTATTACATTTTTTTATATACTATTGTTTTATTTAATATTACATACAATAAGATAGAGATAAATTAATAATTTGACTGAATATAAAACTATACTATCATATCAATTCAAACAAAATAATTGTTATTATCATACATTAATATACAATTTTTTCATACGTAATATAACTTTATCATTACTATTATGTATCATTATTAAATATTATGTACATTAATTATTCATCACAAAATTTATTCAAATAGAACATTACTATCCTATAATTTTATGATGTCAGTAGTTTTCATATGGGTGACTTTTATATGTTAGGTGTCTATTAATTATTGTACGATTCTACTTTATAATAATTAACAATTATGAAGCATAGTCTAATTTTGTATTTGCAGAAAAATTAATAGTTTATGTTTATAAATGAATAATGGGTTTGCTAATAATAATTAGAATAGAAACAATTATTAAAATACGTGTAAGTTTTATTTTTACACCCACACAAAAATTGACATTGAAGATATATATTAAATTACCACCATTCTAAAAATGCCTCCTAAATCTTAGATGCATGCATGAAAGCTCCTTGTTTAATAATTTGTTTTCTTCTTTTTCTATTTTTTTTTTTAAATTAAAAGTTTAATTTCAATATTTCAAAAATTAAAAAATAAAACATTACAATTAAATAATTTTAAAAAAGTTTACATGGAATAATAAAAAAAATATAATTAATAAAACGGCGTCGGCCCTCAGCACAAAAAACGTTCACGCAAACCCACCAGAATTCCACCCACATGCTCTTCTTTTCTTTCCATCCAATCAAAGCATAATTTTATTATTATTTATTATTTTTTTAAAAAGAGAAATAATCTCCTACTGCTAATCCACCCAATAAATCTGGAATCAACAGATTCCCGCAACGCACGCGCATGCACCATTCGTGGGTCGCCGCTTTCCCTTAATATTCGGGATTAAAAAACTTACACCCTGTTCTGCGTCTCTATCTCTAGATGCCACGCTGTCAGACAATATTCCACGTGGCAGTCAATAATCGAAAGTGAAAAGTGACCTGGCAACACGTGGAATTGACGTGGCCGAGGATTTAAAAATAGCAACAGAAACCGGAACTAACATCAAATTTCAATTCGGTTAAAATGAAGAGGCTGTCGACGTCATCCTCTGTCTCGTCTGGGAATATAAAAACGCGTTACCCACCAAACTCTAAAAACATCGTCGGAGAAAATCCCAAACACCAGACGAGGTGGTCGAGATCCGGCGGAGTTCGTCGGGTTTCGCCCATTTTATCTGAGCTCCGGAAAATCCTTCCCTCGAATAGACAGGTAGGCAGAGAGAATCAGAAGGAGAATATGAAGGGCTCCGCTACCCTCGTGGCTTCTTTGTTTGCCGCATCCACTGTGGCTCTCACATCATCTTCCTCAGCAGGACTCCACGATTCTCCTTATTTTCCAATCAGCAACCAGGTTTTTTTATTCTTCTATATACTCTTTCTTATTTTCGTTCGCGCTCCTGTTTCTGAGTGCTCGTGATTGCAGATTCGATTATGAGTTTTTTCTTTTCCAAAATGTAACTTTGGATCTAGACGCCGCTCTCTGTCATGTATCCACCGTTTTTTGGTGTTAATTACCCCGAAAATTTCATTTAAAACATAATTTATTGATACAGCCAGTTACGGTTTTTCGTCCTCGAAATCTGGTGAACATGGAAATTTCCCCTAAATTCCATCTCACGTGATTTCTTTTAAAGCAGGATTTTGCATTTCAATGCAAACGAATATTAGACCCAATGCATATACTAGGGCTAATTACTCTGTAAACTTTAATCGGTGATTGGAATTCGGGAAAAGAAAAAGTTCTTTTTGTTTTGTCTGTCTCTTTAATTGTCGTAAATTTTTGACTTTTTAATCTTCATCGTGTCGGTGTTGTTTTTAATTAGGGGTTTTCTCATTCAACGAAGAATGGTGCTCGCGAGACGCATACGACGTCGGATAAGGAAAAATTCGCGCCCCGATTTGATGGGTTGAGGTTCATAGAGACATTAATCACGGCTCACAGATGAATAATAATAACCCATGCCATTAACATCAAAACGGCGTCCATTTTCTTCGTTTTGAATTCCGGGTCGGGTTAATGGGAATACCAAGTAAAAATCATTTTACTCGGGAAATTCCTGAGGTGTGAGTGTACGGATTATTGGGAGCTTTTCTGTGTTCTATTGATGGGTCGTTTTTTCTTAACTTTGGACGGTGCAGATTAAAGCAAAAGTCCAAAGGTGACAGATTTTTTTCTCTCTCTCTCTTTTTTTCCCTCTGGAACTATGTCGTATCGGTGTTTTGGATTCTTATTCTTATTGGTATCTCAATACTGAATTTGATGGGAGAGAAATTGCCCATATTTTCTGGTCTTCGGCTCTTCTGTCTAAACTTGGGTTGGAAATTAGCTGGATTATATCTGGATGCAAAGTGAGGTTAGGTGTTCCATCACATGCTTAATTATGGGCATGACGTAAATAATAAAAATGTTATTAAAAATATAAAATATTGACTTGGTATGATTGACATTATTGAAGCTCGACAAATTGGTGAAAATTCAAAATTTTTTGTATTCTTAGTATAGTTTGGACGAGTGTACCAACTCTAATATATACACACGAGAGAGAGGAGTATGTAGAGATTCTCTTTTGCTTTAACGATATGTACACAAATTATATATACATACAAAAGGGAGAGCCACGAGTCTTTTGGGTTGACCCCAAAAAACGGAATAGGGTAAGGAAGAGAGAGAGAGATTAAAGTATATGCCAATTTGGTGCTGTCTTTTTAATTGGTCAAAAAAAAAATGTAAGACTCAAAAAAATGGTGGCAAGGAACGTCGCACCTTCTTCTTCTTTAAAAGTTTATTTACTCACCACAACATTATTTCCTTGTACTTGGGACTGAAATTTAGAACAACATTGTTTTTAATTCAAATAATAGGCTTATATATTCAATATATATTTGAATTTATTCAATCATATATATACAATTTCCTATTAAGGAAACAATAATAAAATACTCAATATAAAATTCATTCAAAATTATAATCACTCGTATTATTGATCATACTTTGACATCGTGTTAATTTCAGTACATACGTTATTAACATTAATGTAAATTTTAGATGTCTGTATGAAAGCCAAACTGACTTTTTCACACGGCACCAATTAAATGAAATTAACAAAAGATAACTTCTTCTCTTCAATATATATATATATATCTATTTAATTAAAGTTAAAAACCGTCACATATGGTATTTAAGAAATTATTTATAAGATAATTCAAATTCAAATTCAAATTCCACCCTAGCAAGCCCAATAAAATATTTTTAATCTTATCTTAGAAATTAATAAAAATACACGCCGTAACACTCGTCGAAGTCATATGGTGGTGATCCAAGTGATTGTGACCCATAAAGTCTTAAAAAATAATGACTACTCGTAAATAGTAGCCATCAAAGTTCGATGTTCAGCTTGTGGCTTAGTCATGGCTAGCCAGCCCCCATGTTTCTTTCAGCCATAACAAGTTTGAGTCCACAAAATCTTTATTTACATTTTCTTATTTTAAACATATATTAAAACTAATTGATAGAATTTGATTCTCAAAATAATGTTATGATTATTACAAAAATATTTTATTTGTACTTAAATAAACTTCCCAAGTAAATAATTTTGTAAGAAATTAAAGGTAAATTAGAAAAACTAAAAAAATAGTAAAATTACACTAAAAAAAATTGATTTCTTCCTATTATAACGGCTAGAGTTAAGATTACGTGAATGAAAAAAAAAAATTAAAATTTTTATATGATCATTATTATGTCGTTCAGTTAGTTACAATTTCTTATCATTAGAAAGGTTTCTACCTTATTTTTTTGTTATATATAGTTTTTAAAATAGTAAGGTCTCTTAAATAGAGATATTAAAAAATATTGTAATCATAAAGTATCTCTCTATCTCTAAAACTTTCTTTTTCTTTTTCTTTTTATTATTTTTTTTAAATTTCAACTATAAATAAAATCCGTTATATAACTCTTATATAGAAAAACTTTAATTCAATGCACAAAAATATGCAACATTAAGAAAATGTTGTTACTTCCAAATTCATAGTTTAGTACATATCTTGGTGTATATGCTTCCAAAACATTCTTGTACATAGAAAATTCGATTCTCAAGGTTATGGTCGGTCCATTGTCTCACTCAAAGGAACATGCCCAATGAGCACACATGACTCTTGTGACCATGAGTTTACAGGTAATAACTGTAACTATTATAAATATTTTAAAAAATTATATTTAAAAATTTTCAAAAAAATTAAAAATAAATAAAATATTAGAAAAAAAAAAAGAAGGTAATAATACTCTTTTTATTTTCTATTAATAAAAAACTACGCCCACCTGGTACTTTTGCTCTATTCTCCATCGTCCATTTTAAAATGTGTATAAAAATCAAAGAGAAACACGACAAATATGTTAGGATCCACCATCCACAATCCTGAACCGCTAGGCGCATCACTCCGGTGTCGTTTTCGCCACTTGATATATCATTTGTGCTTCAGCTAAATTTCACGTTCAAAATGCCAAAATAATTATAATAATTTCCTCAAATTAAAAAAAAAAAAAATTATGAATATTCTCCAATGATACTCAGCCATGTGGGCCCATCCGTCACGTGATGAGAACCAGACTTTGAGGCGCCTAGATTATGTGACTAACCTCAACCATTGAGACGGTGCCACGTGTCCCAACACAGGCTCTCATGCCATCGCTACAAATGCCATTACTTCCCTCCCCACCTGACCATAACGGAAGCTGATCATAGAACCCGGCGACCTCCTACTCGAGCCTTCACTTGCTGTCAATTTGGTAAGCACACTGCATCTATACACGTAGTTATAAATAAGCCTGTAACGAACTCCTCAGATTTTTGCGGCTGATGAAGAGATCTTATTGTTTCTACTTTGAATTTTGGTGGATTACAGCTCTGTTAATCGGGCTGAATGTTGGATTATTTTCTTTTTCCACACATACATACACATACACAAGTATATATAATGGCTACTTTGATTCTCTGTTTGTCAATATCTATGCTCTTAAATTAGTTCATCTCCTCCGATTAGTAGTATAGTTTCATTTTATCGATTATTATTTCATTGTCTTTTTTTTTTTTTTTGTTGTTTCGTCATTCACCATTTCTATCCTCTGCCAGTCCGAGTATCACAGGAATGGCAACTGTAACTGCTTCTCACTTCGCGTCAAGAAGCTCGCACGTTAACAGCCATGGAGGCTCAGGCTCAGAAACTAAAATAAACTTGGCTCAGGTCGGTTTGCGGGGTCAAGTGCTGACCCACAATGGTTTAAGGTCTTTGAACCTAACAGATGGGATTCAATGGAGATCCCTCGCCGTGGCTAAGATAGCAGCAAACAGAGCGCTGGCAGCGTCTACTGACAAGGCTTCATCTAAAATCGTTTGCATGCAAGGGATGCCAGTGGTTTTCGTGGGAGCTGAGGTTGGTCCCTGGAGCAAAACTGGTGGCCTTGGTGATGTCCTCGGTGGATTACCCCCTGCAATGGCGGTAAGCATAAATTTTCATGTTGTTAATGGTATGCTTTTATTCAGGTTTTATGTGTATGAATCTGATATCTGCAGCCTGATTGTTGTGCAGGCTAGAGGGCACCGTGTAATGACGGTGTCTCCTCGTTATGACCAGTACAAAGATGCATGGGACACTACTGTAGTAATTGAGGTAAATTCTCACATCTGATCTTACAAACGAGCCCAGATTTTGGTTCTGACAATACATATATGTGCATGTATATACAGTAGGACTTTGGAGAAATATGCTTTACTGTAATGCGGGTGATTGTTTCCGCATCCCCAATAACCTTCTCGAGAAAGTGCTTTATTTACTAGTCTTACGAAATCAAGACGTGTAACAACTCTTCTTGTTATCCATGTCAATTTAATTGAACTTCATTTAAGCACGTGTGTGATTTCTTCCCTCAAAAATGGCTTCCTCACATGCACAGATCCAAGTTGGGGACAGAGTTGAGAAAGTTCGGTTCTTCCACTGCTACAAACGAGGAGTTGATCGTGTCTTTGTAGACCACCCGATGTTCCTTGAGAAGGTTTGCTTAAATTTTCTTGCACATATGTAGAGGACTAAAAGCTTTCTTTTCTGATCTTAAGCTGTTTGAATATGTAAAAAGGTATGGGGCAAAACTGGGTCCAAAGTCTATGGCCCTAATGCAGGAGTGGATTATCAGGACAACCAGCTTCGATTCAGTTTGTTATGTCAGGTAATTAATGTTATTTTCGCCAGCTTGTTAAACCCAAGAGGGCTGAGCAGCTAAGTTCTTAAATTCAACATTCTAGATTAGAAATCAATTAGTGCTGTATGTCTACTCCCATGTCACAACATGGTCCATGGTCTAATACTGGGTTAATCTATGATCAGAATCAGCCTTATTATTCTGTTCTGGCAACTGTTCAGGGTACATATTGAGAGTTATTTTTTCTTTTTGTTCACTTATAGGCCGCTCTAGAAGCTCCAAGGGTTCTGAATTTAAGCAGCAGCGAATATTTCTCTGGACCTTATGGTGTGAACCCCTCTAGATCTCTTGAAACTATGAATTTCCTTTCATGAAATTGCTTCAGCTGTAACATCTATGTTTATGCAGGGGAGGATGTTGTCTTTGTTGCCAATGACTGGCACACTGCTCTTCTTCCGTGCTACTTGAAATCCATGTACCAGCCCAAGGGTATTTACAAAAATGCGAAGGTATTGTGATTCTTATTCAGATGAAACCATCTGGATTCCTAACTTAAAAGTGCTATTTGATGTTCATGTTGCTTCATTAATCAATACAGGTTGCCTTTTGCATCCACAACATAGCCTATCAAGGAAGATTTGCCTTTTCAGACTTCTCGCTTCTCAATTTGCCCGACAGTTTCAAGAGTTCTTTCGATTTCATTGATGGGTATGAAGTGCAGGATACATGTTTTCTTTTCATGAAAACCAAACTTCATTGTGTACTTGCCAAGATATTCAGGATTCTCCTTTTGTATCCAGGTATGAGAAGCCTGTGAAGGGAAGAAAAATCAATTGGATGAAGGCGGGAATACTAGAATCAAACAGGGTATTAACAGTGAGTCCATACTACGCCCAGGAACTCGTATCGGGAATTGACAGAGGAGTTGAATTGGATAACATCATCCGCAAAACTGGCATCATGGGCATCGTGAATGGTATGGATGTTCAGGAGTGGAATCCGGCAACAGACAAGTACATCGATGTCAAATATGAAGCTACAACTGTAAGTAAAATTTAATCTTAAAACATAGATGGCGGGAGAAGTATGTACTTACTACTTGTCAAAACATCATTTTCAGGTCATGGATGCAAAGCCTTTGCTCAAGGAAGCCCTGCAAGCAGAAGTGGGTCTGCCGGTAGACAGGAATATCCCATTAATTGGCTTCATTGGTAGATTGGAGGAGCAGAAAGGTTCAGATATTCTTGCAGCAGCTGTTCCTAAATTCATCGGAGAGGATGTCCAGATAGTAATTCTTGTAAGTATTGCATTTGAAGTTAAACTTCTCTTCAATTAATTTTTTGCTTTGGCAATACATGAAAATCATTAAATACCCGTAGAATACAGATCAGTTGAAATGCTTCATATATATGATTGATGTGCTTTGAACTTTTGTTGTTCGAATGTGTTGTTTTGGTCCAGGGAACGGGCAAAAAGCGAATGGAGAAGCAGATTGAGGAGCTGGAGATCAAATACCCTGGCAAGGCAGTAGGAGTTGCAAAATTCAATGTCCCGTTGGCACATATGATTACTGCTGGAGCTGACTTTATGTTGGTCCCGAGTAGATTCGAGCCATGTGGTCTTATCCAATTGCACGCTATGCGCTATGGAACAGTATGTCATTATTCTTTGAACTTTACATGGTCAAGGATGAACTTATATGGTACTAGACCCCTTAACTATATATCCCTTAATTTTGGCATAGGTGCCAATTGTTACCTCAACTGGTGGACTTGTTGACACAGTAAAGGAAGGTTTTACAGGATTCCAGATGGGCCAATTCAGTGTTGAAGTAAGTTAAACAAATGACTCCAATTAATGGAGGTTTTTCAGTTGTGTAAGTCTAAATTTCATGAACAATAAAGGATTACTGACTTGGTGGGATTGATTTTATCAGTGTGAAAGTGTTGACCCAGCTGATGTGATCAAAGTGGCAACAACAGTTAAAAGAGCCCTGGCAACCTACGGCACGGCTGCCTTGAAAGAAATGATCATGAATTGCATGGCTCAAGACCTTTCATGGAAGGTAATTAGTATTTTTATCCTCCTTATCATTCCACATATATATATACATTGTGAATGTGGTATTTAGAAAGCTTGTAATGGGGGTACGATGCAGGGACCAGCAAGAATGTGGGAGAAGATGCTTTTGAGCTTGGATGTTGCTGGGAGTGAACCGGGCATTGAAGGGGAGGAGGTGGCTCCTCTGGCCAAGGAAAATGTGGCCACTCCTTAAACCCATCTCTTCACTCAACCCAATGTGGATCGGCTAAGTGACTTGACTCAACCTAAAGGTTGTCTCAATACTAACTCCTAAAATGTTTCGGAGGGCAGTAGAGAAAATAAATTGGTCTCAGCCTACTTTTCTTTTTGCTTTCCCTTTGGAGGGTTTTATACATAATGTAAGTAAATAATCTGTAGAGACACAATTTCTCAACGTGAGTAGGCCAAGGCATGAATTCATATTAAACACCCTCCTCCTTTTTTTGGGGGTTTTTTTTTTCTTCATATACATACATACATATTAAGTGTGGTTGTAATTTGTAAACAAAGATGGCCATATAATATGATAAATGGGCTCTTGATCCAATCTTTTCAAAAGAAAATATGAATTGGGTGGTGGGTTCCTCAATAAATAATGCAAGAATTTTTTTTGTTGGGTCTTAAAATCTGGGCTTACATTCCCAAGCAACAGGAGAATTCTGTGGTACCTCTTAGAAAATAAAAAAGGGAATCCATTGGATTGGGTGCAAAGACAAGCAAAGGTGACATTCATCAACAAAATCCCAATTAAGAAACAAAAAAGTTGATTACTTTACCAACTTTTTTAACCTCTTTCCCACTAGTTTTCTCACCTCATTAATCTTTGACTTTCCCAAGCAAAAGAAGAGAGAATCCAATGATTTTTCTCAAGAAAATTCAATTTCATCATTTTTAATTTGGTATTTTATAAAGTTTAGATGTACAGAATCTAAATCTAAACAAAAATTTCTCCTTTCTCAAGTAATATACACCTATATATTTATACAATTAATTGATGAATAACATTACACCTACATACACGTGTGTGCATGTATATATTTTTGTGATGGGGACATCGGATGGGTCCATGCGCCGACAATCTTCACATGGTCACCCTTTTTCAACACAGAAAGTGGATTCTTCTTAGACGCGTGTTCAAATCATGTGGCAGTTAGAGATGTTTCTGTTTCAGCTAATCCGGCGTCGTTTAGACATTATTGCTTTACAGAAAGACACGACACAAGGAATAAGAATCAGATACGTGGCACACATGCAAAGCAAAGCTATTCTTCCCACTCCCCAACACTGCCTGCTAACTCTATATCGTAAATCTAGACCGTTGGTTGAATCACACGGAAAGGAATCTCAATTATTACGCACGACGGCCCAGCCCCAGTTCGACCCAGGAAGACCGCACGGTGGTTCAGATTAAATGTTTTGTTCAATTTGTTTCGTAGGCATAAATATAAATTAAGATAAATATAAAAATAATTTTATTTTTGAATCTTAAAAAAAAAAAATTGTATGTATAAATTTTAGTTAAAACTTTTTAAAAAGAGAAATTATCACCTACTTCGCGCATCCACGATTTCCACCATATGAACTTGCGACAACAGATTTGCGCAATGCACGCGCATGCACCGTGAAAAAATTTGTGGGTGACTTACTTTTCCCTTAACACTCGGGATCAAATATACTCTTCCTCTCTCTAGATGCCACGCTGTCAAAAAAGAAGTCCACGTGGCATTCAATTACACAGAAGCCGGAACTAAAATTAAATTTAAATTGGGAGACTGTCCACGTCATCTTCCATGAAAATAAAATATTGAGAGATAAAAAAATTGGGTTAATGGGTGGTTTAGTGGAGGGTAGTGGGGAATAACCGTCTTCTTAACTGTCACTATGAGACCAATGCCAAGACAAAAAATTAAGTCTGGTTAAATTAAATAGAAAATTAAATCAATTGCTGGGTCGTAGACGAGTTCTTCTGATCAGTAGTTTGGGGTAAATAAAGATGGAAGGGAAGAGAGAAGAGATAAGGAAAGGCCCGTGGAAGGCAGAGGAAGATGAAGTTCTGATCAACCATGTCAACAAATACGGACCCAGAGACTGGAGCTCCATTCGATCCAAAGGTCTACTTCAGCGAACCGGCAAGTCTTGTCGTCTTCGTTGGGTCAACAAACTCAGACCTAATTTGAAAAAGTACATATACCCACTTCTCGTGATTTTCTTTCATTGTTTTCTCTGATCTTATTCTGGTTCATAACTATATATGGGTACGTGTATATGTGTTACTGTGATTAGTGGGTGCAAGTTTTCAGCGGAGGAGGAGAGGGTGGTGATAGATTTGCAAGCACAGTTTGGAAACAAATGGGCAAGGATCGCTACTTATTTGCCGGGAAGAACCGATAATGATGTGAAGAATTTCTGGAGCAGTAGACAGAAGAGATTGGCAAGGATTCTCCATAATTCTACACCTTCCTCTTCCACTTCTAAATCACTCAAAATCAAAAGGGAAATTCCCACTTTAGAGGTAAATTTTTATACAACAATTTTTGGGTATATACATACATATATATATATATGAAGTTATGATCCACCCAACATTTCCATATGGTAATTGTTTATTTGATGTGTATAGATTTTTCTTCTTAAAAATAACAATTCCTGTTGTTCGATATAATCCCAGGTTCCAAATTTAAGTTCTTCAATGGAGGAAGAATCATCTTATTCTTGTATTGGGATTCCAGAACCTATCAGCATGGTGACATTACCGGACCTTGTAAACCCTAACCCTAATCTTGATGATGCTGCAGCACTACACCTTATTGATCATCATCCCACTGAAACAAATCTCCACATTCCCACTCCTACTTTCTCACAAGAAAATCAACGACTGTTGAATAGACTTGACGAAGATCCTTACTTTTTTGACGTTGTGCTTGGGCCACTAGATTCTACTGAGATTTCTCTGGGGCAGCCATTTTTCGAACCTGCAAGAAGCTGCAGACATATAATGAGAGATGATGAGAATGCCAACTCGGTAACTCCGGATTCCTTCTTTGATGATTTCCCTGCGGACATGTTTGATCAAATGGAGTCACTTCCGAGTCCATCTCACACATCATGATAATATAAATGGCTAATCTTTCTTCTTAACTATGTATGTTCTTCTAGGTTTAGGATTGATTAACTCTTAACTTGGCTTCTTTTAACATGCAATATATATGTACCAATGTCAACTACATGTATTATGTTTATACATATATATGTATCTCACTAGTTTGGAACCCATCAGTTGGCTTGTCGATTCAACCAGTTAGTCAGCAGATATGCTGAGTTAGCTTTGTTTTGTGCCATTACGTTGAGCAATGCATAAAGTTTTCTAGTTCTTCCTTCCTTCTATTTTCTTTATGTTAGAAATGTGAAGATCAATTATAAATATTTTATGGAGCCTAAAAATATATGTTGAATTTGTTGTTATCTAAAATTCCTTATTCTTTAAAAGTGAAATACAATTATGTTATTCTCTTAGAAGTGTTAATTATATTAAATACAATTATATTATTGTTTTAAGTGTTAATTTTTCACTATATAATTAGTATTTCTACTTTTTTTAATTAAAATATGAATTTGAGTCGAGATATGCATTTAAAATGAGATTATAGTATTATTAATTATGTTATTATTAATGTATAAATGTTATCTAATTATTTAAATATATATTTTTTTGTAAAGATCCAGAACTTAAAAGGAAATAAAGTTATAAATTAAATGCGGAAGCGAAATAATAGAATTTAATGTTTACATTTCTTATACAATAATTTAAAATGTTCAATAGGTGAATGTTTTTTTAAAAGAACATAGGAAAATTAAAGAAATAAATAAAAGTTAAATAACTGAACATTTTAAAATGATCTTTACTAACTCTTTATCTGAAATAGTTAATAAAATGGTGAATTACACTACTCCAGTAAGAATATCATATTGCTCACCAATACAGAAACTGAATGTTGGTAAAAATTATAAAAACAACAAATGAAACTCCTGATTTAAATAAATTCATTTATCATAAGAAAAAAAACCATTTATTGTATATATTCATCGCTGCAAAATTTTTAAAATTGACCAATATAGACAATAACTCAAATAACACTATAATCTCATATTCAAGTGAGTAAGAACAACAATTTTCTATTTTTATTTGTCTACTAATATCCCTGGGGTCCATAGGGATGTCCCACTACGCATGAACCAGTATCCAACATTATCAACTAACTGGCCGTTCCTATACCCAATCTGGTATGAGCGCCAAAAATATCATCTCTCAATACCCCATTCGGTATGAGGGTGAATCGGGCTATTCTTATACCTCGTCCGGTATGAGTACTAAAAATATCATTTTTCGATACCCCGTCTAGTATGAGCCAACATTCATGGTAGGGTTTTTTATGTACCCAATTCGTCCACAATCTCTCAGGATATCCAGTAAGACAACCATTCATTAATTCACATAACCAAAAAATTTTTTCATTTGCATATTAATTTTTAATTTCATAAATTAACAGTAAATCACGCACGACAAGCAATAAATATACATCAAGGAAGTACAATTGAATTATTTAACCATTCCAATATATTCTTAGGTATTTAAAGCTTTAAAAATAAACAATTAGTTACTTTGGACAAATAAATAAATAACTAACTGATTCTGCCTCTATTAGTAACATGTAATTATTTTCAAATTTTTTTAAATTACACAAAATACCATATTATCGATTATTAAGTTTCAATTTCATAATAGAGAATAAGGTGAGAGATTCTTACACGAATCAGTGTCTGAAATACCGAACTTTCTATTACGTCTACTAGCGGTCTCTGAGTTTTCTGAATTTTCCTGCATAGATTAAAAAACATTTCACATCTCTAAAAATACCATACGAATCCAAAATTTGTGAAAAAAATCATTTTCGGCCAATTTTGGGGTTCTGGCACTGCGGCACCGCCATGCTTCGGCGACGACACCACAACTCGCGGCGGCAGTTTGCCTTGGCCTAATCATTTTTGGCCGGTTCTGATCGGTTTCATTCGATTTTATACATATCTCTGCGAAAAAACATGTTTTGGGGCTTCAGTTAGTCCAAAAAAAAAAAATCAAAAAACAGAAACTTACCGGCGGTAGAGTTTTTCGGGTGCGGCGGCTCTACCGGCTCACCTTTGCGGCTAGAAGTTTTTCTTCAATCAACCTGTAAAACATAGAATGACGAACACAACGATAAAAAAATCACACGAAACGAAAAACATGAAGGGGCTCATAGGAGGAGGTTGCAGGTTTTGCCTATAGTTTTCGGTTCACCTGACGTTTTTTTTGCTCTTGTTTGGCCATGCAAGTGCTCAGAATTAAATTCCGAGCGGATAAGAGAATTTTTACATTTTTTTAGCAGTCGGAGGTGGCTTCGGTTTGACGGCGGTCGGCGATCGACTCCTTTCTCTAGTGACTGGTTCTTTTTCTTTGACGGGAGGCTGGCGGCTAGGCTTTGGGTTGAGTGTGATGTGAAATATTTATACCTGTCTCGCGTTAATCTGGATCATTCATCGCGTTTGATCTCGACCGTCCGATCGCGTTTAAAGAGAAAATGAATCTGGATTGTTCATCGTGATTTAATCTCGATCGTATGATCGCATTTAAAGAGAAAACGAATCTGGGCGATTCATCGTGTTTGATCACGACTGTTCAATCGCGCTTGAGGAGGGAACGGATCTGGACCGTCCACGTACGAGAGAATGCTTCTGGGTAGTCCGATTGCGGGGCACGCAAATCGCTAGTGTGGCCTCCTGCGTGGCACCAAATCAGCGTGCCCTGCCATGCGGCGTGCTTTGATTCGTCGAGACTACTGATTGGACGGTTTTACGTGTCAAAATTTTTTTTAGTTGCGTTCTTACCCCAGTTTCTGATTTTTTTTTTAAAAACACTATCCGAATCTAAAATTTCACCAATTTTTCTCAAAATTATTTTCAATTTCATCATCAACCTATTTTTTTCCCATAATTTCACATTAATTTAGAATTTATTAATTTTAAAAATAAATTTTTATACATTTTTAGAATATTAAAATTAATTTCGGGTCAAATTCTGATATTGGGTATTATATTTTTTTACCAAAAAATAAAATATTATATATTATTTATTATCTTTCAATATTTTATCATTTAAAAAATGTTCAAAAATAGATATTTGAATTTAGATCCAAGTATACTTTTTGCATGGAAATCTTCACTAAATAATTTATTTATTTTAATATAAGAAGTGAAAAAATGGTTGATAAGATAATATTATTTGCATTCATATTTTTTATGCTAAAAAATGTTAAATCAAGTGGATATATTTAAGTAATATCCTAATTCTCCTTATTAATTATATAAATTAATGTCAACAATATTTTTATTTAAAAGTATTTATAAATTAAAAGCTAAAATTAATACTAAAAAATATTTTTTTTAAATTGAAAAAAAAATTATTTTTTTATTATAATTTTCATAAACAAAAATTTTAATCTTCTAGAAAGTTTTATAATATAAACTTGGACATTGCTACATTCAAAATACAAATATTATTATTGAGTATATATTTTATAATTTATAGGAATAGATTAATTGTATGGAGCTTTCTTCAACTTGAGCATTTGAATTATGCAATGTACCTTAAAACCACAAGAAAGAAAACATGGTAAGAACTTAAAAAGACAAAAGACACTGAAATTTTAAATTATATAAGGAAAAAAAAAAATACTCACGAGCATTAATTACATAAAATAAATAATTCAAATTCTGATATATATATATATATATTTACTGATTAACATATGAAAATTTGAAAATACTAAATTCAATTACAATTATATATAATTACTTTTAAAATTGCTTGTACATCCACTTTTTTGAATAATTACCCCCTAATTTTTAGTAAATTAAGTATTAAAAAAGGCATGTTTTGGTAAGTTTAATATATTAACTATAAAATTTAAATGATTATTAACTATAAAAAAATCAGAAGATTCCCTTCTACTACTCGCCGCTATTTTCCTTCCGCCTACTCTCTTCCTTTCTTTTTCTGCTTCACACTTGCGTCTCCACTCTGTTGTCTGTACAGTTCTGGGGACTGACAAATCTCGCTCCTTTTCACATTTTATCCCCAAAATTCTCCTCTCCATTATCTCCCTTCCCGTAAACCCCAGCTGCTTGCTGGTCTCAGCTTCTCACCACTCACCACTAACTGTTTTGTATTCATGGGTTTCACTACGTTCCACTACTCTGCTTCACTTCTTCTCCTTTCAGGCACTGATGCACTCTGTTTCCCTCCTTTTCTTTCAGTACCCAGTTTTTTATTTGGGTAATTGATGGGGATTTTTGTTATGTTGTTGCAGGTCTAGTGTTTCCACTGCTGGTGGCTTCAATTGGGATCAATTATGGCCAAATCGCTAACAATCTCCCGTCGCCGGAGAACGTTGTACCGCTAGTGAAATCTATCGGAGCCAAGAGGGTGAAGCTCTACGACGCGGATCCTAAGGTGCTTCGCGCATTTGCCAACTCCGGTGTGGAGTTCATTGTAGGACTTGGAAACGAGTACTTGGCAAAAATGGGAGATCCCGACAAAGCTAAAGCCTGGGTTAAGCAAAATGTGCAGGCCTACTTGCCGGCGACGAACATCACCTGCATCACCATCGGCAACGAGGTGCTTACTTTCAACGACACTTCACTCAGCAACCACCTCCTCCCGGCGATGCAGAGCGTGCAAGCCGCGCTCGTCGATCTGGGTCTGAACAATCAAGTAACTGTCACTACCCCTCATTCTTTAGCTATTTTGGAGAAGTCGTATCCGCCGTCCGCGGGAGCTTTCCGGCGAGATCTGGTGAACTGCTTGACTCCGATCTTGAATTTCCACGCCAAGACGGGATCTCCATTTCTCATCAATGCCTACCCTTTCTTCGCCTACAAGGCTAATCCGAAGCAGGTTCCTCTGGACTTCGTGCTCTTCCAACCGAACCAAGGCATCGTGGATCCCGGCACGAATCTCCGGTACGAGAATATGCTGTTCGCTCAGATAGACGCCGTGCACTCGGCTTTGGCGGCGGTGGGCTACAAGAAACTAGCGATTCATATATCGGAGACAGGGTGGCCGTCGAAGGGAGACGAAGATGAGGTCGGCGCGACTTGCGAAAACGCCAAGAAGTACAACGGAAACTTGATGAAGGTCATCGGAAATAGCACCGGGACTCCCTTGAGACCCAACTGCGGTCTCAACATTTACGTTTTCGCTTTGTTTAATGAGAACATGAAGCCCGGTCCTACCTCCGAGAGAAACTACGGCCTGTTCAAGCCCGACAGTACGCCGGCTTATCCGCTGGGGTTTGCGCTTACCAATGTCGGTCCCGGAAAGGCTAACGAAACTTCCGGCGGGAATGATGACGGTCCGCCGTCAGCTCCCAAGAGCTCTTCCAATGGTTATTTGTCCATTTCCCCTGCCGCGGTGAGCTTTTCCTTTTTCTTTTTTAATTTTTTATGGTGCAAGTTTTAAAGTAACAGGGCCGTTTGTCACCACTGGCATGTGAGTGGTCCCACTTTGATGGATTACTTTTGATTTTTTTTCCCCCACCTTGGGTTTTACGCAATGACGATGACTGACAACTAGGTTTGGAACGGTGTCGTTTCGTATAATCTAATTAATGGGGGATTTTTTTTTTTTTTTTTGGGTCCTTTCCTTTTTTGTTGTTGTCTTTTCTAATTGAAGCCATTTAATTAAAGTAATCATTAGATTAGTAATGGAGAGGTTCCATTAAAATGGAAGCGTAAGAAAGGATTATGAGCGTGTTTTTTGTATGACTGCAGAGGAGACGTGAAGTTAAAAGCGGTGTCGTGCTGTGTACGTTGTTGTGCGTTGTGAAGCTCCTCCTCCAAAGCTTGTATTGAGTGGTGAGATTTCTGTTTTCTAAAGGAAAGAAGATGAAATCAACTGTTAAAAGGGAGGAATAAGAGGAAAGATTGGGTAGTGGAAAAAGGTAACTTTATACCTAATCTCTGTTTTTTTCTTTTTTGTATGAAATTCATCAAGTGGGGATTACTGGAAAAAATTTGTTTTGCTTGAGGAATACATATTCGTTGAGGTATTATTATTACAGGAGAAACTAGAAAGCAATTTGTATGACAGAGAATGTACAAAATGATTTTTGTAGAATTTGTTGGTGGGGGCCATTTGGGTATAAAACTTTGACAATTATTAGGGTGAGTTTTGCTGCTTTTTAGTTGGCAATGAACTGTAACACTTGTTTTTTGCTGCTCTTTGCTTTTGTTGCTTTGCAGGATGTTAGGATTCCTTTGAAGAGTTGTGTAGATCAGAGTGATGGGAGTGTCATTTTATAGTTTTCTGGACAGAATTTGTTTTTTTTTTTCCCTCGTTTCATTGTTATTAGATGTATTACTACGTCGACTATTAAAAATATTCAGAATTTTCCCATAAGTAAAACGGTCTCTTAAAACTTTAACAACCGCATTGATTGAGTTGGACAATTCCCTACACTGTCCATCCACTAGATTTCAAAAGCCGCACATGACATGAAAAACAACCAGCTATAATAGATGACATGAAAAATTAACAACGCCACCACGTATAATTTTCTTGACATCATGATTACTGACTCAAAACGCATAAAATCTTCACTTTCTTATACCTTATTATATCTTTAAGGCCCAAAAATTGATATTAAACGAATCAGATAGAAGAGCTATTCTGTTCATCTCCAAGTCTACGTTGGAAAATATTTCTCAGACAAATGGAATTATGGTCAGGGCCACAGGATACTTGCGGGCAAAATATATTTCATCTTTTTTATCAGTTAACTACTCAGAATAACACTTGCGGTGATTAGTAATCTGCGAGAGAGCTACAGACAATGCACATTGCACATAACAGACCTAATCTCTAGGCGACTATATAACAAAATTTCCCTCTTAAACAATAATATAATAAAAAATAAGGTAAGAAACTAATCTTTGCCCAAACTGCCATCGTGTTATCCCTCTCTTATAATTTGGGTGATGTTCATCTCGGTTATCTTCAACCTGTAGCTTTTCAGGGTTCCTGAGAAGGAAAAACTGTCACTTGCTTCAGTGCCAGCCAACATCACTCCAACAAAGTCCTCAAACACCAGATGAAGGCAACCTAAGAGCCAGCAGAGTTTGCATGCACACCATGATGGCTTTATGAATCTGAATGGCTCCCAGATGTCTCTCCCACCTGCATCTTCGGTTCACCTCTTTTCACTCTTTGATAGAACAATACATAAGCAGCAGAAGTCTTAATTTCAGTCTCATTAATTGGGGATACGTGACTGTCATCAAAGTGGTACCATCTATTCTCATCAATCAGCTGCAAGAATGTCAAAAGGAACACGGATGAGGAAGTCAATTTTGGTAAGAGAACCACGCTGGAAGAAGGCTAAGGTTCAATTGGGTGGAACTCTCACTCCATGCCTAATTAATAGATTCTCCTCTTAATTTTTTTATTTTTCTTAGAATGTACCTATAACATCATTTTTTTCATCTTCGAGTTACCAGCACCCACTTTAATTCTCTGAACTGGGCCAGGGAACTCAAGCCCACAAATCAAACATCAACAGGTAAGCACATTTAAGAACGTTACCTTGGCATATGCGGTGTAGTGACCACCACCTAGGCCACCATAATGGTTGCTGATGGCGTACAGCTCATACACATAAGACTGCCCATCCTTGTTTTTCACATACTTGCTCAAGTCAAGATTGTGGATCGGGAAATTGACAAAGGTGTCAATTTTGTTTTTAAGGTATCTACTATATGTGAACCGTTTCAAGTGAAAAACAAGAATATCTGGCAACATCCACAAGTCTAGCTTCTTGTTGGCTTGCCTATGTTTTTTGCAACTAGGGCAGTACCTACATTGAAAACAAAAGTTAGTCTATAACACGAGGTTTGAGATTATTAACAAATTACTAACATTATTATCTGCAAAACATAAAATAGCAGTTAGAAGTCACTCTACCACATGTCATCAGGCCCTAGCGGTTCTTCCATTAAGAATGCTTCTAAGCACGAAAATAACGAGATTGCTTCCTGCCGCGTTTTCTTCACAGTGAACCCTGCTTTGTGAACCTCCGGAAGGTCCTTCAGATAGCTGCCATCATACAATTCATTTTCTTTGTCAGTCCACTCCACCAAAACCCTACAAACTTGCCCATGTTTTATAAGAGAATCCTTCTCAATTTGCTTATAGTTCAACAGCTTCTCATCAGTCAAAAATAGCTGGAAGGATAGCTCCTGGCTAGATGTGTTCTCTTCTGAATTCACAAATGAGCAACTGTTTAATTGTTCGTCAATAGGGTCTGAAACAAAGCCATTTTCTTTGCCTCTGTGAGCATTAGCTGAAGAATAGGTTCTTGTCAAAGGTGACAGGATTCTGGAAACAGTTGTATCAATATCAGCTCCACTTAGTGGGTTTTCACTAGTATAAGTTACCAGGGGCGTTCCAAAGAGCTTCTTGTCTCCACCCTTAAGATAATCTGATGCAGATCTGTGAAAATCAACACTTAAGAAAATTAAGCAAAAAATGTAAAAGGAGAATAAAAATGATGTTAAAAAGCAGTTTTCTGAAACAGCTAGGAAGGAAACAATACTCACTTTTCCTGCCATCCATGATAAATTTCTACTTTAACTTTTCCCACTACTTTTCTATGGAATCTGTAGGCCACTATATGCTCATCATCTTTTATTGAATTCAATGGTTCCACTGGATTTTCCAAGTATCGATAAATACGGTGGTCATAGATCTGATAATAAAAATCATGATTCTTTAGCAGCTAAAAAATTTATGAGAAGAATATTCAAATCAGATGAAAAGAGTAGCAAATGCATGTACCTCCGCGAGTAAAAGGGTTTCATCACTGTTCAAGCAGCATGCAGTACCTAATGCCAAGATAAGATCCTTACATAAACCGTGTTTTGGTACTGTGACAGTGTATGGCATTGGCAGATGGCTGCCGTCCCCATAAAACACAGTCACTGTCATTGACCGAGTGACCATTGAAGGTAGTGGCAGCGATAGATACATGAAGGGGTCAAAGGTGATCGAAATTTTGTCGCAAACAGGGCAGACAAGTGTAGATTTGTATTGACCCTGACCATATTAATAAACATATTAAATTCCTTAAAAGCAAACACAAGTGAACGTTCAAGACAAGCACAGAACTTTAACAACTTTTTCTCTTATGAATTATTGCAAGACATGCTTGAAATAATTTTGCCAGTATATATTTGCCAACGAACACTATTTATATGATTGCTCACAAACACAGCAAAGTCTAGATGCAATCAATTTGCCCATATAATGAGGATCTGTTCTTCCTCAACAAAGATGCCGCACAACAACATAACCATAACATGCAACTTTCTCAGACAAAAAATTGAAACATGAAACAGTTGCTTACTTGGCAAACATCCACAATTAATGAATCATTTCGAGCCTTGTGATTTTTCCAACATTCATCAGCAACTTCCTCATCTGGACGACCATCTGAATCCTTCGTTTCAATATAAGGCTTTTGCTTGACCCGATTCAAATCTTCGTGCAGTCCATCCAATAAGAAAGCAAGAAGTTCCTACAAGGAAAATAATTATCATACTTTCGAGGCCACATCAATAGTGAGAACAAGAGCATCCCCAGCATGCAACAAAAAGAGTAGTAAAGAATCAGTAATAAAATCTCAAATCGCATTTAAACATACCTACCAAGATATGTGTTATCAGACCATTATTGAAACCATAACAATGTCTGACACACAAAACCAAAATACATACGGTGTAATCCAATTATTATTACAAATAAAGAACATGAGATCAACAGTTATCAAGGAATGAGAAAAGATCTGTGCATGAAATAACAATATGCTTTAAAGTCATATTACAGTGATAATCCATCATTCCTTCTATCCCAGACAGGCAGGAAAGATTTTAGAGAACCATAACAATGAACATATAACTTAAAATTCCATACCGTCACTTGAAACCTGTTCCTTGCACCATTCATTAATTTCTCCCCCACTAAATTCTGGAGAAAAAAAAAAGGACATGCAAGGGAAGCAGAGTCACACGCTTACTTGAGAATCATGTTGATTATAACCACTAAATTGAGGAGCGAATCGGGCAAGTTTTCCCTTAAAGACACGTGGTGCAATCGCCGTTCGACCTGAGGACCATAATTTCCTCAACAACTCACCAAATGCAAGTGCAAGCTCACCCTGTACAGCTATGTGTTAGAAATTTATGTCAAATGCTTGGGAAAAAATCTCATATGTATAGAGGAAAGGAGAAATGGAATTTATTTTCAACTGCTTACATGCATTCCCAAAGGATTATCCGTGTTGATTTCATCACTATAATCCTGCAAGAAATATTCAACAATAGGAGGCGTGTGGACCAAACACTGAAGAGCACTATTCATAAAGCAAGTATTCCCCAAATTCTGCAATCCAGCCAAACCCCCCCTATCCCCTTTTCTAGTTGAGCCATAAGCATTATATCCCTCATCCACATCTATGAATGTTGACCCTGCAGTGCTTCCCCGATAAACATTAAACTTTGAACTTGTTGAGTGTCCATTTGACATGGATGGGCCCCCAGCAATTGAAAGAGATGACCTTGCAGGCTCTAAAGGTACCAGAGCTAATTCATTTCCAGTTGAATCAGTACCAAAAAGAGGACTATCAACTTCAAGAAGAATCTGCAAAGAATGGGAATCATCAACCCTTTGGGCAAATCAAACGGACTGTAAAAACATGGACACCACAGAAATTTAAAGTCCTCCTTATCTTCTCTATGGAAATCAATTTTTCCATTTAGTAATTTAAAACAAATGTCATATGTGTATATACATATATATTTAAAGCACCAGAGTAGGCATGCAATAAAAATGGATGTCCAAAGTAGGAAAAGATGAAAGATGTCCTCATGTCCAAAATAAGGATACAAAATTTCTACATAATGTTTAAATGCATCTAGGTTCCTAAAAAGGTTTTACATATGTTTTTAACAATACATTTCTACTTAAATAACAATAACATGAGATATAGACCATATAAATGAGATGGTGTATGACAAAAGGTTAAGCTTGCAATATTGCTGCATGCATTATCCAACATTATAATATTGTTCTGTGTGCAGTAATGTCTCAAAATGATTCAAGAAAGTTCGGAAAAGTTCAAGAAACCAGAAAATGAAGAGTTCATATTGCATATTTGCGTAGGAAACGTTCATCAAAAGATACGAGAATTTTCAAGTCTCATAATCTAAAAGATAGTGACTAATATGGGATTAACCAGACTGAAGCTATTTGAATGAACAACAACGTGCTCAAGAATCACTCAAATACATGATAGTACAAATTACAGTATTCCAAATGTCGGGCCCCTGCCTTCTCCCCCAACCTCACAAAGGGTCCAGGAAGAAAAAAACATAAAAAAACATTATGAAATATTACTGACTTGTACAAGTTCCTCACAAAAAAGATATGTTGCCAAATAGGCCTAATACTCACATGTTGATCCATCTGCAGGTTTGAATCTTCAAGACAATGTTGTGAAGCAGCCAATAGTAAGTTTTTCCTCTTATTGAAGTAGTCCCAAAGGTGAACCTGTTAATACGTATAACCAATAAACAAAGAAAAATTGAAATTTACAGCAACCAAGACCAAAAGAAAAAATGAATCAGTATATCTCTATACACACATAAAGAAAGGGTAAAGAACTCTGTGCACACCTTTTCTTGTTGTATTCCTTTTAGTGTACAAACCTTCTCATAAAGCTCCCTTATAGAAGCCTGAATTAAAACCCCCATCCCCAGGGCAAAAGCAAATAGTTAGTACTTAGCCTAATATTGCCTAGTTCTTGGTAAATTGCTGTTCAAGCTGCTTTTAGTGAGGAATGCTCATCACTAAAAGCAGAAAGAGAAGCTAAGAAATGAATATATTCATGTATAAAGAGAATCAAATATTTGCAATACTTCACAAAATGAAAGCAGCGATGCAAATAAGATCATAAGGAAGAGTTGCCAGGTCTACAATAATAAATTCTTGTGTATCGATTATTTAAGACTACACGAAACTCCAGCCAGGCCTGGAATGCTAGACCAGCATGAAGTTAAAATCTAAACAAGTTTAACCAGTCAATTAAGGGGAAGATGCAGAAAAATATGCTTCAAAAAACAAACCTGAGCAGCAAATTCAACTAACTTTTTCAGTTGATTCAAAAAGATACAAGGAGATAAAAACAAGCAAGCTCTGGGTTTACATTTGAATAAGAAAAGAAAAAGCCAGGCTACTTTTGTTTTTAAGTGCATTAGCATTTTTTTCTGTAGATGGCTAGAAATAACCACTTTAAGTACCAAGCCAGAGAAGTTGAAAACACATTAAAAGAAAAGAAAGAAATACCTTTTTGCTCAACCTTATAGTTGTTTCACTTTCATCTCTTGAGTCGATCAACTTAAGACAAAGCAGATAAACCTCCACACAGTAGTTCTTCACATAAACACCCTGTGAAATCAACTTCCTCGGTATTGCAGGTCCTCCTTTGTACCTAAAAAACATGAAATAGAAATTAATAATAGAAAAGAAATTTATAAACATGCACAACTCACCCAAAATTAAAGACCATCCCCAAAAAAATAATTACATTAAGAATCATACACAGCTAGGCATAATCCGGAAAAAGAAATGCTACACAATTCATTTCAACAACAATGGGGAAGGCTAGTTCTGTAAGCAGATTATATACAAACTAATGACACAACCACTTCAGCAAGTACCAGCAAGGACACTTTCTTTCCCAAGATAAAACATGATCAGGGGTGACGTAATTATGTTGCTTTTTTAAGAGAAATAGGCCTTTTTTATAGTAGTGAATCTAGATCAGTTCTTTGATTGCATCAGGTTGCGAGTCAGCTTGGGGAATAGAGTGAGGTTTTGTTAAAGAAATGATAAATTAGGTTAGGGGGTGTGAGGGTAAATTACACCATATATAATTAATTATAATTAATTGTTTATTTCTTTTTCCACTTTAGAAAGTCTATATAGCGCTATAATATCCAATAAAACACACATCAAATCATTATTAATATGATACCAAAACTCTATGTTAAAAAACCCTACACTTTTTTTAAAACCCTATTTGGCCTTTATTGCTGAAATAGGGGGAACAAAACTCTAAAAGAGTTAAGGCAGCCTTCATAGCCAGCCACCATAGACTAGCTACCGTTGCGGGCCACTGATAACAACCATACCATACCGGCCTTCATCGCTGATGCTAGAACCTTTCCGCTGTGCATCCAATCGCATGTGTTTTCTGCCAGTCATCGATTCGTGCACTGTAGCCGCACACTGTCCAGACATGGCTGCAAATCAGATGTAATCTTCTCTCTTCCGTCTTGCTGCTCAGACGCGGCCGCTGCCGTGACGCAACTGCACCACCAGACATGAGATGCAACACATGGTGTCAAACGGCCGCTCACTCCTCTGTGCCACTCTCTGCTCCAGCAATCAAGTCTGTTAAAGCATCACCTCGGGTCTGTCCAGAATCCTCCCTGTGTAACCATGCCCTCCACACTAACAGTCACACTCTGCCCAACTGCAACACTGTTCCAGTGGCCAACATTAACCCTAGCCATGCCAACTTATTTTCCTAACATCAATTCATATATGTCGAAGATTATGTCTCAATCCACAAATGCACACTTCCATATGGGGAACACCACCAACGAATTTCAGCCAATCCAAGTTGCCTACCACTTCATGGAAAAATACTATTTGGGATAGTCCCAATTAATTCAAACTACCCTCAAGGGAAAGGGCAAACTCAGACATCTTCTTAGTACCAAACTAAATCCAGAGACCTCACATTCAGTACCTGGGACAAAGAGGATTTCATGATCATGACATGTCTCTGGAACTCCATGTCTCCAGAAATCAGCAAGACCGTAATGTTCTCACCCATAGCAAAAGCAATGCGGGATATAATCGGCGAAACTTACTCTAAAGTCAAGAACGTTACACAAATTTATTATCTGACTATCAAGACTTGGTCTACCAAGTAAGGGAATATGAAAATTAGTGAATATTCTAAAAATCTGGTCGCAGGAATTAAATCAATACCACAACCTGACCATGGATTGCAGTGGGGATGCACCCATCTTAAAAAGTAAAGACTGTACACATTAATTTCTTGCAGGATTAAATCTTGAATATGATCATGGAAGAAAAGACAATTATTTGTTAGTTATTCTCTTCCTCTTCTAGCCAAGGATGGTAGAAATTTGTTGAAATTTTGGATGACTTGAAGTTTGATTAATATGTTAGTATGCTTCAGCACCTTACCTGGTCCAATGCTCACTTTATGGAAATAACAAAAACCAGTTTGGAAGTTGGAAGCTAGCGGTCCTTCAAAATGAAATCCTTCTAAATGCACCTCTCTCATTTTGGCTCCCCCTCAATGACTTCCCTAGGAATATCTGGAAGGTTAATGCATCTTCTAGAATTGTCTTTTTTTCCTGGGGGTGGTGAAAGTACAAATTCCCACTATTGACAATCTTCAAAAGAGGGGAAAGATTCTAGCTAATGAGTGCTTCTTGTGCAAGATGGTGGCTGACACCCCGAATAACATTCTTTGTTGTGTCCCTTTTTCCTGTTCCTCTAGCATACAGCTATTGAGTTCCTTGGTTTAAATTGGGAAATCATAGACTTTATGACTAAAAAGATCTAGAGATGGCAGGACAGCTAAGGTGCTAGATACAGGCAAAAGTTTCTCTTATCCCTGGGCTACCAATGTGGGTCATTTGAAAGGAAAGAAATATAAATGCTTTCAAGGCTTAGTTTTTCCTTAGTAGAGTTATGGTTTATGGTTCCAAATCCTAGGTTTTTGTTTACTGGTCATCTTCTTCCCTCTGAGGAGAACCCGGGGAACCTAATATATGCATATTCCTTCTTTTCGTTATAAAAATATTGTTTGTCATTATTAAAAATTGCATGTTCTTTCAAATTATGATCCAAAAATTTAATAGAAATCCACGAAAAAATTATTAGGAAAAAGGAAAAGATATGAAAAATCCAAAAGGAGAGGAATTAAAAAGGATCGCAATGCAGAAGGAACCAATTACCACTGAAAGAGCTTTTCCCAAACTTCTTGAGGCACCAAAACATAATCCTGTGCTTCCACCAAATTTCTACGAAGCTCTAGATCACAACCGTCACCATCATTTGTATTTTGAACGATATCAGAGTTATCTATTGGTCCTGGTTTATCCGGCAACTGAGAAGAACCACCATTCAAATATTCATCACTGAATAGCCCAACGTAGCGCTGCCAGCTTCTATACCACCTGCACAACCAGCGGAAGAAGTCTTATTACAATTTACAACCATCTGGGTCTTCTATTCCCACAGTAACATCCAGCTCTGGAGCATTTTCCTCAGCGAACGTTATTGGATTGCAGTGATAGAAATTCTTAAGCGATAAATAAATAGACTATATGATGGAAAGCAAAATTTGACTCGCCTACTTGAGAAAATAAATGTTAACGCGGAAGAAAATGTTCGTCTGAACTACACAGTCTAAATGCAATATCTGTATGACAAATACAAGATTATTCGACCAAGTTCAAAAGATTAAAACAGAGAGATGATTTTACATAGTATCAACTAAAGAAAGGAGGACGGGGGATTCGGACTTCCTTGCAGATTAAAAAAGAAGTAGAAAATAGCAAAGCATAAACGAAAGAGAAGTGGGAGCACTATTCCACGAGTACAACAAGTTGGAAAAGCAAAACCTAAAAATCCATGAACAAAATTTGAGGCACCTGTTGGAAATAACATAATACAAGTTGCCTTCCTTCAAATGCATCTCCGATTGAGTTGTTAGATCCTTTACGATCTGCTTCTCCTCCTCGGGCGTGCACGGCAAGCAACTAGCTCCGTTGTCCATCATAAATCCTGAATCCGGTATCGTCATCTCAGGGAAATAACCCTAGAAAAACCGATTAAGATTCAAGAAGATCTCAAAATGACAATCCAAATCTCAACATCGCAGATCAATTGCGAGGTTCAGTAATTGCACGATCAAAATCGAAAAACAAGAAAAAAAATAGACTGAACATATCCATATACATAAACATGCCTCGACGACGTGGAGTCTGATGCCCGAGCTAGAAGAGCGAGAGAGAGAGAGAGAAGGAACAGCGTCGAACAGAGAAGAATAGAAAGAGTGGGAGGAGGAAGGAGGAAGAGGAAGTTAAATGAGAGAGAGGGAGAGAGAGAGAGAGGAGAAAATGGAAATATTACCGTCTTTTCAAGGATTTTGTCTTTTTGTTTCTTTAACTGGTTGGAGTCACGCACTCTTTTATGGCCTATAAGAAAAGGACAGGCAATTGGCCACCTCATAATTTTTTTTTACTTTCTTTTTTATTTTTAACTTCCTTAATCCACTAATCACTATTACTACTTGTACTTTCCAGTTTCTACAGAAATTCTCTTGACCTTGGGGTTCAATCTAGTTTTGGTAAATATATTATTAAGCATTGAACACGCCATGTTCATTTTCTTCTCCCCCTCCCCCCCCCCATGTGCATTCAACACCAACCGCATATGCTCCCATTTTCTTTTTACCCTAATTTGATCTGAATTGAAATAAACTATATCAATCCAAATTTGGAAAAAAAATAAGTTTGATCAGTCATCTTCAGATAGAAAATAAATAAATTTTTAACGGCAATCACTCGTTAATTTTAGGAGCTTTTAATATTTTATTTTATAGTACTGAATACGTCTTCAAGCACAATGTCAACAAGGAGGACAAGCCTTACAAAGTAGAATTAGAACTTGGGACTGACTATTGAATCTCTATACTGGATTGATGTCCCAGAGGCCACCATGTCAAGCCTATTGACTCCAGAGGATGAGTCCTAAGCAAAACTCTTATTCGCTTTAGCTCATCTAAAGCTCTTGATCTTTATTGCAATAGGAATTGAACATAAGATAGATTCATAAATAATTAGTATTATTAATAGTCTCAGATTTAGCGGCGAATAATATTCTACTTTCAAATTTTAAATATATTAGTGTAATTAAGCTTAATCGGCATAATGTTTCGTGTGATATTGACCTTCAAGATAGAATGTTTGAAAAAATAAAAACAAAATAAAACATCCAAAACCAAAACCAACCCCTTCAGGTATTTGGAGAAGAAAAGAAGTTAAGAATCATTCATTTCTTCCGGTCTATATAACTTATCCACATGCAAGAAAAGGAAGGGCATCACTTGCAAACCATTTGCTCCAAACAGAAAAACTAGGTAGAAGTAGAGGGTTCATTTTCTGCCTTCAACCCAAAGCAACAGGGTAAAGAATTGAGAAATAAGACTTCACCAAACCTTTATAGCAAACTTCAATCCTAACCAATCAGTTTCTTTAGGAAAACAAATTTACATTCTTCTTACAACCCTAACTAATTTCCTACTCCCTACCTACGCTACTTTAATCTGACTCTGCCTCTGCCTCTTCTTACAACAACACTTGGCATAAAGCCACAAAAATTACACTATTTACAACAGCGTTACATGTTCAAATCAAGAACATTAGGAGCTGCACTGCAGCTTTTAAAGCCCAAAACCCAATCATGTTATATCAAAGGAGATTTCGAAGAAAATGACTGAAACAAATCCAATCTCACACACAAAAAACCCTCCGCAAAAATGGTTGTTGCTATTTAAGGCAGAAGCCACATCCTGACCTGATGATAGCAGTTTAACCCACAAGAACATAAATATATAACAACTGCGTAGTCCATGTCTCATCTGAGCTAGCTGACAAAACCTCCCTCCCTGCTGTTTTTAGGCTCCACCATCCTGAATCTCATCCTCGCTGAACATGCTTTCCTCGCTGGAATCAGAAAATGGGCCACTATCCTCTTCTGTGGACTCTGTTCTTCGTCTCTTCGCCATATCCTTTATCCGTCTTCCTTGCAAAACCAAATGCCTTCGTTTTCTGGCATTCCGCTTGCCTTTGGGAAAATCTTCTCTTTGTGCGTTAAGGCTTTTAGTTTCTACCTCCTTCGTTGTTTTCCCTTTGCTATAGTCATTGCCTTCTGATTCTTCAGCATCAAGCTTGCGCCTTTTTCTAGTTGAATTAGTCTGAGAAAAAATGTAAAGTTTAATTTCATTAAAAGGTTGCTATCTGTATCTAATGGAGACACTAAAAGAGAAGTAGTTTTTTATTTATTTTATTTCATTTCTTTCACATGGTTGGGGTGAACCAACTCCTCACTTCCAGGCAGTTCTAAGTCTCTTTTTATTGTGAAAATACTCAGCTCTCATTTTTATAAAATATCACTATTGATAATTACTACAAAGCAAGTATATAGGAAAAGAATCCAACTTCCTATCTTGAAACTGAATCCACAAGAAAATCTTTGCAAGACCATTTTGATTAGATATGCAACCGGATTATTTTTCAGAAGACAAATGCATTGTATATGAAGGGGTGCAATCCATGTTGGAGTGATTTACAAACAAACTAAAATATCAAGCAGGGTCCTCTAAACTGAACCAGATGTAAGAGAGGGTCACTATAAAAAAAAAAAAACCGTATCTAACACCAAAGACCTCTAATTCAAGTAAAAGAAGTGAAGCATGGAAGTTCAAGGCTTAACAGTCCATAAAAATTCAGATTTGCCAATTCCTATGCTTCCTTGCCTCCCTCCTTTGATCTATATCGCCCAAATGAGACTGTTCAATAACAGTTTTTTTTTTTGTTTTTTTGGAGAAGAATGCGTGATAACAGTTTTCCGTAGAATAAAATAGTTTTCTGTGTGCAAACCTTTGGACCACGATCAACCAAACGAGCCCATTCCTGGCGATTCCTCAGACAATCAAGAACAGCCTGAGAATGACTTGAATATGCATAACGCTCTCCATTATGCTTCCTCAAGTTAGGCCAGTGCTGCAAAAGGAAACAGAAAATACAGAGAAGAATCAGAATTGATTTCTCTCCCCACCAAAACTTGCAAATAGATATCTATGAAGAACAGCAAGCACTCCGCAAAGAAGATGCAACCATACCGGTAAAACAGCATCAAAAAGTTCCTCATGGCTCATTCGCCTACCATGGTTCTTCATCAATATTTCATTGATCAAGCCTAGTATGACAAAAAAGGAATGCAAATATAGTTAGTAAGAGAACCTTTTAGAACACCAGCCAAGAGGCAAAAACAAATAAATTCATAAGATTCCCCCTCTCATAAGGGGCAGTTACCAGGTAAAGTGCGATGTAGTGGACTACGAACTGTGCCCAGATCATCATCAGACATATGTCTTGGTGAGTTGCGGATCGATGAAAAGTTATTATCATTTGCCTCGTTGGAGGAAGAAGGGCCATTACTTGTGGTTGCGGAGGAGGGAAGCATGTTCTTCTTTATTGCATGCACTGGTGGTACTTCAGTCTCTTCCCTTTTTGATGAAGCTTCTGCTATAAGTCCATTATCTAGTCTCCTCAGATCTGGTGAAGATGGAACTTTGTTAGTCTTTTTAGCTTCATCATCAAGCTCACTAGATGAAAGGACACCATCCTTAGATGCATCCTTGTTTTTTCTTCTAGAAACCTATGGAGAATCAATAGAAGATCAGCAACAAAAGCTAAACCCAATTGACAAGCTCCATAACCAAAGGATGTAAATGACTTATTGGGATGATATATGAGGTCAAAATGCTGTTAATAACAAGAGCATATCATACCAAACCATGATCCTTCCCTCCAGAACTAGATGTTCGCTTTGTTAGCGTACTCATAGCAGTTGACGAAGCCAACTGGGGAAGACTACCTGCATTACGAACCCTAGGCACCCGAGGCACTCTAGGAGAACTGTTGAGTTCTTGATGTAAAAGCAAAGCAAGCTGAAGAAAATAAAAAAAGAAAAATTTAGAACATAAGACTATTAGAGAAGAAAATTCTTATTAGAAAATAAATGAAAGATCTGTTTTCACCTCTTCATCACTCAGAGTTGTGGAAGAATTTGAAGGAACAGGAGGATGAACAGATTGTGCATGATTTTTAGATGGCTGGAAATTCGGGTAACCAGGTTTTTCACCCTTCCGGGGAACACCTGAAGATGATGTCCTATTTTGTACTTGTGAAGAACACTGATTCTGGAATGATCCAGCAGCGTCCCCAGAGATAGAAGTGACACCAGTATTCTGCATTGAAGAAGTCTTTGATGTTGATGGTGGCACAGAATCTTTAGAATCTGATACAGTTCTCTTAGAAACATATGTATGCGAAACCCTACTTTGATGTGACACTTTAGCAGACACAGAGGACTTTGGATGCTCTTTGAGGGATTTCCTTGCAAACTTCTGCCTATCTCCATCTCTGACATCATTTTTATGTTCCTTTTTACTGCTGGCACTGCTGTCGGACATTAGTCGTTCCTTAGAGCTTTGATCAGAATGCTGAGCATCTGCAGGTTTAATATTGTCAACACCAGATGATTTCACAGTACTGGAAGAAGTGTAAGATGATTTTCCAACACATACTACCACTTTACGCTGACTAGAGACAGCCAAAGAGTTCAGAGCAGTACCATTAGGTTTTAATGACTCCTCGAGCAATTCAGAACCATGTTTGGAATCTGAAGAACCTTTCTGCACCAGTGCAGAACCTTCTGAACCTTCCACTTCTCGTTTAGGTCGACAAGGATCACTGGACAATTGATCAGCTTTATCTGTATGGCAATTATTGACTGCTTCCGAAATTCTATCAAGACCTTGTACCTTCTGGTCACTAGACTGTAAACTGCCTGCTGCTGAATTATTGATTTTAGAAGTCTCTGACATGTGATCTACAGCAAGCACTGAATGTCCAGCATCAACACTGGGGGAAGATTGGGAATATAAGACACCTCTAGAACTATCCCTGTCCCTTTCCAATTTCACTTCAACATCAGATTGCTTACAACCCGAACCACTGTCTCCATTAAAATCTTCTTGAATCTGTTTGCTCGCATCTTCAGGTGCACTACCAGCTATACCATCAATAGAATGCTTTATAACACTTCTTTCAGAACCTTCAAGGCTACCATCTAATCTATCACCTCCTATGCTGTCTCCCTTTTACAAAAATAAGAAAAGAAAAGTCACAAAGCTATCTCCTTATGTCTATCATGAAAAAAGCTAGTTGCTGTATGAAGCAGTTTAAATAAAGTGAGAAATTATTTTGAGTAAACAAGACATTTAACAATTTTTTTTTTCTTTTAAGCACGCTCCATATAGGTCTGGACAGTTATTTTTTGATGAAAGGTCAGGACAGTTATTTTTAAAAAAAAATAAAAGATGTTGGGTCTGTCAGATAACTGTATGGCCACCCCATTCAGATTCTCTGAGCTGGGAACAATCCTCATACTGCCACCATAAAACCAGAAGGACTAGCCAGCAACCACTCACGCTCTAGCCACAAAGTCTCATTATATCAACCAGGCTTGGGTCCTGTCTCCTTAAAACTCAAGGATACAGAGATACAACCTATAGAACAGATTCTATTCAAGTAAGGTCGTGAAAGGTCAGGACAGTTATGACGACACAAAATGATGATCAAGCCCACGAGTCCTAGGATTTGCCCAGAAAAAATATTTTTTTAATTCCTTTTAGGTCTTCATTTTTAGTTCATTCATGCCAAAGAAGGCCAATCAATCTACACCACGCACAATGTTATATTAATAACTCACAATCATTCGAATGTTCACTCAGCCCAGCAGATGTTAGTTTCTTCCTGATATGAGTGCTCAATGTAAGGGATGAAGCAATACTTATAAGAACAGCAAAGAAATCCTTGATCAAGATTCCATTAATGAAATCACGAAAGATCAAATTCTTCAGTATTGGCCTGGTTTTTCGTTTTTTGAAAGAAACTGGCCTATGTGTTACATTCTCAGCCAACCTATCTGCAACTATAACCCGAGATGTGACATGTGCTTTTCTATATTATTGCTTTTCTTCATGCATACTAAAAACATAATTTTGGAATTGCAACTATCATGGGGATGTTTAGCATTTTGAGCCTCTAATGTCCACCCAGTGTTAAGGCTGTTAAACATGCAAACAAACAGACATAAAGTACTAGACCTCCATATTATAAATATTTCCATATTACCATGTGTAAGCCAAAGAGAAGGATACCTTTTCTTTTACAGGACAGCTCTCAGAATCCATTTTATCTGGCAAGGAAGCAACATTGGCCTCGGGAGAACTCTTAGTGCCTCCAGGCACTAGACACTCAGGTTCACCAACCTCTGGTCGAACTCCAATAGTAGGATCACATTCAGAATCATTAAAAGGTGCAGGTTCCATAGAGTTCACAATGGCCATTGATTTTCTGTTCACCTTCTCATCACTGTTGTTCGAAGTAAGAGTATTTTCTGGCAAGTGGTCACATGGAACAGAATCTCTTGAACTCTTTTTACTTTGAATTTCGGTCTTGACAGCTTCCGAGTCTCTGTCTCCAGAAAATTCCAATTGTTTTGCATCGCCACTGGGTTTAGACACTAGTGATAAAAAAAGTAAAAAAATCAGAATTAACATGCTTATGTCAACTAGTGATGAGATTTATAATCCAAATTCTTCCCGTCAAAAGATGAGACAGTAACAGAACTAAAAAAATATTCTAAAAATTATCTAAGAAGCAACCCATTTGTCTTTATATTCACAGTGTAAAAGCACCAAAAAGTAGATGGATAACCTGCTTTAGAGGCATGTGTATTTCTCTTCTTTTCATCAGTCACCTTATCGGCAACTCTGGCCTTCTTCTTGCTACTCCGATCTCTTGATGTTCCGGACTCTTCTTTCTTGCGCTTATTTGAATGTGCCATATCAGGATGAAGCAAGCTTCTATCCTCCTCACCATTCTGCCAATGCCCAATGTCCACCTCCTCACCTTCCCACTTCTTAGCATCTTCCTTCTTCCCATACACTGCTTCCTCATCCCTGTCACTGATGCCAACTAAACCAGTCATGGGTGCATTCATATGACTATCCTTTGACAATAAAAACAGAACACCTGCACCATTATCTACTTGATTCCGATTTTCATCCGAATTTTTCACTTGATCTTTCTCATTGTCATCCCAGCAAGGAAATTCCCTATACTGAAAATTAAACTTCTTGGGCACATATCCCCTGCACTTCCATAACTCCCGTGTAAAAACTGTAGACAGTCCTGCAAATAGAACAGGGTCACCACCAGGAATTCCTTGCACATGAACTTTCTCTTCCATTGGGATATCAGCCCAAAGCCTAAGGGGGGCTTGTGCAGGTGCATTGGCAGCATAGGAGCTCTCCATCCTCAAGGTCTTGGTAGGCAACTCAACCAACAACTGTGCAACCTCCGTCTCCTCACTATCATTCCTATTATTCTTGTTCTTGCATTTATCGCATGTAAACAACTCATCCCCCTTCACATACCGAGAGCACCTTGTGTGCACCCATACCCCGCACTCATCGCAATTCACCATTTCTTCACCGTCATCGAAATTCACACCACAAACGCAATCCACGGTCCAAGAGCCATCAACCCAGTCCTCGTGTGGGTCCGCGCTTTGGAGACGGTGCGACCGCCCCTTCATAGTTGTAACCTCCTCTGTCCTAAGAACTAGAAACCTAACCTTAATTAACTAAAGCCTCGACTCTTCGTTAACAAGTAACAGATAAGGGAAGGAAAAAAAGAAAGATAGTAACCTAACCCCAAATCCTAAAGTACTAAGCTTCCAATTCACATCGTTATACGCGGAATCAAATAATTGCCTATATAAAATCAAAGTAGTTCCCTCGATTTTTGAAGGAGATTAAGTTCTGAGTCATGAGCGAGAGATAATTCAAATCCAAGAATGATAGTACCTGGAAAAGGAGGAAGACAGAACCTTAAATTCGATGGAGTTTTCCGCGTTAGCTTCCTCTGTGTGCCTCTTTTGGTTTCCACGGGAAAACAAGAAGTCGCTTGATTGAGTTTGAGAAAGAGAAAGATGAGAAATTCAAATTCTGTGAAATTGCAGTTTGAGCAGCATGGGATCTTTTTCAATCAGCACGGACGAAAATGGCTTCTCTCTCTCGCAGGGGTGGGCGGAACTGAAAGTCGATATTAATAAATTTTATCGTTTTTGGCGTCCATCTCTTTCCATTTACTCAATCGAACGCGCCTCGGCTCGGCTCAGCTCGGCCCATTTATGTGAAGCTCCATACGGTGATGACCGTGGCCCAATTTTGATAGTTAGGTAAGGGTTAATTGACTTTAATACAAATTCTATGAACCCAATAAAAAAAATTTTAAAACCTATAAAATTTCTAACCTCATTAAATAATGAATAAGAGATTGGAAAATCAACAACAAGTTTCTAGTAAATATTATTTATGCACCGTCTTATAAGTTTAAATGACAATAAAAACGTTTTAATTGTTTAACGTATGAAATAATTTTTATTTATATATGTCTATGTATATTATATTTATATCGAAACTAAATTAAAAATCATAAAATAAAAAGATTCTGAAAATTCACATATTACCATATAATAATCAACTTTTTATTTATTAAAATAAACTAAATCATGATTTTTGATATAATTAAATTTTATTAAACTTTATACGTATTATCTATAATACTAAAAGATAAAAATTTAATTATTTAATGTACGTCATTATATAAATTAATTGAAAGGGTATAATATAAGAATTGTGTTTAGAACTTAACATATAATTAAATATTTTTTAACTACTTATATAAATGCACAAATTGTCAAATTGATAATTATTATTTTATAAAAGTAAAAAATATATAAAAAAATAATAACAAATCAATAATAAATCTGTATTTTTAATAATCAATTGTATATCACAAGAACAATCAAATATACAAATTATATATGTATATGTATATATATTTATTATTTGAAATTATTTATCTTATTATTTACATAATCAATTGTATAATATTTGAAAAAAATATATAAATAATGAACTAAAATAATTGTTATACAAAAATGTAATATTATTGTATGTTCTTAGACAATCGTTATGCATTTACTTTTTTTTTAAAAAAAAATGCACAATTAAATTTAGTGCAACTCGGTTTGTCTTTAGTTAATTTGAGTTAAATTTTTATTTAAATATAAAATTTAATATTAAAATATTTTATATTTAAAAAAAAAATTTAATTAGAGTTTAGAGGTAACGTTTAATATATAATATCTTATATATTATTGGATAATATAATATTTTATATGTTGAAATATAGAATATTATATAAAATATTTTAATATACTCAATCTATAATATTAATATATTTCAATAAAATATAGAATATTATTGGGTATATATATAATCTTAGTATATGCATACATAATATTTTGACTTATACATTACGGACAAGAAGAATGGATATTAATTCAAAATTATACGGGTTGAGATATATATATATATATATATAATTTTCTTTTTCCCGATTTAAAAAGAATTTTGAATATTTTAATTTCATAATTGAATTGGATTCCAATTTTGGAATTTTGCAATACATATTCTAAATAATCACAATATTAGGCGAGAGAATACAAGTGAATGAATTGAAATGGAGGGCATGTTTGTCATTTCATGTTTGACTTTAATATTTATTGAGTTAGAGTTGACTAAATTCATTTATAAAAATAGTTAAAAATAGAAATTGGGTCAATCATAATTTTTTATATAATTTATAAATAGAATCATATTTAAATTGTTTTTATAATTTTTATAATTTTATTAAAAAAAAAAAGAAAAGAAAAACAAAGGCTGCTTAGGAAACTTGAAGCCTTGAGCATTTTCTGGAATTACTAAAATGCCCTCCATGATGGATAAGTATTGGCAAGAGCGGTTATGGTAATTTACAAAAGCAGTAAAGTATCAGACACATACATGATGCATACCAAATCATGGTCCAATCACCACCTGCCACGTATGTATTAAACAACATGTGATACATACATACATACATACGCATACATGCATGACTATATAATATGTATGTATGTATGTAGATGGCCGCGTTCGGCCAAAAGCAGGACATGAGTTGAAGAATTAAAGCTCCAATTTTTTTAGTAGGATGTGAAGCGGATCATCATCGTCTTCTGCTCCCAACCGAAGATCTTATTAGGCTTCTTCCATTTATCTCTCTCACGTAGTCAGACGCATTTTACTGCGAAACAAACAGTGAAAAATACGAACTTTAGCCACTGTAAGAAGTGAAACAGCTTCTTGCTTTTTGTTTTTGTTTTTTTTTTTTTTAATTTCACTTTTCATTTCTTTTTAATTTCTTTTTCCTGCCATTTCGTTTTCTCCGTAGTTATCTCGAGGTTCTTTTGTTCTCCTTCAATGGAGACGATTGCGGGTTAGCTTGAGATACGTGATCTTATATTCACTAAGCTGCAATTTTCAATTGTGTTTTTGGGTTTTTTCAGTTTTATTAGGTTACTATCTGTATCTAGCTTTTGATCGGTCGATAGAAGAGCGGAAAATTTGACGAGTTGTGGGTAGATTCGAGGGAGTCAATCATGGCAGTCGTCGAGAATACTGGTGCTGATTTGGGGGCGAGTGTGGGAGCATCATCAGTGTCATCATCAACCAGTCAAGATTCAAGTGTATCATCGCTTGATCAGGATCAGCCGAAGCAAACCCACGTTCGATCGAGAATCGACACGGGTTTGCATCAGAACAGCAATCTGCCGGTTCTCCGCCATGATCAAGTTCTCTACGGGAAGATCGGGGCTCAGGTGGGCCACGTGGCGAGATCCGACGGCGGCGATGGCGACGAGAGTTTCAAGCGTGATATGAGGGAGCTGCAGGAGCTCTTCTCTAAGCTGAACCCCATGGCTGAGGAGTTCGTTCCTCCTTCGCTGGCCAAGCACGGAGGTAATGGGGTCAACGGAATTAATGGAGGGTTTTATTCTAACAGCTCCCTTTTGAGTGACAACTTCAGTGCTGCCGCCAGAAATGGCCAAGTTAACGAGAACTCTGGTGGTCGACGGGTATTGACACTAACACTTCTTTTTTTGCTTAATTTTTCTTTTTTGTGTTAGTAGCTTTTTCCTGTTTTGAAGGTTTTGTTTTGTTGATGAGGAATTTTGCTTTACTAGAAAGGGTTTTATACTCCGCAGTTGATTCAGTGCGTGGTATTAGGTTAAATTTTCTGTATGTCTCTTGCTATTTGGGTTTTTTGTCATGAATGAGTCTTAAATTTTATCATGTTATGCGTTCTTTATACTTTTTGTCCAAAGAGTGGTTAAGCTTGTTCCATGGTTGAAATTCTTTTGATGGTTCATTGTATCAAGGAGCTGTGACATAGGAACTATATCCTCGATTGTGCGAGGAAAAATGAAGAACTAATAACATTGGCCTATTTCGTCATGTTCAAACTTATTGGTTGCTTATATTCAAAATGATGAATATTTTAATCCTCAAAACTCAAAACTTGTCCTTTCTACATCATCAACGTATTTTTTGCACGGTGTTAACTGGTATGTGTATACGTTTCAGAAGAAAATTTTTGGACTAGGGAAACGTAGGCTGAATAGCCGGACAAGTATGGCTCAGCGTGAAGAAATAATTCGAAGAACTGTGTATGTTTCTGACATTGATCAACAGGTATAAGACTTCAAGTCCTTATAGATTGCAATGTCTTTCCCACTTTGGATTTTTATTTGATGGTCAGAGATTGCACTTTCCATATAGACTCATGTTTCGGTTTTTTGTAGGTTACTGAAGAACAGCTTGCTGGCTTATTTGTCAGTTGTGGACAGGTAAAATATTCCTGTCGATTATCTGAATGTCTTTTGTCGTAACTGCATTATTGAGTTAATCTTTTTTCCTTTTGAAAGGTGGTTGACTGTCGTATATGTGGTGATCCTAACTCTGTACTTCGTTTTGCCTTCATTGAGTTTACTGACGAAGGTAATGGGGACGATTTATTTTCCATTATCTAGTGTATAGCTTATTTGGGCTTCTTCTATTCTAACTTATTTATGTGCATAATTGCTTCCCTGGTGGTCTTGTTCTCCAGAAAGTGCACGGGCTGCTTTAAATCTATCTGGGACAATGCTTGGATTCTACCCAGTGAGAGTGCTGCCCTCCAAAACGGCTATTGCACCAGTTAACCCAACATTCTTGCCCAGGGTGAGAAAGATGCAAATAATTGCATTAGAGGATGTCTAATTTAGTTCTTTATACAGAACACCTTGCTGATCAAATAATATTTTTGAGTCAGAATGAAGATGAACGTGAGATGTGTGCAAGAACTATCTATTGTACAAATATTGATAAGAAGGTGAACTAGTTTTTAAATGAATAAATTATAAATGTGGTCCTAAGAGTGAACTATAAAATCCTTCAAGTGATCTTATGTGATTTGTTCTGTGCAGGTTTCTCAAGCTGATGTTAAACTCTTTTTTGAATCTGTATGTGGGGAGGTTAGTGGTGGTTTATTAGATATTGTCTAAGCATAAATATCTTTTTTCCACTGTAATTTAAGAGGGAATGCAGCAAAAGTATTATAAGTTGCTTTCTATCCCTGAGGGAATTCAGTTATTGATTGGCGCTTAACTAATGCAGGTCTATCGTCTGAGGCTGCTGGGGGACTATCACCATTCAACTCGTATTGCTTTTGTGGAGTTTGTGATGGTAAATTTTTCATGCACTTTATTACAGTAAGATAATCTTTTTGTCCTGTGCATAATTCCAGGATTGCTCAACCCTCCTGCGAACTATGTGACAAAATTTTTTAACTGGTTCGTGCTACGTGTTCACTTAGGTTCATTTTGGCTCTTGATCCTGATCTCTAAATTTAGAGATCTAAAATTAAGAAGAATTGGGGGAAGTTAGTAGACTAGGATTTTAAGGAGAGCAAGAGGAAAAAGGTATAGAAAGAGGGAGTGAAAATTTTATATTGTAACAAACTTTCTTTCAAAATTGAGATTAATTTTGAGTGAAATGGAAGAGCTAGGTGTCAAAATAAAGAGCAAAAGTCCATGAAACAAATACTCTCTCTCGGAACTTAAAAATATATTGATTATCTTGTTGTGGCTATAAAAAGGATTTGAATTCAAGATATCTTTTCTAATACCATGGTCCACTATTTTTTAATTGTTTGATTATCTAATGGAGGGATTTACAACGATCGTGTATTTAGGGACAGCAATTACTAATGAATTATTTGAGGTGCTTTCCATAGTTACTTCACATTGAACAAAATTTAGGAACAGAAAATGTAGGAAGGCTGAAACTTAAGTCTTTCTTCTAAAGCATTATATGCATGTCTAGCAGTATTCTTTCTGGAACCTGAACTTTTTTTAGTGTTCAGAAGCATTTCAGAGTTTCAAATTCCTTTGAGTCAATGATAAAGTTGTCAATTAGGATTCATTTCCTTTCTCCTTTTATGTTTTCTTCTTCTGACTGCCAAGAGGTGGAAATATTTGCACATAAATATTATTGGATTAGATATTGACTACTGAATTGTGATGCGATTTTTTTTCCATTTAGAGAAACAGAGTTATTAATATTCTGTCATTTTTATATTTACACTGATATTGTGATGATTTTATTAATTGTGATTATGAGCTGCAAGACAGAGATTTCTGATCTTAACCTTAGAACAACCCTGCAGAGATGGTAAATAATTAAATATGCTGCTAAGAGTTTTATAGGTCGCATGAAATTCTTTGAATGAGGATCATGAGCATTATGCTTTCAGGGTAAGCTATTATATAGAAAGGAGAATATATAATCCTTTTTGTATTGTACTTGACTCTCTGTTGTGTTTTTTCCCTTTTAGAGGAGACTCATTCGTGGCCAGGGCCCCTTTTTATAAATATCAGTTAGTTGAGTTTCTTGACTGTGCATGTGCGGATAAGTATTGCCTGTAACGAACTAATTAATTACGCTTTAGCACCTGTCTGTAACCTTTGATGTTGATCTCTTGAATTATCAGATGAGATCATATTTGAGAAATACATAGGTTAGTTGTTGTTATGGAACCTTACTGTACTATCCTAGTTAGTCTTTGTTTTTTTTTTTTTTTTAAAAAGCCAGAGGAGGAGGAATGATATCAAAAAGCAAAAGTACTGTGAAATTCTAATAATGTATTTCGTCTTAGTTTATAAGTAGCTCTAGCTACGGATAACCTAGTATTTTCTTAGGAGGCTAAGGATACGTGGATTGACCTCCAAAAGTATGGCAATTTCTATTTCTGTTCTGTCTGAGTTTATAAGTAGATCTACCCTGGAGATATATAATATAAATTATATTTATAAATTGGAGAATATATATCTGTTGCTCAGTACTTAAAGATGATTAAAGTTGGTCATTAAAATTACTGAAGAATAATTGAGGTCAGAAGATAAAAGTATGCTATAATGAGAAGGCAGAAAAAATTTGTTATGAAGATTTAGGCATGGGATAAGTTTGATGTGGTCTGTCTTTATTTTAAGGTATAGAATGTGGAAATGCTTATGCTAGGTTTCTGGTTAATTGAACGTCCATTTAACAGTGATACGTGAGAACTTGCATGTCAACCATACATGTGAATTGTGACTCTAACGAGGGTGACAATATTTTCGTATGGTGGCAATCCTTTTGTATTGAAGGTAGTGCAATGAAGACGTTTTTTCTTTTTTGAGAAAGAAACCAGGGGATATTTGGCAATGCTATTCTTAGTTATTTTTTCAAAAAATGCTATTCTTAGTTAGGTTCAGAACACTTTACATGACTATATGAAGTACAAGTACCTTTGACAAGGGATAGTCAAAAACTTTACTGGCAAAGTGTTTATATAGAATGATCAATGAAGAAATGGTCAAAAACTTCTACCTAGTAAAAGGTTTATATAGAAGGAGCATGTGATTGTTTGTTGGTTCTGTTAGGATCAGAGTCTTGAAATGGATTTTAGATTTTGTGAGTGGCTCATTTTCTCACAGGATTAGTTACTAACATTTGCGTAGATGTTCTCGTTTGATCCTAAATAAGAATGTATATGAATGTGCATAAAAATGTTATTATTGCTTTGCAGGCTGAAAGTGCAATTGCGGCTCTCAACTGTAGTGGTGTGGTTTTGGGTTCGTTACCAATAAGGTCAGAGTGGAAGATCTTCCCTTTTCTTTACATTGTAATAAAAGGTTGATGTGGTATTCATATGGATTAGTTATTAACTCGGCATCTGCGTGTTGTGTATGATCAGGGTGAGCCCATCAAAGACTCCTGTTCGGCCACGTGCCCCTCGTCTTCCCATGCATTGAAATATCTTTGGCATGACAGGCTGATTTTAGTTCCAGTTCATATATATGGAGATAAATACACACACCCATGTAAAGATGTTTCCTACATCTCTGGTCTATCTCTTTTGTACTTACCTTTGGTTCCCTGCTTCGTAGTCCGGGATCTTTATGGCAGGGCTTATGCCATGTTTATTCTAGAGATGCATAGAGTTGGAATTTCGAGGCTTTGAAAGATATTTAACAGCTTAATCATGGATAGGGCTGGTCCCAAAATTAAACTTCTTGCAGGACTTCTGGTAATTAAATCCAACAGAATGTAGCATTTTTATGTTATGTGACCTCACATACTCATGTTTTCTCCATTTTTCACTCTGATATGATCCAAAATTGCCTATCTACTAAAATGGTGAGAAGGTTATTTTTCGCATTTGCCTGTTCAACTTTGCTTTGAAGTTGCTCTTTTGATTTTCCCATTCTTCTTGCTAAATTCTGTGCGACCACATGGCTTGGCCAGTTATGTGGGTAAACTACTTCGTGGCCTTAAGGTCTAGATTGAAGTATACTCGGTCAAATTGGTGATTATAATACATGAATTTGATTGGATGGATATCATAAAATCTATTCTCATTATGCATGCATGGCTCTTGCTCCGTCTAGCTGGGCCAATTCTGTAATTTAAACTTTAATGTAGCAGCAAAAATCCAGTCTTTTTATATATTGGCTCTAGCATGGATCATCGTAATGAAATTGATCAGTTTAATTGGAACTGAAAGCCATTTAGAGGTTTTTAAGTCAAGTTGCAAGCTGTAGCTGAAGTTTGGTTTAAGGCCACTTACGGGTCGCGCAAGGATTAAGGCGGCTTTAGAAGTGCAGGTTTCATGTGAAATTTATATATGTATGTATATATATATATATATGGGTGTGTTTTTGATATTGAAGAAAATAACAGAAAAGAAAATGCGGTGAGCTACGAAGTCGAATGTCATGATGACAGTTTGACAGATGCCTCCAGATCTGTAAACCCTAAATATTAAAGAAGAACACTTAATAATGGAAAAGAAAAGTCTGAATGGATTAGATTGCGCCCAGATGTCTCATCTTCCCAGGTTTCCCGCGATCTCCCACTCCTTTTTGTTCCTTTTCTTTTTCCTCTCAATTCCTTCCTCTTTTTGTGCTTACATGTACATACATGCATAGTTATATATCTATATACACATACATGCACACTCATATACATATAATCCATAAATTGGAATTTAGAAGCCGGCAAACTGTATGGACATGGTTTTATAAAGAGAAAAGTGGATAGTAAAAAGGGCTTCCTCCGTCTCTTTCTTCTTTGGTATAATGTTGACCAGTCTCAATTTTCTTGAAATCTTTCTCAACAATCTCTGCAATTCTGCCCTAACAGCAGGATAAAGTTTTAATTTTTTTTTTAAAAAAAATTGAATAAGAATTTTTTATCTTGCGGTTGGACCCCCCACTGAATCACTTAAGAATGAAACCTGTATTGATCTCAAGGGCTCACCTGCCTTTTTTCTTCTCTTTAATGTCTCAATATCATCTTTTACCTACAAAACCATCCATGGAAGCTCTACAGTCCCGTCCACTATTATCTCTCTCCCCATTTCCTTCCAAAATATAAGAAGAAGAAGAAGAGAGGAGAAACCCATCGGCGTAGATGGGAAACTGCCTGTTCGGAGGCTTAGGAGAGCCTCCCGCCGGTGATCACAGCGGCGGCGGCGGCAACGGCTTTGGCATGATAAAAGTCATAACATCCAACGGTGGTATAATGGAGTTCTCCTCTCCGGTAACAACCGGATGCATCACCGACGAGCTCCCCGGCCACGCCATCTTCCGAAGCCACGATCTGTTCTGGAAACCTCTATGTCACCGCGAAGAGCTGGTCCCCGGCAAATCCTACTACCTGCTTCCGATCGGTCAGAGCTATGATAACGTTGTCAGACAGGGTCATATCCGATCAAACAGCGCCATACCCACCACCTCGCTCGTTGCTCCCTACAGGATGTCCTTAGATTATCAGGGTACCTTAAAAAGATCCTACACTGAAATTTTCTCCCGCGAAAACAATAAGTACTTGAAGAATAATGGATTTTGGAAAGTGAAGCTCGTGATTAGTCCGGAGCAGTTGGCGGAGATTCTGTCGCAGGAGACGAGAACCCAAGAGTTGATTGAGAGTGTGAGGACTGTCGCTAAATGCGGGAACGTGCCGGTGTCGTCGTCGTCGTCGTCGTCCATGGCGTTTTCCGATCAGTGGAGTTTGTCAAGCAGTAGAAATGAGTCCTGTAAGAAAGATGATTTTTCGTTGTTAGATTTCTAGCAGGTGGTAGGATCTCCATTGATTAAGCTTGTAATACTCTCTTGAGTTTTCTCTCGCTCTCTCTCTTTTTTTTTTTTTTTTACTTCTTTCCGTTTTTAGTGTACGTAAATTATTAAGTTTTAATTGTTCCTTAAAAAACCATAAAATTTTAATTAACCATGTCAAAGTACAAAGAAAAAAGAAATATATACATATATATATATATATCAAATATAATTTCTTACTAAATTTTTAAGGACTATGGTATTAAATTTTTTGATGTATATTATCAATTTTGTGTAATTTAATAAAATAAATTATATTAAGATAATTATGAAAATATAAATATTTTATTGTATATTTTAAAATATATATAAAAAAAAGTTCAGAGATGGGAAATATATTAAACTGACAGCCCATGTCTTTAATGGGCCGGACTTGGAATAATTTAATTGTGTCAGAAAAAGTGGGCTGTTTGGCACGGGCCTTAATTCACAAACCTTTGCCTCCTTCAAACTAAATTACTCGGCTAAAGTATATATATATATATATCTTTTACTTTCTACTTTTTTTTTGTTTAGTATTTTATAATTTATTTTTTTTATTATACACCTATTAAATTTTTGGAAATTTTTTTTTTAAAAAATTACAAAATAATACTTTAAAAAACTAGTGATTTTATATAAATAAAAAAAGAAAATTTTATAAACTTGAAATGTAACCTAACTCAAAGATAAGAGATTTATATCTCAATTATAATTATCATTTAAATCAAATATTTTACAACATAAAAAAAAAAATAAGTCTCATATTATTAAAGTCCAAAAAAAAAATTAATATGTTAATGAGTTCTCAATTTCTATCTTACTCATTAATTACCAAAAAAAAAAAAAAAAAGGGTTCATAGCTTCGTACTTTTTGGACACTGCCTGCCTCATAAAAACAACATCAAAACTTGCTTTATATTTTGGTGGGACACCCATTTCAAAAATCTCCATATATATATATAGATATAGATATATATAGATATATATGTATATACATATTATGTGAGTTTTGCCTATCAGGAAAAAAAAAAAGAAAGAAAAAAAGTAAAGGGAAGCAGCTTTATGATCTTGTTCAATTAATCAAGGAGAGATTTTGACCAAATTCATAAAATTTGCAATAATAATGACTCTCTTTGTTTCTGTACATTGCAATTTATTTGCTACGTCAAAATCAAATTAATTTTTCTCTTTGATTTTTCAGCCGCCGCGAAACGGTGTCGTTTTACAGTTGATGAATTTTCTATCTGCTATGGTTTCAGAATTAGGGCTTCATTATACTAAATTGAAGGAATTTTACATTCCTGGGTAAATAATCTAAACGAAGGCAATTTAATTTACTTATTTTTGTCTTTTTTTTCTATGCATATATGCACGTATGTATGTATGTACGTATGTATGTATGTAAGCCTTGAGCTATATATATAATTAATGCATACGCATCAAATATATATATATATATAGCTCAATTTTGTGATTTACATGATTTGAGACTGAAATTATATGTGCTTTATTTGGCTGCCTAAAGCATGTCTGGGAAAAAGGCAATCTATTCAAAAACATGATAACCATTTCATGTTTCTAAAGTTATATGCCATATATATCTTAAATATTTGCCAACCAGCCATTCACATTCCTGTTCATAAAGCTTCCACACACACACACACACATATATATATATATATATGTATGTTTCTAATCCTGTATTTACTCAGTCGGATATTATATATATATAGAAAGCTAAAATAAGTTTTTAAGGGGAGCCATACAATATGTGTGTGTTTGTATAGTTGTATAATAATACATTCTATTTTACGGAATTCTAATAAATTAATCTACTCGAACAGTTATTGTTTTACAACTCAATTTTTTTTAATTCAATTGCCATGATACAAGTAACATCAAATCCAAATAAAACAAAAATATACGTACATTTTTAAATATATACTTCACTATACAGAAGAATGCAATGTATGTATATATATATATATGAATATTTCATGATGAAGACACTTTGAAAATTAGCAAAATATAATTTTTTTTCATATTTATATATAAATGACTTTTGGGTCTTATATGTATACATTAGCAGCCACAGCCAGCAATATAATATGTATATGATCGAGAAATACATTTTTGGTGTGCTCAAATATGGGATTGGCCACCTTTAGGGAGTGTAATTAATTGAACCTCTCTAGAAACTAATGACTTTTATGATTCTGATTGAAGTGATGCTGATATTTTAACATTAATTAACATAAATAATTAATTAGTTAATTCGGGAAAGCTAAAAAATAATGCAAAGATAGAAAAGAAATAAAGTGGGGAAAATAATTTAATTTAATTTAATTGGGAATTAATTAAAGATACAGAAAGTATTTGAAGCAATCCCGGCCAGCCCATGTTTGACTAAAAATTAAATGATTTAACACATGCAACTTTGAAAGAAAATAGGCTCAAAGCTTTTCTGCTTACTGATAGAACTGGTATTATATATATATATACATGCCCCAACACACCTTTCTATATGTATATACACACGTATGTTTATGGGTTTTTTTTTCCTTCTCATTCATACTATAGGGTTCAAAATACTGACCATTTAATTAAAAAAAAAACTAGTGGTAATATTAGTTATGATAAATATAAGATTAAGAACGAGCTAAAAATATAAGTATCTAAACAAATTAATCATTCGGTCATAATTGTTGCGCTCGTAATATGTTTGCTTTTGATATAATTTCGAGCGTAAAGTTGATGATCAAGATTCTGGTTAGAAGAAAATTAAGATCACACACTGAGAAAGTTCAAGCAAAATTGGTCATGGCGGTTGTTGCTCTTGTTAAATCATCTTTAATTTTAATTAATCAAATCTTTCTTTTAGTTGGTAAAAATGGGTCCTTTCTCCTTGCTGCAGCTAACTTTGCCCGCCAAGCCGGCAGCATGTTGACTGATTATTTACAGATAAATCTGTTTGGAAGAAAAGAAAAAGTGAAGGAATATCACGAGAAAATTTCTGTGTGTTTAATTGAAAATACTTATACCCATCTCTTTGAATTGGAATAATCCATGTATTATAAGAATGTTACACGAAACTTACGGGTTTTTATTCTTGAAACTTTTATTTTTACAGTTCATTAATTATAGTTTATACTGTTTTTATTGTATACAAAAAAATATTAATTTATTTTTTTAGAAATTATTTTTCTGATGATTTATACTTATCTATATATTTTTATTTAAAAATTTAGATAAGTATAAATATCTTACAAAAAAATAATAACATCAGAAAGAAAATGAAAACATAATATAATAATTCATAAAATAATAATAATTAGAAATATTGCGTCATGAAGACGACCATTCTCGGAAGGATTGCTTCTCATGCAAACTTCACATCAACCACCAAGAATTTGGCGAAATTAAGAGATCATTTTAATTAATTAAGTTAATGCATCACTAATTATCATATCATTAATCTTAATTAATCTCCTCCTCTTCTTCTTCTTCTTATACATCGTATCTTTCTAATCATCATATGTTTAACATTAGTGTACCTGCCGTCACTCTACACGTCATCTACAACCACAACGACAATACAAGTATTGTCAACTTAATTAATAATTTTACAGTATGGTTTAAAAGAAATATGAATTTTACGTGCAATTATTAGTAAACATGTGGACATAAGACAAACATTCGTCCAACCACAATCTATAAATACACAATAAGATAAATGTTCCGGTAAAATTATTTTTCAAAAAATTGGGTGTTCCGTCAATTTTCAATCATGATTAGTAATATGGAATTTAGGGAAGGGTATAACGATCATGATTAGAGTCAAGACATAAACATAACAGAATTACATATGTGTATGTATGTGTGTGTGTTGGTGTGGGTGTGTATTTATGTATGAATCAGCACTAATCTAATAATTAATTGTTTACTGAAAAAATTTAATGATTAATTGTAAAATAAATTGAAATATTTTATTTAAAATTATAAATATCTTTGTTAATTACTTAATATATACATACTAATCATAATATAATTTTTTTTAAAAAAAAAATTTAACAAAATATTTAAAACTTAAATTTATCTCAAACCCATATTCTCTTATAAAACAATAAATATAATAATCATATATATATATATATATATTTATTTTTTAATTAAATGTAAATTTATAAATAAATTCTTCAAAAATTTAGATTGAAAGTGGTATTTGGTAGTTTGGTAGAGACCGAGGTTGTTAATCGTGGATTGACTTTTCATTTGGTTTGGTGTCATTTACTCATTTCTAGTTAATTGAATCACACTTTAACTAATAATTTCATGTTAATTTAATTAATTACATTAGGTGTCAAAACTGCTTTTAATTTGTGAAGAGAGATTTTACCATGTTAGATTTTTATTTAATTTTCAAAAATTTTAATTTTTTAACATATAAATAAGTTAGTTTATAATTTTAATTCTTTAACGATAAATCTTATTGTCGGACAACTAATCATGTATTAAAATATATAGATCTAGAATTGATTTGGAATTTATACGTGTTTAAAATTAGACACAAAAGCTCAACATTATAGATAAATCTATGTTATATAAGAAAAATAATAACTTAAAAAACTAAAAAAAAATTATTTAAAAAATAACAAAAAATGATAGAATTGTGTTAAAAGAAAATAAAAACTATGCAGTACGAGTTGTAATAAGACCAAATTATAAAGAAACTGCAAAGTTATTTTTAAAAAAAGGATTAAAAGAGTTTTTAAATCTTCTACTTATCACTATTGCTTGATTATATAACTAAGTGAAACTCGAACATACAATAAAATAAAACTTAAATAGTCTCTTACTATTTTTAATCACGTTTAGTCTTTAATTTTAGTTTATAATATATTCAATAAGTACTTTAAAGTACTGTATAATTGACTTCAACAAACAATTATAAGTAGGGGTATTCATCAATTTAGAATTTGATTGGCCTAATCGAATAAGGTACGAAAGTTGAATTGGGTAAGGCGAGGGGTCTAGACCTGTAACGTCCCGTTTTTTTTCTTAATGACACAGTTTAAAACAATTTCATGACCAAATACGAAAGTTTCATTCCAAATCAATCACACACATAGAAACTTTACCGCAATCAATTATTTAAAGTCAAGATAAATCTGTAACCCTAAATGTACATCACAGTAAAATACAACCTCATACACTTCTAGCAGACACTCTACCTATACTACTACTAATTTTTACACACTCTATTCTGCCCATAAAAAAAAATTCTTGCTCTGTTGCTCTATACTTTAGGCTCGAAAACAAGCAACTCCGATCCCGGCACCATCTCTACTTCATCTGTGAATGATAAAGAGTGAATACATATAACACAATACAGTAAAAATTAAGTTACAAGTATCATATACAACAATAGAAAACCCAGTATTTCTATATGTACTCTATCGACATAACCTACGTCATACCCTAATACCACCCTAGGACTACACATGACTAATACTTACCCCCGGTAATTTAAATATCATGCATATCAAGTGTGACCGTCTCCCGACGTCACCCTAACCGTACAAATGTTCTCACCCGTTACTAGTATCGGCAACCATCAATAAACCTTCTACTTATCGACCTCTAACAGGCCACACACACATACAGATACCATTCTCTCCCATCACCAATATCGGCGACCCAACCCCTTGCCCGTCAGAGTCTCCCGACCATCACCACTATCGGCGATCAACTTACTCCTTATAGGTAGCGACAACTAATATCGGCGTCCCCCCAATGCTACCAACTCAAGAACAATATCATCCCGTTCTCACTCCACCACGTTGTTCTGAAGCTCTCTTATACCTTTAACCTGTATACCGAACCTACATGCGTTTCCCCATAGGAAACACACTAACATTTAACACACACACACACCAGTAATGTTCCCTTGCTAACTACTAAATTTACAGTAGCTATACCAACCTATATACAATTCACACCCTCACATCACATAGCTACACCAACAAACCTCTATCCCTATACCTCACACCCACGCTCTATATGCCTCCATTTCCTACTCCCTAATTTCCAGCATACACACACTCCACCCTTCCATGCCTATCTCTACTCACAACCACACAACACTTCTTCTCTTACACGAATCCCTTCACTCACCGAACTCCTCCTTCTCCCTCCTCCCACAGCCTTCTCTAAGTATCCCCACTCACAATCACGAACTCTCTTCTCTCTCACAGACCTCACTCATACACCAAATTCCTCCTTCTCTCTCCTCCTGTGGCCTCCTCTATACACCCCACTCATACTCACACAAAATCTCCTCGCTCTCACGGATCTCACTCACTCACTCACCGAACTCCTTGTTCACTCTCTCCTCCCGCGGCCTCCTCTATGTACCTCCACTCATACTTACACAGAATCTCCTCTCTCTCTCGCAGACCTTTCTCACTCACCGAATTCTTCACTCTCTCTCCTCCTGCAACCTCCTCTGTGAACATCCTTCACCCTTCCACGATTCCACCTATCATCCACACCCGCCTGGTCCCTGCATCGTAGTTTTTTACTCTATATCCCAACCAAAACCTAGATTTCTCAACCTAAGGTCACAAATTCAAATCCACACCACACCTACACATGAAACTTAAAGTTTATCATACCTCCCATCTCCATCTTTCTTCCTCCCGTGGCTCGCACCGTCACCATCCTCTTTCTCATTCTCTCTCTTTTCTCATTCCTCCCTGCTCCGGCTCCTCTCTCTCTCTCTCTTGAACCTTCTCTTCCCCCTGATCTCTCTTCTCTGTTTTTTTTCTTTTCTTTCCTCTCGCTTTTCCTTTTTTTTTCTTTCCCTTCTCCTATTTATACCCCACTTGCCTCTTATCTTGCCCGTCCATCTCATCTCATCCCAACCGTCTATTCTCTCTTCTCCAAACGACGTCGTTTCCTCTGCCTCTTCACTAAACGACATCGTTTCCTCCAAACGACGCCGTTTCCTCATCATCTTCTCCAAACGACACCATTTCACTTATATAATTATCACTTTATACCCATATATTCATACATACAATTTTTTTTTTACATCCAGTTACTACATACTTCCCCCCCAAAAAAAGAATTTGGTCCCTCAAATTTTGTTACCTTACCTCCAAAAAGTTTCGGATAATTTCGTCTCATCTCGTCCTCTAGTTCCCACATTGCTTCTTCATTCGCGTGATGTCTCCATTGTATCTTTACCATAGGTATCACCATACTTCTCAACTTCCTTTTTTATCGCTCGAGAACCCAGATCGGTTCATCATCATAAAACAAGTCCTTTTCCAATGGTAACGATTTATACCTTATAATATGATTCGGATCCGGGTGATGTTTATGTAGTAGGGATACGTGAAATACATTGTGAACCCCACTATATCGAGGAGGAAGCGCTACCTTGTACGCAACCACCCCCACCTTCTCCAGAATTTCAAACAGCCTTATGAAACGGGGACTTAACATCCCTTTATTCCCAAACCTCAATAAACCCTTCATGGGAGATTCTTCAGCAACATATGATCCCCTACTTCAAAGTTCAAATCTCTCATGTGATTGTCTATGTATCCCTTTTGTCTACTTTGGGCAGCTTGTAAATTCTATCGTATCACCAACATCTTAGCCGTAGTTTCCTCCACCATTTCTGATCCCAACAACTGTTTCTCTCCCACTTCACGCCAACACACCGACGACCTACAGGGCCTACCATACAGAGCTTCATAAGGAGCCATCCTGACGTTAGTATGATAACTATTATTGTATGTAAACTCTATTAAGGGCAACATATCCTCCCAATCTCCCCCCATGTCGATGACACATGCTTGCAACATATCCTCCAATACTTGTATCGTCCTCTCCGTCTGCCCATCTGTTTGTGGGTGAAAACCTGTGCTAAAATTCAATTTAGTACCCAAAATCTGTTGTAAACTTCTCCAAAACCTAGAGGTGAATCGGGAATCCCGATCAAAAACAATCGATATGGGAATGCCATGTAACCTTACTACTTCTTTGACATACATTTTGGCCAACTGCCCCACTGAATCAGTCACTTTCATTGCTAAGAAATGGGAAGATTTAGTTAGAGAATCAACTACCCCCCAAATACTATCATGCTTCTTATGGTTTCTTGGCAACCCGGTCACAAAATCCATAGAGACATATTCCCACTTCCACTCGGGTATGGGTAAAGGCTGTAACAAACCCCCATGCCTCTGATGTTTCGCTTTCACTTGCTGGCATATCAAGCACTTTGACACAAACTCGGCTGCATTTCTCTTCATGCCCTTCCACCAGAAACTTTTCTATAAGTTTTTGTACAGCTTAGTACTTCCCGGGTGTATGGAAAATTTGGTGTTATGTGCCTCACTAAGTATTTATTCTCGTATCGTACGATCACTGTGAACACACATTCTGGTTTGAAATTTGAGTACTCCATCACCTTTCACCCCAAAATCTCTCATTGTCTCCTGTTCTACCCCTTTCTGGATCCTCTGCATCTCGATGTCTACCATCTGCCCCTCTCTGATTTTCTGAACCGAGGTAGGTTGTGCACTTAAATTAGTCACATACCTTCCATTATCCTCTTCTTGAATACATAGTTATTGCATGGCTTCTTGTAAACACCACTCAAACACCATTAAATGAGCCAGCACCCCGGTACTCTTATAACTGAGGGCATCTGCCACAACATTTCCCTATCCGGGGTGATACCTAATTATACAGTCGAAATCTTTCAACAGGTCCATCTATCTCCTCTGTCGCATATTCAACTCCTGCTGTGTGAACAGATATTGTAAATTCTTATAATTCATATAAATTTCAAAGGTTTCTCCATACAAATAATGTCGCCACAACTTTAAGGCATAGACTACTGTAGCCAGCTCTAAGTCATGGGTTGGATAATTCCTTTCGTATGCCCTTAATTGTCAGGACCCATACGTTATAACTTTCCCCTATTGCATTAATACATAACCTAATCCAATATGAGATGCGTTGCTATACACTGCAAAATCACCTTCTCCCAACGGAATGACCAATATTGGGATGGTAGTAAGTTTGCATTTCAATTCTTGGAAACTACTCTCACACCTCTCATCCCATTCAAAATTCACATTCTTTTTCCACAACCTGGTAAGAGGTGCTGCAATACTCGAAAACCTTTAAACAAACCGGCGGTAATACCCTGCCAACCCCAAAAAACTTCTGATCTCTATTATAGTCTTTGACATTTCCAACTTTACAACTGCTTCTACCTTTACTGGGTCCACCGATACCCCATCTTTCGACACAATATGGCCCAAGAATGCTATCTGATCCAACTAGAACTCATATTTACTAAGCTTTGCATACAGTTTGGATTTTCGAAGCATCCCTAACACAGTTGTCAGATGTTCCGCATGTTCCACTGAATCTCTTGAATAAATCAATATGTCATCTATGAAGACAATGATATAATGATACAGCAGGGGTCTGAACACCTGATTCATCAAATCCATAAACAGTGCGGGAGCATTCGTTAACCTAAAAGGCATCACCAAAAATTCATAATGCCCATACCTAGTGTGGAGCGCCGTCTTAGCAATGTCTTCTACTCAAACCCGTAGCTGGTGATACCCCGAATGCATATATATTTTTGAAAATACTTGTGCCCCTTGCAACTGATCAAACAAGTCGTCGATCCTTGGTAACGGATACATATTCTTTATTGTCACTTGATTAAGCTCTCTATAATCAATACACATTCTCATAGTCCCATCATCTTTCTTAACAAACAATACCAGGGGCCCCCACGGTGACACACTCGGTCGGATGAATTTCTTATCCAGTAACTCTTGTAACTGTTTACTTAACTCTAGTAATTCTAACATCGCCATCCTGTATGGTACCTTGAAGATAGGCTCGGTGTCGGGCTGGAGCTCTATGATGAACTCGACCTTTCTATTGGGTGACAGTCCCGGAAAGTTATCTAGAAACATGTTCGAAAAATCTCTCACCACTGGTATCTCCTGGAGTGTAAGCCTCTTACTCTCGTTCCCTATCAAAGACATATTGTAACTCATGCATATATTCTTTCTAACACATTATCTTAACACAAAACTTATTTATTCATTGATTTTCCCCATACAGTAAAAGGTTATTTGTTAGCGATCTTATACACTACCCTCTTACGAAAATAGTCTACATGAGTATGTTGTGTAGCAAGCCAATCCATTTCCAGTATTACATCAAAGTCTTTAATGTCTAGTAAAATTAAATCTACCTTTAATTTTCTCCCCTCTATTTCTACTCTACATGAGTTAAACATTACATCAGTACATAAAGCGCCATTAGTTGGCGTAGATATTACTAATACCCTATCGAACACCCGAGGTTTCATCCTTATTCTAGACGCGACCTAGGCGATACAAATGAATGTGTGGCACCAGGGTGGTCAATTAGTACTCTAGCAGGAATATTTAAAATGTAAAGTATACCTTGTATTACTTCTAAAGTAGCAGCTGCCTCCAGAACTATTATGGCAAACACCCGTTCTTGAACCAACGGTCTACAAGGCTCTCTCGACACAGGGCAATCCCCACAAAGTGTTGAGTGTTCCCGCATCGATAGCAGCCCCGACTGCCACCCATACATGGCCGATCCCCATGGTTCTTACTGCACCGCGTGCAAATCGGGTTACTCAGAGACATCTGATGACTTGGGGCTGCATCTTGTGCCATTCTCTGCCTCTTCTCTGTTTGGCCGGATGATGGTGGTGGTCTTCCATAACTAGAAGATCCTTTATTATTCTCAACATGTTCCTTATACAGTGCCTCTACTAACTGCGCCTTTTTGAATACCATCTGATATATAGGTAATGCAAACATAGCCACCTGGTGATACAATTCCGATCGCAACCCCTTCTCGAACCTTCGGGTCTTCTTTGCCTCATTCATCATAACCTCGGGCACAAACTTGCCGAAATCTATGTATCTCTCAGCATACTCAACCATAGACAATCTTCCTTATTTAAGTGAGGTAAACTCTGTTTCTTTTCGCTGCCTCAGGAAATCTGAAAAATACTCCGCACTGAAAGCTTCTAGAAACACCTCCCAAGTGAATGGGGAGATCAGAGCTCCTCTTTTCAATTTCCACCAGTGTTCGGCAGATCCTCTTAACATGAATGTAGCCAGTTGCACCTTCTGTTCTGTGGTCAGGCTTATCACTTCAAATAATTTTTCTATCTCTTTTATCCAATCTTTCACCACCAATGGGTCAGAACCCCCATTGAAGGCAGAAGGGTTTAGCCTTCGGTATTTCTCAATGTTGCTTGTATCCACTACACCTTGATGAATTCCTTGTTGTGGCACCGATGTTGTCTACGACCATAATTCTCTATCTCTGATCATAGTAGCCAGACTTTCAACTACTCTGCAAAGCCGGTTAAAGTCCTCTTGTTGCACGCCGGACTGCCCCGCATGGGTTGTCGATGGACCAGTAGCAGGTATTTGATATTCGGAAGGGGGCACAAAGTGGTACGGGCGCGACCCTTGAAATGCGGTGAGTGGCACCTGGTGGAACCCCGGTGTTTGTCGTGGGGCTCCCAGTGAGCCCTGTGCCCCCGGAACAGATTCACGACGGGGTCGGCCCCGTCCCTTCTTTGTCACCTCCCTTGATCTACCTGTAGAATAGTGACACCCATTAGTAGTATTCTTAGTTTACTCTAATACCAACTGTAACACCCCTTTTTTTTTCTTAATCGCGCAGTCTAAAATAATTTCATGACCAAATATGAAAGTTTCATTCCAAATCAATCACACACATAGAAATCTTACTGCAATCTATTATTCAAAGTCAAGATAAGATAAACCTGCAACCCTACATGTACATCACAGTGAAATACAACCTTATACATTTCCAACAGACACACTATCTACACAACTACTAATTTTTACACACTCTATTATGCCCATAAAAAAATCTTTACTCTATTGCTCTATACATTAGGCTCGAAAACCAGCAACTTCGATCTCGGCTCCATCCCTACTTCATCTATGAATGATAAAGAGTGAGTACATATAACTCAATATAGTAAAAATTAAGTTATAAGTATCATATGCAACAATAAGAAACCCAATATTTCTATATATACTATATTTCTATCTATATAACCTAAGTTATACCTTAATACCACCCTGGGACTACACAGGACTAATACTTACTCTTAGTAATTTAAATATTATGCATATCAAGTGTGACCGTCTCCCGACGTCACCCTAACCGTATAAATATTCTCACTCATCATTAGTATCGGCGACCATCAATAAACCTTCTAACTCTCAACCCCTAACAGGCCACAGACACACACAGATATCATTCTCTCCCATCACCAATATCGGCGACCCAACCCTTTGTCCGTCGGAGTCTCCCGACCATCACCACTATCGGCGATCAATTTACTCCTTCTAGGTAGCGATAACCAATATCAGCGTCCCCCTAATGCTACCAACTCAAAAACAATATCATCTCGTTCTCACTCCACCACATTGTCCTGAAGCTCTCCTATACCTTTAACCCGTATACCGAACCTACACGCGTCTCCCCATAGGACACACACTAACATTTAACACACACACACCAGTAATGTTCCCTCGCCAACTACTAAATTTACAGCAACTATACCAACATATATACAACTCACACCCTCACACCACATAGCTACACCAACACACCTCTATCCCGATACCTCACACCCACGCTCTACAGGTTTCCCTTTCCTACTCCCTAATTTCCAACATACACACACTCCACCCTTCCATGCCTACCTCTACGCACAACCACACAACACTTCTTCTCTTACACGAATCCCCTCACTCACCGAACTCCTCCTTCTCACTCCTCCCGTAGCCTACTCTAAGTATCCCCACTCATAATCACAAACTCTCCTCTCTCTCACGGACCTCACTCACACACCGTATTCCTCCTTTTCTCTCCTCTCGCGGCCTCCTCCATACACCCCACTCATACTCACACAAAATCTCCTCGCTCTCACGGATCTCACTCACTCACTCACCGAACTCCTCGTTCACTCTCTCCTCCCGCGGCCTCCTCCATGTAAAAAAAAGAAGTTAACTTTTAATAGAGTTATTATTATTATTATTAAATTTTTAATTGATATTTTCTATAAGTCGGTCCGTTTTATTCCAATTAGACTCAAATTAAAAGCAAAATTAGAATAGATCGAATTTTTTATTCCTCTTATTCATAAGCTAAGGATTAGACCAAACATGGTTGTGTTAATACTTCATATATGTAATATGATGATTGCTATATTTTGTTGTGGTCATCCAACACTTTTGTTTTTAATAAGCTTTTTACTCTAAAAAAATTCATAATGTTATTACAAACTTTGAATAATACTCAATCCTCATGAGCCTTATGATAATACTTCATATGTTTATAGTATAAAGAAATATGAGTGAGTCACACAACATATTCATAGCACTCTTTATACTTCGAACTCCATCACATAACATTCTTCCCCTCCACTATGCTGTGACAACTAAAGATGTTCATCGGTTTAAAATCAAATAGAATCATAATGTAATAGAAAATGAGAGAAAATCTAAATTAAGAACCAAACTATTCCTTCTTGATCCAAAGATAAGAAAACAATGATTTAGATATTGACGTGGCAGAGGAGACCAGTGGCCTATAAGTGTGAAAATAGTAATGTTGCATCACTGTAATATACTAAATAAGAGGTAAGAGAGGAAATAAGACGTATACTTAGTGAGTCGACATGTGAGAGGTAGTAGAGAATGGGTGAGGTAGTCAACAACATAATTAAGAGCTTGAGGTAGTCTTGAGCCTTAGACTGGAACCGAGATGCCAAAATTGAGTAGCTATGTGGCCATAATTCTTTATTTAGAGAGTTGTGGCCATGAGAACTTACTTAAGATTTACTTTTCGAATTTGGTTTCTAGTTTAGGGTTTTAAGAACTTTAATTTTTTTTATTTAACTTCAAATTAAAAAAAATTATTTAGTTTAAATTGCGATTGAATTAAAACTAAACTAACGTGAATAAGATTTTGTAGTTCTTAATATCATTTACAGAAACATCGAGTCATATTACTATTGATTTAATCCAGTATAGATCAAAGATCAATCCGAATTACTATTAGTCTAATTCAACCTAAATTAGTGTAGATTGGATAATTAATATCCTTAGCAACAAACATAAACATGTCATAGAAAGATGGCATGCAACAATATTAAAGTTAATTAAAAAGGATAATAAAGAATCAACTAAAAAGGAATGACATTATAATCAAAGTGATAAAATTGTTTTAATGGAAAATATGATCCAAAGTTTAGCTAATAATTTTATAAATAAAATATTATATTATTTGATTTACATATTATTAAAAAATTAACCTAATGTAATCGAATATAATAATATAATAATTTTATCCGCGAAATGCATAACAAGTTGAGGGACGAGATTCAAATAATATGATCATGTAAATTCAAAATTACTATTCATAATATCATCTAAAATAATCAATTTAGAACTTTTAAATCAAAAATTTAAAAAGATAACTTAATGATTAAATCTAGCTATTACGTAGTATTTATATTCAACAAATATATTATTCATAAAAGTCTCCAAACAGCTGGCCTCTCTCACCTTTTTTTTTCTCCCGATCATCTAAAAAGAGATTGATATACGTTGGGAATGGTGCTACCTAGCTTTAGGTTGATCCATATATATGTGTGTGTGAGTGTGTGTGTGTATATATATATATATATATATATATATGTAAGTGTTATGTATAAGTACTTGAGGGAGGAGCGCGATCATTGGGTGGCATTGTGAGAAAACACCTAAATTGGCAGCAAGGATTTTGGAAATTAGACAAAAAGATGAGTGATTATCACCTTTATTTTAGTGCTCTGTCACTTAAAGGAAGGGCCATACATTAATCGTGTAGGGATGTCTTATAATTCACTTTGACCCTCCATTCCACGACAAAATTACTATACTAAGATTCTCTCCCACTCCATATATATATATATATATATATATATACATGTATATAATTATGTAAGAACCATTCATCACTTATTATCCCTAAAAATTCGATCAATTATTTCTATTTTTACATGTTAAAATATTTGAAACAAATTTTAGAAGATATTATTTTGAAGTTACAATTATTGAAGATAAGAGAAAGAAGAATGAGAATTTAATAAAAATACTCAATTTTTTATTTATAAAAAATCCTCAAGTGTATGAAGAATATATAAATAATAATATAATTTTAAATATAATTAAATTTAAAACACGAATTACCCAAAAAAAATTCAAAAGACATATGTTTATAATTGTAACTTCTTAGTAAGATTAAAAAAAAAACTTTTAATTTGTAGATTATTATTTTAAATTTTTTATTAGCATAAAAAAATTTCTTAATTTATAAATTATTATTTTAATAAGAATTTAAGTATATAGTTATCAAAATTTGTCCAAAATTAGTTTTTAATATAAATTGAACAAGTAAATTTCAAATACTAAATTTTAACTTCAAAATTATTTTAAATAATAAACTAATCTAGTTATTTATATGAATTCTCTGCACGAGTGACCTAGCTGTGTCGTTTACAAAAACATTACAAGGAGGCTATATATCATATCGGTGTAAGTAGTAATATAATGTAGAGAAAGAGATCGTGTTCGACAAATGAAATATTCAGAAGTTGCCATGTAAAATCATGGAAGCAAAAAATTCAAAAAGTGCAGAAAGAAAGGAAAATTTGCAGAAGATATATATGTATATCCTTCATATATATATATATATATGTATAGGCGAGTAATGTGGACGGGATAGCTGTGGAAGGGCCAGGGTGGTCTTATCCAGTTATAATCTTCACCATGTAAACGGTCATGAATTCTTGGTGAGTCCTTAGTAGGGGCACGTGCACATATCCAGCTTATGTGTACAAGTTCCATTATATTATATATATATATATATATATATAATTAACAGAGCTTCCTGAAAGAGCATCAGATATATAGATATATATGTAAAGAAGGGGGGGGGGGAAAAAAAAAAAAAAAAAAAAAAAAAAAAAAAAAAAAGTCTGTCAAGAAAGCACATCATGTCTTTCTTGGAGAAAGAGTGGGGGCATGAAAGCTCAGTGCCTCCGACCCCATCATCCATTTCTGCGTTTTTGTCGTTGAGGTGGTTGCATAAGTTTTTTTTTTTTAAAAAAAAAAAATAAGAAGTAATGAATAATAAACATTTAAAATTAAAGAAGATTCTTTTAGAGGGAGGACTAGTAGAGTGGTGGTTTTCAATTAGATATTAAGGTCATGGGTCGTAGTTTTGGATGGGTGCCTGCCCCCCGCTCGCTCGCTCTCTTTTGTTTCCTCTAACGCATTTTTGCACTATCCTTACCCCACTTTCTTTTCTAATTAGTATTTTCAGAATAAATTTAGGGTTTTTTTTTTTTATTATTTGTTTGATACAAGTATATTTATGTTAATTTAAGGTGGTTGGCTTCTTCTTGATATCTCCATAGCTTTCTTTGATGACCCCACGATAAGTACAATAATGGCCATGATACCCTAATATACCTTTTCATGCAGATACATTTTGGACCCCTTAATTTTCTATGTCCTACCACCATTATAAATTATCATGACTGCATTACCCTTTACGCACTCTTAACCTCACTACTTTTTTTTCCTCACTTTCCCATCTCTCTCATCATTCTCTTCTTCTTCTTTTTCTTCTTCTTCACCTTCTTCATTTTGTCCTTCCTCACAATAATGCCGGAGGACGTAAATCTATCTGTTAATGGCCACTCTAAGGTCCCTCCGGGCTTTAGATTTCACCCCACAGAAGAAGAGCTCCTTCACTATTACCTCCGCAAGAAAGTTGCTTATGAAAAGATTGACCTTGATGTTATTCGTGAGGTTGATCTTAACAAGCTCGAACCCTGGGATATTCAAGGTAACTACTACTTTATATATACATATACATATACATATACATACACACACATATGTAGTATCCTTTTCTTAATTTTCATTTTCTTGGACGAATTTCTCATGGTTTTTGGTATACATATGTAGACAAGTGTAGAATAGGATCCACTCCACAGAATGATTGGTACTTTTTCAGTCACAAGGACAAAAAATACCCAACTGGAACTCGAACCAACCGCGCCACGATGGCCGGATTCTGGAAGGCCACCGGCCGGGACAAGATCATCTATAGTGGCTTTAAAAGAATTGGACTGAGAAAGACTCTTGTTTTCTACAAAGGAAGAGCTCCGCACGGCCAGAAATCTGATTGGATCATGCATGAGTACAGGCTCGATGATAATACTAATGAAACTAATAATGTAAGAACATATAAATATATAGTTATATATGTCTATATAAGTTTCCCAGCTAACTTTTCAAATCAATTATATAAATACATAGAGTTTGACTGATATATAATTAAATAATCAATGTTATTCTCTTATATTATCTAATCTTCTTTGTCTTACTAACTATACTCTCTCTCTATGTATATGTGTATATGTTTGTACAGGGTTCTGCTTCAATGGGAGAGTCCATGGGTGAAGATGGGTGGGTGGTATGCCGTGTGTTTAGGAAGAAGAACTACCAGAAATCTATGGAAAGTCCAAAAGGTTCCGCCATTTGTACGGACTCAAGAACACAGATGCTTTGCTCCGACAACGATGGAGTTCTTGATCAAATTCTTCTCTACATGGGAAGGAGTAACAATTCGAGTACTACATGCAAGACGGAAAACAACGACGTCGTTCCATTTTCAAGCAACAACAGCATGAGATCACTGCTTTCTGCAGAAAACTTGAGTTCCATTAATGGCGACGGGACAGTTTTACAGGAAAGGTTTATGGAGCTTCCGAGGCTAGAGAGTCCAAGTAGCCAGAACCAGCTTACTTCAGTACTTCCCATGGTCAACAGCTCACCAAACTTTGACCAGGAACAACAGCGTGTAAGCTTCAAGTCCTGCTACGATCAGTCGTCAATGGAGGAAATGTTGATTGCAGAAACAGATCAGTCGTACAAAGCAGCCGGGCTAAGCGACTGGGTGGCGTTTGACCGGCTGGTGGCGTCACAGCTGAACGGCCTAGCGAAAGACGACGTCGTATCCTGCAACGTTAATAAGCAGTTGTCGTCGTGCTTCGGTCTCGACTCAAATGCATGCTATGTTGTTTGCGGTGGTAATGATGAGCATGATCATGATGATGATGATGATGATACACATTTATCCCACTTATATGATCATAATCTGCAGAGATCAAATAATCATCAAGTGTTAGCGCAGGTATATAGCGAGAATCATCATTTATGGAGCTTCTGTACTAAGTCATCATCTCCATCATCATCTTCAGACCCATTATGCCATTTGTCCGTATAACACAAAGGGGTATATATATATATATATATATATATATACACACATCATTCTACGCAGACCCATACATATATTATATATTATATATATAAGTAGGAAATAGGTATCTTTCTTTTAAATAAATTACAATACTTAGTGATAATTAATTGAACTCATATATAATTTCAGTATGCTTACTGAAATTTTTTTTTCCATTTACTACACATTATCGTTATTTTGTAAGTAATATATATTATAATTAGTTGCCTATAGATATAAATGAATTTGCAAATTTTATTAAACATGATTGTTTTCTTTTAAATTTTTGCTAAAAACATTAATATACAAATTAAAGTTAAAGAAGAAAAAAAATAATGTGATATTGTATATATATATATATATATATATAATATGGGTGTGTGGCTGTGATAAGATAATATTTGTGGCGGTAATCATGCGAAAAGAATGGCGGAGAGGATGGTGATTCGTTAACCATATTGAAAAAGGTTGAGAAGGTAATTATAACACAATGCTGACTTTATAAAGAGATAGATATATATACATATGCATATATATATATATATATATTAGGAATCTCTCTCCCACGATTACAAAAATAATTACGCACAAAATGGGGCTGTTGGGTCGCGCATTGGCAAAGAGATCAAGACAGGATCGTCTTGTTATCCTGGTGTCGAGGAAAAGACTACTACTACTACTCTAATGGCCTGCTTTTATACACATACTTATATATGTATATATATATATGTATGTGTATATGTATATGTATATAAAAGATAGATAATCATATATCAGGAAAAGGTGAATCGGAGTTTCTTTTGGGAATCATGGATAAGACACTGCACATGCATGAGAACAAAAGCTATATAATGTAAACAACATATATCTCTTTAAGTATGCTAAACATCAATTGTTATAACCAATTATTTTTTAAACTTTATAGAAAAACTCATGGCTAATTATGCTAAAAATGTAATTAATTTTCAGTTAATTACGTATTAATTTCGATTTCAGGCGTCAAAAGTATGGTGGTGTAATTGTACGGAGAATTTAAAAAAAAAAACAAAACAAATAAAGACAAAACAAAAACGAAGCCAAAAATTTGAGTTAGGTGGGAAATTGAGACTCTTATATAGTTTTATTGCTTTACTTAATAATATTATTGACAAGACTGGCTAATCACATTTACATTGAATTTACATTTCAGTATTAATATATATTCCTAGGTTTATAATTATAATGAAGACGAGATCCATGGCAATATATAGACAATAACATATATGTATAGTTATAGTTATTTATTTGTACATAAGTTTTCTATATGTATATATAATATCAGTACTCTTAATATTTCCACATATTATATACATACATATATATATATATATATATATTAATCTAAATGGTTTCAAATACTATTGACAATTAAATTAAAAGGGTTTAAAAGGGTTTCAATTTCATTACTATATTTAAATAATAATATATATTTAAGAAGTGCATAAACTATATTAAAAACATATAAATCAAAGCTTCCGTAGCTGGACCAAGGAGGCAATTTGAAAAATTCCATATATATTAAAGTATTAATCATGAAAAAATTATATATAAAAAATTATATGTATCGTTTTCTAAATAAATACATGCATTTGATTTTCTAGTAAGGTGACGATGCGGAAAAGGAAATGTCATTCAACAACTCCAAACACACACTTTTCCATACTCTCAAGAATCTAATAAAATAAAGTAAAATACAACAAACGTGGTATGATTCACTTCTTGAATTTATATATCTATATATATATATATATGTCTGATAATTATAAATTTATAATTCATAAGTGCACACTAAAGAATTTATATGTATATATATATGTACATATGTTTATAAATATTTTTTAAAAAATTTATTCTATGTTTAATCTCATTTAATTTATATATACGAGATAATTGGCACGTTCATATATATATATATATATATATATATCTATGTTCGTGATCAAAATATGTATGTTTGTGTGTATATATATATATTTATAGAGAGAGAGAGAATAACTTACAAGATAAGAAGAAAAAGTACATCCAAATTAGGAGATGGACGGCATTGATTTAAAGAGTGTATATAATATTGGTGATGGGTTAATTTTCAATGTAATAATTAAGTTGCTACCAACTTGTTAATTAACTACAAAGTAGGAGTGCACACTTGTGATGTTGAATTCAACCAAACTTTAATTAAACTTATTTCATATTTTATTATTAATTAGTACATACATAATATATCACCTACAAAATAGACATATTTTAATTTATATCTTATGTAAATTAGGAAAAATAAATAAACATATGAAGTTCAGCATTTCTCTAAAATTTTATTATATACTGTTGTGTTCATTTGACTATTTTAAAAAAAAAATAAAGAAATTGAGATTATTATTTTCTCAAAGATCTGAAGTGTTTAGTTCACCTAATCTGTCAAAATATTTTGGTTTAGAAAAAAAATAAAAAAAAATTATTTTAAAATTTTAAAAATAATTAGATACAATCAATTTTTATATTGATTACTACTTAATTGGTAGTCATCCTCGAAGAAAATTTCAAATGTCTTACAATAAAAATATCTTCAGAACTCACTGTTTAAAAAAAAAATCTAAATCTAATCAGCCAACACTAAATCACCCAACAAGTTTAGGGTTGAGACCATGCTCTGACCAGAAGAGTAGCATAAATGTTTGTTGCATGGAGGCATAAAACAATAACATCTCCTAATATTTTTCAAATACTTCTTTTAAAAAACTACGCTAGAGTCTTAATAAATTTCTCACCCCTATATCTTTACATTGCTTGCACTATTTTTGTACATTATGAAAAACAAGACTTGAATTTCCACACCCCATAATTTCTCACATTTTTTGAACCTCCATTACTCTGGTTTTCTTTCTTCTACTATCTCTTCCACTAAAAAAAGTTTAGTTGAATCCCAACACCTCTAATTTCCCTTAGCTTTCTTTTTTTTTTTTCTTTCAGTTTCCCTTTATACAAGAATACTAAACCCAAAATTCTCTCCCCTTCTCAGCACTTTGTTTCTCATTCTTCATTCATTGCATACCCATAAACTTAGTTAAATTGTAACACCTCACACTCATATGAGGCACAATTTCTGCTCATACCATTTTTATACAATAAACTCACAAAATATATATATACACATATCAAAATTTATTATACAAATCTAGTATTCCATATGATATATACAATAATTATATATACAGAATATGAGGTCAAAATTTAGAGTTTAATAAAATAAAATAAAAATTTCTCGAATGTGCACAAAATATACATAAACAGAAACTCTTTTACAAGTTCTACTCGTCTAGCAGCGGTTCTAACTTTTCTTTCTCCTCTAAAAAATATCAAGGTGAAATTTAATGATTTTCATCAACTCAATAAGTATTTTCTTTCTTTCATTCTAGATAAAATTTAATGCAAAATACACAATATGAGACAAATAAAGTAGTGATATTTCAATGTAAAATTCATTTATTATTTTCACCATTTTACATGTTTCTGATCGAATTTCTGAATTCTCTCAAATATCATATATAATATTCAAGTGTATATCCACATACTTTCGAAAGAACGTAGATACACTCGAATATAAATCATAGCCTTAAAATATAACCACATATACATGAAAGATCACATATACACTCGAAAAGTCATTTCTGAGATTTCATTATGCGATGTCGTTTATGTCATTATCAAAGAGATGCGAAATGGATCTCCTCATATGATGGATAACACATACACAAATCTTATAATGGTTATAGTAGGTACGTTTACTAGGTGACCCACACTTACAAATACCTATCCACGTCTGAATTAGGTTTTAAACTATATCCATGTGTAGGTTCACCATGTCCGCTAAACTTTAGCCACACACACACACACACTCTCCTCCTCGATTCAGACTAAACGAAAAAGGCATTCAAAATCCATACCCTAATCACAGACTAAACGAAAAAGGCATTCAAAATCCATACCCTAATCATTCGCACCTACTTGTTTCTGATTTCTTATTTATTTTACTCTCATTCTATTTTCTCTAAAATTTTATTGACGGATTATTTCACAACCTTAATCATTCATTTTCATTTTTGTTTTTACTTCGTTATGTTATTTTTTTTTTCAACCTTCTAATTAATTAGTAATTTATTTTAGGTTTTAAATCATTTCTTACCACAGTTCAAGTATTCCTCAGTCCTTGGGTTTGTTTTTTGGTTCCATCACCTCATAATTTCTAATAGCTTAGGTTCACTTGTCATAGGTTCAAGTTTTATTTCTCATCGAAAATTGGGTCAATATCCATTCAAATTTTGAAATACTCAAATAAATAAAATACATGCAAAATTTCAAAAATTCTAATCTAGGTTTAGAATCATAAATACTTACACTTCTACACGACATTCTTCCTAAATCTGCTTGAACGTTCTAATTCCCTGTACGCGCACGACATAAATTAATTAATATAATTTAAATACTAAATAAAAGCTAATTTAACCAAAATCATGAATTTCAATGACAACCTGATGGAATACCTAAAAATATCGAGATCCGTACCTGAGGAAGACATTTCGACTTTCCGTTCGGTGGATCGAATTTTTGTACTCAAGAAAGACTTTTCAACTTCCTGAGTGGTGAATCAAATTCCCAAACGGGTGAATTTAGTCTCCATTCCCAAGGAATAACCTTTAACTTCAACGGGTGGGTCAGATTTATACTCATGAGGAAACTCCTCAGTTCTCGAGCGAGTAGATGGCCAGTCTGAGCTCCTGCGGCCAACCCGACTCCTGACCACCACTCCTCCTCGCTCAACAACCAAAACTAAAAACAAAAAAAGTTTTACCTTCCCAGCGTGGGACGATTTAGCCTTAGTTTGGCTCCTACGATTTCCTCTCGGCCACCACATAGCTCCCTTACTTGTTTGCAATTTGAAATGATGATTTTTACGCCTAAAAATCTATTAGTGTAAATGGAAAAAGAGTGAAGTTTCATAAGGGAAGAAAAGATAAAAAAACAAAATCGTTTTACCTTGCTCGCATTGATCTCCGTCGTCACATTGCGTCTTAGGCCAATTTCTCTCCATCCTCCTTCCTTTAGGCTCGATTCCACCACTCTCCTTCCTCCGCCTCTCTTCTCTTCCTTTTTCTTCCCTTACGGCAGCCTTTCTCAGCTCTCCCGCTTGGCTACTTTTTTTTTTCTCCTTTCCCTTCTTCTTCTCCAACCTCCCTCTTTTTTTCCTCTCTTTTTTTTCTTCCTCTCAACTGCCGCCCCAATCGACAAACCTTCTCCCTAATCGGCTCATCTCTCCTTCTCCCTCTATCTCATTTTTGGCAACTCTCACAAATGAAGAGAAACCCTAATTTTTTCCTTTTTATACTCGTCTTCCTAATCGTTGGATCTCCATAACTCGATCTGGGTCGTTCATTCTTCATAAAATCTTAACTATTTGATCTTCTCATACGGTTCGATCAGGATCGTTCGTTCCCTATTTTCTTTTTACTCCCTTCCACTTCCATTTATTATATTTTCACCCTTTTTTTTTCTTAGTTGTTTTTATTTTAGTCCTTTAAATTAAATAAACTCCCAAAATTCTCAAAACCCTTTCATTTAAATCCAAATTCTAATTTTTTATTTATTTTTCACATTTTTTTATTTGTTTAGGGGTGGATGTTACATAAATATCTTCATCATGAGCCCACTTTCTCTCCCATGTCATTTTCACATCAATGTCAAATGCTAACTTTGTCTTTACTAAAAAACTCAAAGCATCATAATGTAAATATGTGAAGAGTAGGTTTTGATTTACATATTGTTTTTAATTTTTCAAGCGCATAAGTTTGTTGATTCAATGAGTTTTAAGTTCATATTGATTTAATCTTTAAGTAGGAAATAAAGTGTCAAAGGTTTAGTAAAATTAATGATTTAATCTTAAAGTTTAGGAAAATACTAAAAGAAAACAATTATTCATTTAACTAAAGAGTATTTAAGTATATTGACATCAAACATTTTTTTTTTAAAATAAGAATATTTATTTTAGTTAGAAATAAAGAGTTTTATATTAAGAAAAATGGTGAATGAGAATGAAACATATTATATAGTAATAATATTGCAAAGGATGCTCGGCACCACTCTCTAGAGAAATGTAAGAGATAATCTCATGGAGCACATGATTAATTATACCATCTATACCATTTATGATAACCAAATAAAAAACAAGTAGCATAGATTGTGTAACAAAAACACTGACTATAAGGACAAACATCTCCGAATATGAATAAGATTACACTACAACTCCTAAGTGAGGCTCCTCATTTGAGGATGAAAATGAGGTATAAAACATATGCACCAACAACACAAGAAGACTGAGCTCCACAAACTGATGTTTTAGTCTATTATATTAATCTAGTTGGTTTTCATTAGCTTGTATTTCTACTCAACTAATAAGATTTATCTTTAAATATTTATTCACTATCAGCCCTCGAAACCACTCATAATACCAAATAATTTAGAAAACTCTTTCCTCTTCGCCAATCCGCCACGTGAAAAATTTTAAAGAAAATGAAGAAGTAGGACATGTGAACAACCCATCATAATCATCAACTTACCTAAACTACACATCTTTGTTTATAAAGGCGAAACACATTGTTAATAGTCTATGTTGATTGTAAGCAGAAACGCAATCTTTGAACATTTTTAGTCCACATCGATATTTAATATTATTAATTAGCCATAGGCTTAAAAGTCATTACAAATATAATATCAAAGTAATAACATGTGTGGCTATAATTTAGGACTCCTACAGATGTATATATGCATGACATTAATACACAAATTAAAATATGATTTAACATATAGTTTTCTAAACTATTGAAACCTTGACTTATTAAATCTACATATAAGTCCAATTTTTATATATGATTCTTTATCTTATTAAATCTATAATTTAGGATTCCTACAGTTGTATATATGCATGAAGTTAATACACAAATTAAAATATGATTTAACATATAGTTTTCTAAACTATTGAAAACTTGACTTATTAAATATACATATAAGTCCAATTTTTATGTCTGGTTCTTTATCTTATAAACTTAAGCTAATAGTAAAAGAATTATTTATATATTAAGATACCTCTTATTTATAACTTAAGGTTTAGACTTTGAACAATTCTAAACTCTAAGAAATATATACAAATAAATTAATAGCAAATAATACTATATACTATTTACGTATTACTTTTTATCTCAAAACATGTACGTAAATATATATATACATACTATTTATATATTAAAATATAAGATATGTTATTTTTTTATTAACAGTAACTATAAATTAATAGGAGGAACTTGTCATATATATATATATATATATATATATATAAATGGGACAAAGTGAGTCAATTCATATTAAAATTAAAAAATTACGAAAACAAATTCTCAATCTTATTATAAAGAATTTAATCATAAATAGATCCCTACAGGACCACTTTTACCGACAACTAATTAGTGATTAGTACATCTCCTATTTGAAATATTAATTATCATATCTTTACTTAATTTAATTAATTAATCAATTAATTAATTAATTCTCCTTCCAAACTTGTTAATTTGATGGTGCTTGGACTTGGGAGACTAGGCTACTAGCTCGCTTATCAGTTCATAATATATTATATATCAAATCATAGATTTAGATTTCTTACAGGGGGGAGGATTAGAAGTGTGTGTGTATATATATATATATATATATATATGTATGTATGAACTATATAAAAATTAAGGGAGAATCAGATATTAATGATTACTTTCCCAATGATAACTCACTTAGGCTTCCTACTACACTAGCTAGGCTGTATATTGAATACTAATTCTCAAGCTGAAAGCTGATATACATGACTGCAAATATAAATATAGATTGTTCAGGTTTATAAATTAAATGTAGAATTTTTCTTATAAGAAATGGTCCAATATGTTATTTAATTATATATACATGTATATATATATATTATATAATACATTAATGTTATATATTTATAGTATATAAGCTAATTTCGAATTTTACAAGTATACTTATATACTTATATAAATATTAATATAAAAATATTAGATGATGTTGTGTACATAAGTATTCCAACAAACTTATGAAACTCAAAAATTAATATTTGTGTACATTAGTTATATTTGAAATTCATCAATTCAATATGTATATTATAGATTTATAATAACTAAGTTATAATATTTTATTTAGAATAATTAAAAATTTAATTTATTACTGTATTTATGAGATTGCAGTGATCAAATTATATTAAATTAAATTATTACATTTGTAATATTTGAGTCAGAAATTTAGTTCGTAATAAATTTTCTTATTTATAAAGTATATATAAATAATTAAAAATAGTATTTCAATTTAATTTTATTAAATTTTTTATAAAAATAAGTTAGGGATGAAATTTAAATCAATTTTGGGGAAGAACGGTGAAATTTTGAGTTCGGTAAATATTTTTGAAAGAAAAATTAGAAATAAGAGGTTAACATATAAAAAAAATTCGACCACGTCACACGGTTCAATCAGCAACCACGCCGAACCAGAGCATGTCGCGTGGCAAAACGTGCTGACATCGGGGCCACGTGGGAGGCCCGCGGGCGATTCACGTGTCCAGCAATCAGACGGTCCAGATTTAATCTCGCGCGCGTGAACGGCTCAAATGTATTCCCTCTCTATGCGCGATTAGACGGATGAGATCAATCGCGATGAACGGTCCATATTCACCCACGCAATCGGCTTAAAGAAGCAACAATCAGACAACTCTCCTCGCTTTACGTCGACGCGAGATAGATATTCAAACATCACGTCGCAGGAGAACCCTAACCCTAGGCGCACCTACCCTCGCCGGAGAAAAAGGATCAGATGCCGAAGAATGAGACCAACCTCTGGCCGCCGCCGCATCGGAGCCATCATCGACCGCTGAAAAAAGTAAAATTTTCTCATCATCGCTCGGAATTCGATTATGATTCTCACTGTGGCCATATCGAAACAAAAAGGACGGCAAGTGAGCTGAAAACCGAGGACAAAGCTCGGCGGAACCACCGCGGCCGAAATCCTAAAACCTCTCCGATGAGCCCCTTCCCGTTTTTCGTTTTAGACAATTTTTCGACCACTGTGTTCACCGTTATTTTCTGTACAGATTAGTCGAAGAAAAAATATAATACCCTTAATTAATTTTTTTATAAATAAAATTTCAAATTAATGTATAAAATTTTATTTTTTAATCTATGAATTTTTAATTAATGTAAAAATTAGGAAAAACAATAGGTGGTGGATGAAATTGGAAACAATTTTGAAAAACAAAAGGCGAAAATTTGGGTTCTTATGGTGTTTTTGAAGGAAAAATCGGAAACTAGAGGTCAAAATACAATTTAAAAAATATGTGCCACGTAGGATCGCCTAGTCAGCAGTACTAACAAACCGGAGCGTGCCGCAAAGCAAGGCACGATGACATGGTGTCATGTGGGAGGCCACACTGGCAATCTGCATGTCGACGATCAGACGGTCCGGATTTGTTTTCGCACGTGTGGACGGTTCGGATCAGTTCCCTCCTCAGACGCGATAGGACGGTTGTGATTAAACGCGATGAATGGTTCAGATTCATTTCTTCTTTAAATGCGACTGTACAATCCAGATCAAATCGCGATGAACGATTCATATTCATTTCCTATTTAAACGCAATCGGACGGTCCAGATCAAACCCGATGGACGGCTCAAATTAAAAGGAGACAGATATAAATACCTCACTTCACACCAAACCCTAACCCTAGCCACCAGGGGGCCCCCCACCCCCCAGCCCACCGGAGAAGAAGAACCAGTCGCCGGAAAGAGAGTTGACTACCGCCCGCCGCCACGCCGGAGCCACTTCCGACCGTCAAAAAAGGTAAAAATTCTTCCAGTCACTCAAAATTTAATTTTTAACACCCTATGGCTAAATTGGAGCAAAAGAACTGATGGATAAGTCAGAAACTATGGGTAAAGCCTGGCGCGCGACCGCGGAAAAAATCGAAAGTTGCCTTCGATGAGGCTCTTCCTGATTTTTGTTTCGTATAATTTTTTCACCATTGTATTCTCCATTTTATTTTTCACATGTTGACCGAAGGAAAATGGCCAACCACGAAGGTGAGCCGGTGGAGCCACCACTCCAGAAAACTCTGCCACTGGTAAGCTTTTGTTTTTCGACTTTTTTGAACTAACCGAGGTCTTTTAACGTGTTTTCTCATATGGATGAGTACAAAATTAGCCAAAAATAGAAAACTCGAGACAAACCGCCCCTGCAGGCAGCGGTGTTGTTGCCGGAGCACGGCAGCACCGCCATGCTAGAATATCAAAATTGGTCGAAAAGTGTTTTTAACATCAATTTTGGATTTTTTCAGGTATTTCGAGATACTTAGAAGGTGTTTTAATCTCCAAAGAAACATTCAGGGAACTCGGAGACCGCCAGTAAGCATAGCTGAAAGTTTACCGTATCGAACATCAATTCAAGTAAGAATCTCTCACCCTATTCTTTGTTATGGAATTAAAGTTTAATTATAAATAATATGATATTTTGTACAACTTGAAAATTTTTAATAATTAATTATAAGTTACTAATGGATTCAGAACCGGTTATTATTCACTGTTGATCCTGTTTGCTTGATTTTAGTGTTTCAAATATATAATATTACACTGGAGTCGGTAAGATAATTAGTTATGCTTCCTTGATACATGTATTGCTTGTTTTGTGTGATTTACAGTTAGATTGTAAAAATAAAAATTAAATGTAAACGAAAAATTGTTTGATTAAGTGAGTGAATAAATGGGAGTCTCACTGGATATCTTAGGAGATGGTAGACAGACCGGGTATATAGAGAACCCTACTGTGAATGTTGCCTCATATCGGACGGGCTATGGAGGATTGGTATTTTGGCGCTCATACTGGACAAGGTATGGAGACGGCCCGTTTCACTCTCATATCGGACGGGGTATTGAGGGATGGTATGGTTGGCGATCATACCGGACGGGGTATGAGGACGGCCAGCTAATTGAAAATCTTGAATAAGGGTTTACACGTAGTGGGGACATCTCTATGAACCCCCATAGATACCAGTAGATAGATAAAAAAGGAAAGTTGTTATTCTAGTTAATTGAATATGAGATTATGATATTGTTTGTGCTATTGTCTCTACAGGTTAGTTTTGAAAATTTTGCTCAATAAGTGCACAATAAATTATTTTACTTATAATAAATGAATCTACTTAAAATAAGAGTTGTATTAGTTATTTTCATGATTTTTACTAATATTTATTTTTGTATCGGTGAGTAGTGTGACATTTTTGTTGGACTAGTGTAGCTCACTTTTTCATTAACCATTTCAGATCAAGAGGACCAAACTCCAGATCCCGATCCACAAGAGGATTACGAATAGGATGTTTAGTTGTTTATTTTTCATTTATTTCTTTGATTATTCGTTGTTCCTTTAAAAGGGTTTTTCCCGTACCTTTATTGGATATTCTAAATTAATGTGTAAAGATTTTAAACTCTTACGCTATTATTTCACTTCCGCATTTTATTTATAATTTATTTCTTTTTACGTTCTGAACCTTTAGAAAAGACCTCAGCTACGAAGGATAACCAGTAGAGCTGCCACATTCGGAGACCCCCCCACTGATAGGTTCGATTGTTTGTGATTTTCTGGCCAACCAAGTCCCCCTAATGTATTTTTTCCACATGGATACTTGTAAAATCGGCCAGAACTAGCCAGGTCGAAGTAAATCGCCGTCGTGGGCGGCAGAGTTGGTGTCGGAGTACGGCGACACCGTCATGGGCAGCAGAGTCAGTGTCGGAGCACGGCGATGCAGCCATGCCGAAACTCTAAAATTGGCTAAAAAGGATTTTTAACACTGATTTTATATTTTTTGGGTATTTTAATGTACGTGACGAGTATTTTGAACTCCTGCATAAAAAATTCAGAAAATTTGAGACCCGTTAGTAGGTGTAATAGATAGCATGACGTTTGAAAATACCAATTCGGATAAGGATTCCTCACTCTATTCTCAGTTATGATAAATTGAAGATTAATAATCAATAATTGTGTATTTTGTAAAAATTAGAAAAATTCTAAAAATATTTCAGGTCACTAGTAGAGTTAAAACTGGTTAGTTCACATTTGTTCTGATTCCCTATTTATTTTTTTGTACTGCCTAACTTGCTTACTATTATATTGTGCATATTTAAATTGATAGTTTTTTTAGTTTTCTCAATTATCTGGTTTATTTAGTTCCCCCTGCATTATTCATTCGATTATCTAGTTACTCGGTTATTGGTTATGATAAACCATATCGTTTGCTTAAATGTTGTTTAAATTGATCAGTTAATATGAAATGAAACATTGGTATATTTTAGTGGTTGTTTAGATGATGAGAATTAAAATAAATAAAAGCTTACTATCCATCCTAGGAAATGGTGGACGGAATTGGTACATAGAGAATCCTACCATGGATATTATTTCAGTCGAACGGAGCTGAAAAGTCCCATACCAGAATAATTTTGGGAGATATGGTTTACACTCATACCAGATAGGGTATCGAGGCAATGGTGTTTTTAGCGCCCATTATCGGACAAAGTATGGAGACGACTAGGTTAATTGTCAAATCTTGATACTTAGTCCACGAGTAGAGGGATATCCTTAAGAACCCCTAAGGGTCCCAATAAATAGGTTAAAAATAAAGAATTATTGATTTTATACATGAAATTGAAATGTCATTTGATTAATTGTTTTCATAGATTGATTTTGAAAAAAAAAAAACCGTAACGGTAAGTATCGAATAAAAAATTTTAAAGTTAAATGTATTCACTTAAAGTAAGGATTCCATTAATTGTTTTCTGATTTTTATCAATATTCGGTTTTCCATATCAGTGATTAGTATAATATTTTTACTAGACTAGTATAACTCATCATTTTATTAACTATTTCAGATCAAAAATACCAAAATCTAAATTCCGATCAGTAAGAAGGTTGTGAATAGTTCACTTTCCAAACTCCCTTAAAGTATTAGTAGAGGCTAACCCTTAAAATATCTATTTATGTATTTTTTTTATTATCGTTTGTCTTTTTATGAAATAATATAGAAGTAACATTCACGTAATCTTATTGAAAATATTAATTTATTATGTAATAAATGTAAAACTTGACTCAATTTATTATGTAATAAAATATTTTAAAATTAAATTTTCTTAATTAGATAGCCACAATAAGTTAAAAATAGAAACTTATCATTTAATGTTTCAATATATATACTCTCTCTCTCTCTCTCTCTATATATATATATACACAACAAAAGGGGGAAGAAATCACGTGTGCACATACTATTAGTCCACCATAGAGATTTATGCAGACAGCAGAAGAATCTGTATTCTGTATATGTATCTGTGCATATATATACAAGTACTTATTATATATATTATTTTCAGATATGCAAATATACTATTTAAGTAAGATTATTGTTTATAGCATATAGGAACTTTCATTATTAGACATAAAAATTCTGTTAATACTAATGAGAAAATTAGACATAAAAATTAAGATTATATTCGCAATAAATTTAGAAATAATATAAAATTAACTTTGAATTTTTTTTAGGAGATATAATTGTATTTTTCTTTGCAAAATAGGTACATATTATATTAGAATAACTAAAAAGAATAAAGTTTATACAGAATTTCATGTTAAATTTGAACAATATATTTTAAATTCGATTAATTTTAATGGAATTTGGAATGTACTATTTCATTTCATATAGAATTTATATGAACTTAACTTTAATCATTTTAGGCAAAACTCCTATAAATTTTTAGTTAAAAATAAATAAATTTATAAAAAAAGCCTAACTTAAAAAAAAGACCTAACTGCAATCTCAATATATATATATATATGTATATATATATGATCAAGACGTTCTTTCAAATATATCTATATATATATATATATATATGTATAATGAAGAAGAGGTTCAGTCAGTTCTTTTATCTTTCTATTTTTTATGAAGTTTGTCACAAACTGCTCAAACAAGAAATGATCTTGTTAGGTGCATAAGTAGGACAAGAAGTTAAGTCTAAAGTTAACATCTGGGAGATTGATATACAACTACAAGCACTAAACATTTAATTTTTAAAAAGAAAAATTGCAGAAGATCCAACCAGTTTCTCCAATATTATGTAGTATATATAATACACAAATAGGGATCCTTCTTCCTCATCTTTTCCAACTTAATGTCTCCTACTTACCAATGACTGAAAGGTAAATGTCACTGGTGAAAAAAGGGATTTGATTAATCAATCTAACCTCCAAGAACTTCCATTCTCCACTAATATTACACAAGTACAAATCAAACAGATCCACGATATTAAATGTCAATTGATTCACTTCCAAGTTCATCAATATATATATATATATATATGTATACATATGTAACTTCAGGACTATTGACCTCAAACTTGATGGAGCCAATATAAAGCAATTCCTGCCTTTACCTAACCTAATCTGCAGTTTCATAAAGCAGGACTCCCACTCTCAAATTGGGTTTCCTTGGTTCATCTATCCTATTTATGTCAATACAAAATAATCCAAGTAATTAAGAACAAAAATTAAGAAACATAATACATAAAAAGTTAGGATAATAATGTTTCTGATGTTATGCAGATATATATCTACATATATAAACGTGTCTATATATGCATCTTGGTTTGAAGAACAAAAACACCCACCTGCAATTGTCCCTCAATAATACCGTTAGCTAGACTACCCATCCACACTCCACTGTAAGAATTAAGAAAGACATTTTTATGATAATCAGTTTTAATGAAATCAAAGATTTGTGCGCTTGAAATTCTATCTTTTACCTGTTCCTAGATATCACTTCCACCAGTCAAAGAATAATTATATCAAACCACTTAAGAGAGGAAAAAGAACTCATTTTATGGCCACAGGCCGAACTGGGCAACCCAAAAAATCTCTTTTGCTTACCGGTTATCATTGGATCAAATCAATGTAATGGGCCAACCCGGTCCAATTGCAATTCAATGTCACCAATTCTCATATGGGCAAACACCAAAAGAACCAACATTACACAAAAAGATCTTGCATAAGAGTGCAGCTCCGGGGTCAGGAAGCTATTTTACACTTTGCTAGTAATTTCCATAAAGAACCTGGCCTGTGTCCTATTGCTTATAACCCATCATTTTCAGTTAAGTATGAAATAAAAGTATTCAAATTTGTCTTTAATTCTTATTTGGTTCATAAGTCATAATTTGTATAGCTTTCTTATTCATCTGGACTTGGTAACTAGGGAAGGTTCTCTATAAATAAGACTTAAAGAATTTAGGAACTCTGCTTAGGTGGAGAGAGTTTAGGGCAATGAGAATTCTAGTAATCCAAGAATATGATTGTCCTCACCGTTAATAACACCAACATCTAAGCCATGGCTACTTTATCAGGAATCACTGAGTATTTTTGGGACATAAATGATTTCTATTATTCAACATATGTGATTTATTCATTTGGAATCAAAAACTTCTAAAACAAATACTTGTACACTGATCAAATCAACGAAATCTTTTAAATCATATGGGTGCTTCATAGTTTTTCACTTTCATTATTAAGTAGTCTCGAGATTGGGTGACATAAACAAATTTATTGTATAATTGTTAAATATGAAAAATAAAATTTAGAAAATAATGATGAAAATAAAGCATGAGTTTTTAGAATCAAACAGCGCCATCCTCAATTAGCTATACAATTTACACAATTTGACTATAAAGATTTGTAAGAGTAAGTAAATAAATTAGGCAGGACTGATTAAAAAATAGTGTAAAAATAAATTAGCAGATTCCAGTGCACTTTAAATTTTGCTTCTATGTTTTTTAATTATTTGTTAGTATATTGTTTTTGGAAAGTTAATCATCAAAAATGAAAACCCAATAGATCCCAAAACATGATTGATCAGAAAAGCTTATATTCATATATATTAATATATATCAGCAAGAGTTGCAACAAGATTGATCATTCTCAAGGCAACTTCAGAGAGTGTAAAATGAGATATCTTACTACGAAATTGAAAAGAAAAGATCCTCATCCGAACGTCCATGGAGAATCAAACAATCAGCTGCAAATCGGACAGAGCACCAGCCCGTTCTCATTACAATCAGTACACCTGATCACAACAGTAGTATTTCTCCTCCCCTGAACCACCTTACAGCTTCCATTACAGGCAAAACACGGCAAGAACCCAACACCTCCGCACCCATCACAAGCACCTAGAGCTCTCTTCTTCGGCAGCCCATGAACCAGGTCGCCGAACCATCCCTCTTCCACAATCCTCATAACCTCCTCAGCCCCACCCACGTACCTCCCCTTCACAAACACCCTGGGTGGTACTACAGCTTCTATCTCTTTCCCTTTCATAAGATCCCGCAACTCCTGCTTAAACCCACGATCCATCGACACGTCTCTCTCACAAATCGATACCCCGAAGCTCTCCACCGCAGCCCTAACCGCATTGCAAGCCTCGAAGGTTCTACGTATACCTCTCAACGTTGTCGTGTAGATCACCACTTTGGCTTCTCCATTTGGTGGGCATAATTTCTCGAATCTTTCCAGTGAATTGTGGTTACCTTTCGAGGAAACCGATCTCAAAACGTTGTCGTTTAACGGCTTTGTTGCCAAATTGGGATTAGCGTTCTCCTTGTTGAAACCAACAGAAACAGTAACGGGTTTGGTTGGGGTTTTAGGAATTGGAGAGAATCGGAAACTGTCTGTATCGAGGCCAGACATAAGCTCCCACGAGTTGATCACCTCCGGCTCCGATCGGAAAAGCTTCGGTTCCGACCAGAGGGACCTGGATTCAGACCAGACGGACTTGGTTTCAGCTAGCGGGGTAGGGAAGATGGTGCCGAAGGTGAATCGCTGAGGTGGAGTCAATGGAGTCGTCTGATCGGAAGAAGGAGACTGTTTCTGTTCAGATTGTGGAGGAGGATCGAGCGTGAGAAGGCCATACGTAGTGGAGGTGAGGGAAACAATGTGGTGACTCAGTGCTGAGCTACCGAGTTGACCGAACTCGTCGTCTTGATTCAGCAAATTGGAGGAAACACAACCCATCTTCAACACCTAATCGTATGATCACCACCAAAAAATTCAACTCTACCTCGAAGATTTCAATGGAGTGAAGAATACATGGGAAGAGAAACGCGAGAGAGCGTGCAAGAAATTTCAGGCAGTAGAAACTGAGTGAGGACAAAAGCAATCTAAACAGGGCACAGCTTTTGTAATTAATGAAGTTTAATTAATTAAAGCGAGTAGTTTAGTATTTAATTAATTACGGTTCACAATTCACAGAGGATAGAAGAGTCATTTACTACGTTGGTTTCAGTTTTCAAATTTTGGTGGGGACTGTTTGGCTCACGAAGTTTGGGCGCTAAAATTTAATTCAAATTAACAGAGACATTATGATGAGGCCGCCATGGTTGTCATGTAAAAGTGGACTCAGAATTTAATGTTCAGACTCCTAGTTTAATTTTCTTTTTCCCTTTTTAACCATTAAAAAGATGATAAATAAAACCATAATTTGTTAGGTCCGAATGAAATCATCAATTTATGCAGCTAGCTTCTTAAGTAGTAATACTCTTTGTTGATTCTAAGAACTAAGTGATAGATATATTTTTACCGATAAATAATGTTCCACTTCTCACGAACATCCATGTATGTAAAGAGTTAATTGACGGAAAATTTCTTAATATTTTTTTTTCTCTTCCTTTTGACAAGCGAATTATGTAGAATTTGAATACGAACATCACTGTACATGATATTTACCAGTTCCAAGATAATTTTTTCAATAACTGATTGACTTCTATAAAAATAAAAATATTAAATAATTTTCAATAATAATAGTAAATTCACTTATTAAACTAGTTCAAGAAACATCAGACGTGTATTGGAGTACCAAAGTATCAAGAATCAACATTTCTTTTGTCATAATGATTTTATGAAATAATATTAAATTTTTTAAAAAATCTTCTATGATCGATTAGCACGATGTTAATAAGGATGATTCGATGCAGTAACATTCAAACTAAATGATTACACGAGATCTTGTCGGAATAATTCTAATCGCTGAGTGTCGTACTATAAAATTATTCTCTTATAATTATAAATGTCATATCTTTTATATTTATAGAGAAGACAATACGTATATTTGATCGTCTAACTTTCTACATCCACCACATCACTATGGGATACACTAGAACGGAGCAACCTCGATACGTCCTCAATCATTATTTATTCATAGACAAGTTTGTTAATTTCATTGACCGCTAATTGTTTGTTTCTTTTATTTCAATTAGAAAAAATATATTTATGATTACTTCATTATTATTCAATATTATTATCTTCATTGATGATTAAATTATATATCTTTGTAAATAAAATACGTATGAATATAGAAAATAAATGAGAGAATTTGTTAGCTGATAATAAAGTATATAAATATATATTGTCATGACCATGAAAATCTAAATATTAAATAGTTAGGGAATGTTAATATCAGCCCAAGAATTTGATGTTGATAATCATCCCAAGAAAAAATAATGCAACCTGCAATTTTCCAGGGAAAATAAATTCAAAATGTTGCAGAGAGACTAACACTGAAAGAGTCTCAGACTGAGGATGCGGGGCTATTATTGGGCTAAATGACACACCCCGGTGGGGACTGCATACACCACCACAACCTGAAACTGAAATCACCCTTTTACTTTTTCATCTTTCACATCCTATATCTATATACGTACATACATATATATATATATATGTATGTACGTCTGCATGTATGTGTGTATGTACCGTAGGCATCACCATTATGATTGTCAGCTCATTGAAATGTCTTGCCAATTCATGGGCTAATGCTGCCAAACCTAAATCCATACATCAACCATGCAATCATGTAATGTCCTTTACTTATTATGCATCGTTATATACCAACTAGTTGTAAGTTAGAGATTACTACATCACAGTAACTGTGATGTTTATGTTTTCCAATTGGGGATTGAAATTGAAAACCTTCTTCGATGCTAAATAAGTTAAAAGTCAAAACTCAGAACTCTTATATAAAAGAATAGAAACAGTCACCATACATAATTTAGTGTATATACCACCATTCACACAAAAGATTAGGGAAAAGAAAAAAAAAAAAAAGCTGATATGCATGAATTCAATTATGAAGCTTTTAACAATCCATGTAACATCATATCAGAAATGTATAGTATATTATTGTATAGTACACTTAAAACAACAAAGATTTTGGGACCCAAGAGGACTAATATATTTTTTGAAGGCATGATTTTTGTCCTATACATTTTTTTTTGTTTTTGGGAAAGTAGAGACATAAACAGTTTAGGAAAGTAGAAAGGAGAACATGTCCCAGTTTTGACTGGTCAACACAAAAACTGGATTCCTTTTCACTTTTGATGTGCCCTCTCTTCTAACTTGAATACTTCTTCGTCTTCGAGGATTAACCCAATTCCCAAAACTCTCCACCTTAATAATAACACGTGAAGCCGATTGGGTTTGGTCTTTGTATTTTTCACATTATATTTATATACATGTATAGGAGCATGCATATTGCTCAAAAGACAGATATCTATTTTCAAGAATACTTTGGATTCTTATGTGAACAATAAACACTCTACTTCTCTTCTTCTCATGTCATCTTCTTCTCACAAACGATTTTAATATTACAAATTTGTGTAGATATATATATATATGTAGAGTAATTACGAAGCTATTGACAAGTATCTGACACTTCCGCTGCTCTTTTTTTCTTATTTTTTTCACCATGCCACAAGCAAACACTCCTAACCCTTAGCTCATATGTTGGACCTTGTACCCTTAATGAGATTCTGCACCATTCCACACACACACACACACACATATATATATATATGTAAAGACCAACTTAGTCTGTCCATCTATCTCATTGATTTGGCTTCTCTCCTCTACAGACAAAGTTGTTCAGGAGCTTGTCATGAACATTACCATTCTCCACCTCTTATCTTCTTATCACTCCGTTCTTGCAGTAATTGACTGAGAAAAAGTTTAATTTCTTTTATTCTCCATGGGGAAGAAGACTAATAGTTCTTCCTGGTTAACAATGGTGAAAAGGGCCTTCAGGTCTCCAACTAAGGAGAATCAGAAGAAAAGTAGCAGAAGAAGAGAAGAAGAGGACCAAGAAGACGATGAAAAGGTATTTCTTCATACACACACACATATACACATACGGTGTATGTCTTAAGCTCATTTTATGAGAATTTTTGCGCACATTTTATTGCAGAAAAGAGAGAAGAGAAGATGGCTTTTCCGGAAGCCAAATATTAACAACAGCCACCATGGTCAACAATGCGAAGCAAAGTCAACGACAGGGCATCATCATCATCATGTTGCCTCACCAGTGAATCCTATTTTATGCGGGAATAATGATAACCATCATGCAATTGCGGTGGCAGCAGCGACAGCCGCAGCCGCGGAAGCGGCGGTGGCAACCGCGCAAGCGGCTGTCCAGATTGTCAGGCTCACCAGGACGCCCAGTTTAGTCAATCAGCATTGGGCCGCGATCGTCATTCAAACAGCTTTCAGAGGCTACCTCGTGAGCCACAACACAAAAATTTCACCGCCCAATAATCTGATTCTCTTGTATTATTAATTAAACCTCTTATTATTTCAGGGAAGACGAGCTCTGCGTGCGCTCAAAGGGCTTGTCAAGCTTCAAGCTTTAGTGAGAGGACACAATGTCCGGCGGCAAACCAAGTTGACGCTCAAATGCATGCAAGCTTTGTTGAGAGTTCAAGACAGGGTGTTGGATCAGCAACGTGCCAGGCTCTCGCATGAAGGCAGGATAATTGGTAGAAACTCCATGTTTGCTGAAAGTAATGGCTTGTGGGAGTCGAGGTATCTTCAAGACATTCGTAGCAGAAGATCAATGGTGAGTTATAATTATAGTTAGCTACAAAGTTTTAAGCTTTAATTTCAACATGGGTGCTTACTGCTTAATGTGAAATTGGGCCAGTCGAGATCAGATATGAGTTGGATGGCTGACGAGTGGGATGATCGCCCGCAGACAAGCGAAGAAATTGAAGCTTTGCAGCAGAGCAGAAAGGAAGCTGCCATGAAACGGGAGAAAGCTCTGGCTTATGCTTTTTCTAACCAGGTTTAATTTGGTTTCATCTCTCACTCTGTGTTTTGACTGTTAATCTGGTAGCTGATCTGTTTTCTACTGATGTAAAGATATGGAGGAGTGGAAGGATGAGGAACCAATCAACCGGAGATCATGAGAAGGAGATTGAAGAAAGAACCAGATGGCTTGATCGATGGATGGCCACAAAGCCATGGGAGAGTTACACTAGAGCTTCAACTGATAAAAGAGACCAAATCAAAGAAATAGATGTAGCTAAACCTTGCCCTTACACTACTCGAAACTCAAGAAAATTAACCCAATCACCCGAAATCCGCCACCAACAATCTGTTCCTTCTCCCCTCCATCACAACCAATCATCACCAGCCACGCCATCTCCCTTCAAGACCAGGCCTCTTCAAGTCCGTTCTGCCAGCCCAAGATGCCTAAAACTAGAAGAAAGAATCTCCCATTCTGCAGCACAAACTCCTTGCTTAAGCTCAATGTGTGGGCAGGGACTGAGCCAAGATGTGATTGGCAATGGTGGGGCTACACCTTTGCCTAACTACATGGCCGCCACGGCGTCAACCAAGGCTCGGGCTCGGTCGCAGAGTACGCCGAGGCATAGGCCATCGACGCCACCGAGGGAGCGAATTGGATCGGCGAAGAAGCGGCTATCATACCCTGAAGTCGGCAGAACTGGTGGTGGGTGCGGTGGTTTTAGCCAGAACTTGAGGAGTCCGAGCTTCAAAAGCGCTTATGGTGGGTACGTTGGGATAGAGCAGCAATCCAACTATTCTTCATGTTATGCAGATAGCTACGGCGGTGAAATTTCTCCATGTTCAACAACTGATCTTAGGTGGTTGCAATGAGAAAAATAAGCATGGAAGAACTTGTATTTGGATTCAGATTGTTGGGTTTGTGTTCTTTTTCAATAATGAAGGTTGCTGGTTATTTACTTCTGTTATAGAAATTTTTTGCCTTTGTTGTTAAGGAGACATGAAAAAAAGCATAGTAAAATTGATAGATTAAATTGGACCGCGAACCTCAATCCCATTTATGAACAAAAATAAAATTAAAAATTTTAGATTAGGGCAAATTTGATTTTTGTGTCACATAGTCAGACTATCTTTTCTAATAAAGTAAGGTTTAAAATAAAATATAGTCAATTTCAATTCATACCTTATACAAATTTACTATTTAATAATTCTCCTATTAATAACACATTGGTACGGAGATTAAAGTCTTTTACGTTTTATTCAAAGATTATGCATTTAAATCTCTACACCTTATTACTTAATAGGTTTATTATTGAGATTATAGTGATGGAGATGAGCTAAATCTCAACAAACTTTATGTTTTTAAAACAAAATAAATATTTCGTGACGATTCGTCAGGATATCCCGAATGGGTTAAGAACCCGACTTATATTTTTATTCAAAAAAAAAAAAATTATTACTATTTTAACAATTATTTTTAATAAAATGGATCCACAAGTTAGAAACAAAAGCCCACTTCATCCATTCACTATTCCTTATGCCACTTCTAATTTCTAACCCAATTCAATTGCTCAAGTCCAGCTTCACAGATTTTTTTTTTTCTTTTTAAAGTATTTTCAGGGAATAAGGTCAATTATTATTTTATATATATATATATATATTTTTTAATTTTTTATTTTTTAAAAAAAATTAGAGACTTTTTTATCAAGTGCTTAATTTTTTTCAAATTGAGTATTATTATTATTATTATTATTATTATTATTATTATTATTTTAAAAAAAATAGAAGTTCAATGAATCATCCCTATTACTATTAGTGCAAATTAGCTACCATACTTCTAAGTGCAATGAAATTGATGAGACAAGTTTTTGGAGCAAATAGATCATTCGATTCAAATTGAATTCGTACTTTTATAAAAAATATATACTAAAATTAAATTAAGTGAATTCGTATGTAAGTTGATATTCAAACTCATTTTATTATAATAAAAGCATTAACTATCTAACTTATAAATTATATATATATATATATATAATAATAAAACTTTATCGTGTTAATAATATGTTACAAGTTCTTGTGATTAGCATAACTCATTACCATTTCTCTGAAATTAAAAAAGAAAAAAAGCATGTAGCTCTAATTCACAACCTAATCTGCCATCCCACGTGAAGTACACCTTTCATGGTGTCGAAATGTATATGTTTTATATACTTGTAAATAATATTATAACACATACCATTTTAAGTAAACTTACCAATTAATTGGATACGAACATCACATCACATGGCTTTGCTGGTTTTGGATAACTTAATTAATCTTCCTTGCAATCAATCACTAGATAAGATTTTTCTTTTTAATAAAAAATAATAATAATTAAATACTAAATAATTTACAACCTATTTTAAATAAACCAAATTCATATGACAAATTATAATAAATCACTAAATTATTTGTTAAAATTCAATCTGATTCTCAATATTTTTTATTATAATTTAATTTTTGTTTTTTTCATATTTGTTTTAAATGTATAATTTTTTAATTAAAATACTTAAACTATCTTTAGATATTTTAGAAAAATGATTATAATTAATTAATTAAACTAATTCATTATTAGTTTTTTAATAAAAAAAAAAATGTTTAAATATAACTTTTAAAAATATTTTAAAGGTTTATATAAAATTGAGGGAGGATAGGGATGAAGTGTTAATAAGAAAGGATAGGGCATGGGGCCCAAATCCAATCCTTAAATACGTGCGATGATTGACAAACATGTGGCGATGCGTCGCCGTTTTTTGTCGCTTTCCCCTCAAAGGAATGTGAGTAATACAAATGTCTCTCTGTGTTTTCTTTGGATGGTGACCTAAAAAGATTAATTAAAAAATAACAAATTATTTTACTAAATGAGGTTCCAGAAGAACACGTTAACATATTTTTATAATTCAGATTAAATTTAATTATGCAACACAAAAAATGACAAAATAATTGAGAATTTCATAAAATATATAATTCTGCCAATTATTATTAAAAATTCTCATTACGTAATTTTTTAATTAAATTTATTACAAACATACCCCTTAAAAAGAGAGAGTGTTTTAATGAAGTGGGAAAATATGGAGTTCCGTAACTTTTTTATTATTTGAAAAATAAATAGATGAAAAACTTGTCATTAGAACATGTCTAGACAAAACTTTTGTAAGTTTTTACAGCATGAATCTAGACGACCTTGAGGATGGTATTCCACTTTTGGAAATTTCAAGTTAATGTGAGTATATACATATATATATATATATGCATGCATATCAATCTTGTCAAAATGTGTCACTGATCTTGCAGTTCTAGATTGAATTCTGCCATTATAATGGCCTTGGTTCATGGAGATATCACCAAAGGATACATACATACATATATATATATATGCATGCATATCAATCTTGTCAAACTAGGTTGAATTCTGCCATTATAGTGGCCTTGGTTCATGGAGATATCACCAAAGGATACATGCATATATATATATGCATGCATATCAATCTTGTGAAACTAGATTGAATTCTGCCATTATAGTGGCCTTGGTTCATGGAAATATCACCAAAGGATACATATATATATATATATGCATGCATATCAGTCTTGTCAAAAATTCTAAATAGGGTTGTAATTAGTTTTTGAAAAATAAGTGAAGAATATATTTAAATAATATTTTTATTTGACTCATAAACTTTTCATAAATAATAAATATTTGGAATAAAATATATATGACTTAAATTTTTTGGCAGATTTTCTTGAGGAAACATAAATAAAATTCTAATAATTTGATTAAAAATTACAAAGAGGAAATAAGTTGTATTGCGTATTCTAAAAGTTAAATAAATAATTATTTTTTTTTAAAAAAATTAATATTTAATTCTAACCCAAAAAAAAAAAAAAACCTCCATACCAAACATCGTTAACAAAAATCTCCCTCCCCTCACCATACATGCACATAAAGGTATTTATCTGAGTGTATACTGAGACTTATCTTCTGTCTTTTGCACCATGGTCATCATCCATAGCCAGCTTTTCTCCTTAACAATAATTGAAAGTTAGTATACATACATATATATATATATATATAATATATGTTATATAGTGGAGGACAGTTGAGATGGGAAAAGGTAAATGAATATATATATAGTGGATCATGCAGGCAGCTGCAGAAAAAAGCACTAAAATGGGTATTTAACAAAACCAAAAGTAATGCAAATTGCCAAGTGCATGCATGTGTTTCAATTATTTCTTTATCTAATCGAAAAAGTGTGTGAATAGTTAAAAAATTACCCAATGCCAGTAATTTAAGACATAATTAAGAGTCAAAATTTTGATCATTTATTGTTTTAAGAGAAGGTATGTTTTAAAGCAAAAATCTTTAAGAATGATTTAAGTCAAGTTTACAATAAAGTAATTGTAAAGATCCGGAACTTAAAAGAAAATAAAGTCATAAATTAAATGTAGAAGTAAAATAATAGAGTATAAGATTTACATTTCTTACACAATAATTTATGATGTCTAATAAGACTACGGGAATGTCCATTCTAAAAAAACAAACAAAAACTAAACAAATAGCAAATAACTGAACATTCTAAAATGACCTTCACTAGCTCTTGAAGAGAGTCCGGGTGGTGAACTATTCACAACCCTCTTATTGATCAGGATCTGAATCTTAGTTCTCTTGATATGAAGTAGTTAATGAAAGGGTAAGCTACATTAATTCGGTAAGAATATCACACTACTCACCGATACAAAAATTAAAAGTTAGTAAAAAATCATAAAAATAACCAATAAACCTCTTGATTTAAGTAAATTCATTTATCATAAGAAAGTTCATTATAAACTAAGATAGGTTGTGTGTCAGGCTGAAGGTCTATGGTGAACTCAACTTTTCTGTCCATTAGTAGTCTGAAAGTTCATTATAAAACATATTCGAAAAGCCTCAAACTACTGGGATCTCTTAAATACAAATTTTTTTCTTAAGTTTGCACAGTATAAAGAAAACAACCGAGTTTAAGTGCTATGAAATAAGAAAATTGCTATAAGAGAATAATATTTAAAACTTTTATTAGCTTGTAAATTACTATTCGTTAGGAAACTTAAATGTAATTTTTCTCGTGGAAACAATCCACAGTGGCGTATCACGCCACTAACCAATTCATTATTATAAATACATGAGGATCTTCCGTGTCAATCTTTATCAGGTCCATCATAGGTGAAATCGAGTCCCGTGGAAGAGGGGTCAAATGTTGCTGGGGAGGGATCGAATGGCCCTGTAACGGTCCCGGATGATAGGGTGGGGGCTCCGAATTGTATTGTGACGGGTCACATGATACGATAGAGGAGCATGGTTGCATCGAGGTGGCCTTAGATCCTGTCGTTGTATGAGCGGCTTATACTGTGTAGCGCCCGGACCGAGGAGAAAAAAAAAACCACGTCGGCAGCCACGTCGCAGGCCCGGTCAGCAGTCCCGGCCAACCAGGACCTGCCACGTGGCAAAACCACGTCGTTCCAAAAAGGGCCACGTTGGCGATCCGCGTGGGCGCGATCGGACGGCCCAGATTTAAACGCACGGACGACCCAGATTTAATCAAAAACGGACGGCCCAGATTAAAACAAAATGGACGGCTGAGATCAAAAGGCAAGGGGTTATAAATAGAACCCCCACACCAGACCACAAACCCTAGCCACCTGCCACTCGCCGGAGAAGACGAACCAGAAGCCGGCCGCCGCCACCCGCCGCCGCACCGGAGGAACTTCCGACCGCCGATCGAGGTAAATTTCGTACCCCCGACTCGTTTTTCCACGCTGATTCCTCCTGTGGCCAAATCGGTGCCAAAATCCCGGCCAAACGGCCGGAATGCACGGCCGAAGCCCAGCGGCGCCGCCGCGCCCTTCTCGGTTTTTGCCTCCGATGAGGCCCTTCCCGGCCTCCGTTTGATGCAATTTTTATATCACCGTGATCACCACTTTTTTCTTTACAGGTTGACAGGAGCCGAATCACCAAAACACGAACCTCGCCGGAGAGCCGCCGCACCCGAGAGCGCCGCCGCCGGTAAGCTCCGTTTTTTCGTGATTTTTTGGCCCCCCGAGGGCCCTAGGATAGTTTTCTCGCAGGGACCGATGCGAGTGTGGTCGAATTCGGTCGGAAACGGCCGAAAACAGCCAACCCGAGGCGAATCGTCGCCGGAGCACGGCGGAGCCGCCGTGCCGGAGTTGCGATTTGGGCCGAAAGGGGCCCTGGGCCTAATTTGAGATTTTTTTGGAACACGTGCAGGTACCAGTAGTGCGTTTCAGTTCCCCGAGGAAAATTCAGGGAAAATTAGGGACAGCCTGCAAGCGCACTGTGAAGCCGTGTTCGGACCCCGAAACGAGTAAGAACCCCTCACCTTATTTCCAATCACGGTTTTAAAGTTCAATAAATGATAAAACGATATTTCATGAATCAACGAATGTGTGAAATTGCTTAGGGTCGCTAATGGAGCCCGAGTCTAGTGTGTTTGTCGGTTAATTGTTATTTGGACTGTTTTACAGTTTTAAACGTAGCATGAGGTTCGATGTTTTCATTTTATAGTTTCGTGTGCGTGTTTTACTGTTTTATTGATTATGGATTAAATGACCGGAATATTGATGCTGTATGTTGTCTGCTTAGCATAAATTATCGTTTTGCTTGCTTGTATGTGGATTAATGATGCTGATTGAGGAAAAAGAGAACGAACAATTATGTGAATGGATAATGGTATAATGTGATCAGCCTGACTAGATATCCTGGGAGATGGTGGACGGACCGGGTCCGTAGGGGACCCTACCGGGATTGTGGTCTCCCATACCGGACGGGGTATGGAGATCTTATGTGTTTTGGCGCCCATACCGGACGGGGTATGGGGACGGCCCGTTTCACCCTCATACCGGACGGGGTAATGAGGTCTATGGTTTGGCGCCCATACCGGACGGGGTATGGGGACGGCCCTGGAATTTGATTTCAAGTATTACGGATTTACGGGTAGCGGGACCCCTATGGATCCCCATGGATACTAGTGGGCTGGTGAATTAGGAAAATATGTTGTGTAACGATTGAATTACGAAAAGTGTGATAGGTATTATGTTATACAGTTCATATATATGTTTCCATGATGATAATGATGTTATTGCTTTCGTATATTGTTTTATGAATTTCACCGAGATAAGTAAATGGTAAAGGTTTTATTTATCGATAAAAGGATTTGTTGTAAATTATGCTCCATTGGTCGTTTTGTGTTTTCTACCCACCTTTACCTCCGTGACGGTGAGATATCGTGATGTCTTTACTGGGCTAGTGTATCTCATTCCTTATTTAATCATTTCAGATCAAGAGGACATCGTTCCCGAGCCGATTCCGCAGGAGGACGACGAAGGGGACGCTTAAAGACTCCATAGTCACATTCGTAGTTTTTACTTTCAAGTTTCTCCTTTAGGTAGTTTAATCTTTTATATTTTGTGAGCACGTTTCGGTTTCAGTGTAAGGGATGTTATTCAAATTTTGACCTCGCTTCCGCATTTGATATTTTTGAATATAAAATTCAATTTTAAATTTTCGGGGCTGTTACATACTGTGGAAGTGGTAGATGGTCAAACAGTTCCCTCCTCTCTTTCATGGCCTACTGGACAGAGATGACTCTCGCTAAAATCTCAAAAATCGATCAACATGCTATCAAAGCGACCTGTCTCGTGCTGTTCTATTCAGTAAGGGACCTCGTATTCTCGTGTCTTTGTACTTATATTTCACAAGAAATGATTGGGCAATAGTTTGTATTCGGTATTTTTAAGTTTTTGTGTAACGAATGGTTCTGAGGAACGCGACTCTAATACTAATTGTAAATGCGTAATAGAGATACGAGAATGTCATTTCTAAAAGAACAAACAAAAATTAAATAAATTAATTAATGACAAATAACTGAGAATTCTAAAACTACCTTCACTAGCTTATGAAGAGAATCCAGATGGTAAACAATTCACAACCTTCTTGTTGATTGCGATCTAGATCTTGGTTCTCTTGATCTAAAATAGTTAATGAAATGGTGAGTTACACTAACTCAGTAAGAATATCACACTACTCACCGATACAGAAACTGAATGTTGGTAAAAAATCATAAAAACAACCAATGGAGCTCTTGATTTAAGTAAATTCATTTATCATAAGAAAAACTATTTATTGCATATATTTACCGTTGCGAGATTTTTAAAATCGACCTATAAATACAATAACTCAAATAATATTCTAATTTCATATTCAAGTGAGTAAGAATAACAACTTTTCATTTTTATTTGCCTATTGGTATTTCTGGGGATTCATAGGGAGTTTTCACTACGCGTGAACCAATATCCAACATTATCAACTAACCAGGCATCTCCATATCTCGTCTGGTATGAGTGCCAAAAATATCATCCCTCAATATCTGGTCCGGTATGAGGGTGAATCAGTTGTCCCCATATCTCGTCCGGTATGAACGCCAAAAATATCATTCCTTGATACCCCGTTCGATATGAGGTAATGTTCACGGTAAAGTTCAATATGTACCCAGTACGTCCGCCATCTCTTAGGATATCCAGTAAGTCTACTATTAATTCATATGACCAAACAATTTTCCGTTTGCATATTAATTTTCAATTTTACAAATCAACCGTAAATCACGCAAGACAAACAATATATATATCAAAGAAGTACAACTGAATCATTTAACCATTCCAGTACATCATCATGTATTTGAAGCTGTAAATTCAACAATCAGTTAAACAAGACAAATAAATAACTAACCGATTCTAGATCCATTAGTAACCTATAATTATTCTTAAAATTTTTTAAACTACACAAAATACCATATTATCAATTTTTAAGCTTCAATTCCATAACAGCGAATAAGGTAAGGGATTTTTACCCGAAATACTAAACTTTCTACTGCACTTACTGACGGTCCTTGTGTTTTCTGAATTTTTCTGCGAAAATTAAAACAAGCTTCACGTATTTAAAAATACCCCCAAAATCATAAATCGGTGTTAAAAACCCTTTTTTGGCCAATTTTGGGGTTCTAGCATGGCGGCGCCGCCATGCTCCGGCGACGACACCGCCGCTTGCGACGACAATTTGCCTCGGTCTGGCCTTTTTTGGCTAATTTTAAACAATTTCAGTCGGCTTTTCACTCATCCCTACGAGAAAACACGTTAGGGGGCCTCAGTTGGCCTAAAAAAGTCAAAAAAACAGAACGGTGAACACAATGGTTGAAAAATCGCACGAAACGGAAAACGAGAAGTGGCTCATCGGAGGAGGTTACGGATTTTTTTCCTGCGGCGGCACCACCGAACTTTGCTCGTATTTTTCAGCTCACCCGTTATTCTTTTTGCTCCGTTTTGACCATGGGGGTGCTCAAAATTAAATTTCGAGCGGATATGAGAATTTTCACCTTTTTTGGCGATCGAATATGGCTCCGGCGCGGCAAACATGCAGCGGTCGGCTCCCTTCTCCGACGACTGGTTCTTCTTCTCCGGTGGATGGTTGACAGCTCGGGCTTGGGTTTAATGTGATGCGAAATATTTATACTCGTCTCATATTAATTTAGGTCGTTAATCACGTTTGATCTCGATCGTCCGATTGCGTTTAAAGAAGAAATGAATCTAAACCGTTTATTGCGATTTGATCTCGATTGTCCGATCGTGTTTAAAGAGAAAACGAATCTGGACCGTTCATTGCATTTTATTACGACCGTCCGATCGTGCCTGAGGAGGAAACGGATCCAGACCATCCACGTGCACGGGAACGCTTACGGGTCGTTCGATCGTGGAGCACGCGGATCGCCAGCGTAGCCTCCTGCGTGGCACCGAGTCAACGCATCTTGGTACGCGGCGTGCTTCGGTTCGTCGAAGCTGCTGACTTGATGGTTTTACATGGAAATTTTTTTTAATTACGTTCTGACCCCAATTTCTTATTTTTATTTCAAAAATACCTTACGAACCCAAATTTTCACCTTATTTTTTTTCAAAATTGTTTTCAATTTCATCATTAACTTTTTTTTTTCATAATCCATATTAAATTAAAATTTATTAATTTCAAAAATAAATTTTTATATATTTTTTATTGTTAAAATTAATCTCATGCCAAATTATGAATCCAGGTATTACAGTCATGATACAGAGTGACTCATTTGTGCTTCTTTATTGTGTTATGGTTCTTCTATACATACAACCAAATTTTGATTTTAATAACAAAAATTAGGTAACCAATTCAAGAGATGTTATTATCTCAAACATTCTGAAGAGATCATGATTTAGCAAAATTATAGGTTAACCGAGATCTTAATATAATGGTAAGCAAAAATCGAATCAGAACAGAAAAAACTAGTCGAATGAAGTATTAGAGAAGTTCAAAATCATAAATTTCTCTTATCCCATAAATATTTATACATTCAATTTGAATTTTATATTTTTATTTAAAACTTATGTTATAATTAACATTATCTTATCATAAATTTCTACTTAAAAAAACATTTTATTATTAATGATCACATCAGAGCAAAAAATTTGATGATCAATTATAACAAGGTGATACAATTTTATTTTCATGATCAATTATGGAATGGTAAAAATCAAAGAAGTTTTGATCAGGATTAACAATAGAAAGCTCTACGTTACATATATTACTAAAATTCTCTCACCACGAAAAATAAATGTCAACATCCTCTCCACATGATGATCCTATATATATACACATATATATATATATAAAACAATATCAGACTCTTAGGAGTCACTTATCTGTTTCCTATTTCATTTTTTCTCATCATGACTCAAATTTTCTCGGCCATTCTGGATCGTCAACTTTAATCTGGCCCAGGACATGCCAAGGCATCACAAGAAGAATATGCGTCCTATAAATTCACTACCCCATCTGTTTCTCTGTCTTTTCTTCTTAAATTCTAATTTACAGATATATACACCTACATACCCACATATATATACATACATATATATACGCAGGTCAGCTAGCCAAACATGGCGCTGCTCAGATCCATCTCTTATTAAAGCTTTTGGAAGCTTACCCCTTAATTATAATAAACCTGTTTCGCCTTCTGTCCACTCCATATAATACTCCAAAACGCAGCCCACGCTTCTCCACAGCCATAAAAAAGAATTCATTAAAAAAACTCACCAACCAGACAGATCGCATCATTTTTTTACAGAGCAAGAGAGTAAGAGAGAGAGCAGAGAAGAAGATGACTCAAGCCTATTGTTTCAAGGAGAAGAAGCCATGCGTTAGGTGGGTAGAAAAGTACTTCAAAGATTGTCTCTGCAATCTGCGAGACGACTTCTCTTTCGCTTTCGGCCTCACGAGTCTTGTCTGCTGGGGACTCGCCGAAATCCCTCAGATTATCACCAACTTCAAAACCAAGTCCAGCCATGGCGTTTCCCTCCTATTCCTCCTCACTTGGGTTGCTGGGTATTTAAATTTCTCTCTGTTTCTTTCTAAGTTACCCATGGCGTCTCACTACTGATTTATATTCGTACTCGTGTTGCAGTGATATATTCAATCTCGTGGGTTGTCTTCTCGAGCCTGCAACGGTGAGTATGAAGACTTGTTAACTCGGTTACAGCCTTTGATGTGAGTTAACTCGTTGTCTTCTTCTTCTTCTTCTTCTTCTCGTTTGGTGGTCCAGAAACGGACTTAATCTGCACCGGCCATAATTCAGTTTCTTGCTTTTTAGTAATCAAGTTGCAGCCTTTATCAGCTTTTTTCATTGTTTTCTTTACGAGTTTTTACACTTCTTGTTCTTACTCTTTGTTTTTTCTTTTGTTTTGTTCCTCCGGATGATGATGATGATGATGACGACGACGCAGTTGCCGACTCAGTTCTACACAGCTTTGGTAATGACGCATCGCTACGTTAACTCACACGTGTTTCTTAAAATTTCGTATTTCGAATTCCACCCCTTTTTCTTTCTATAATTTGCAATTCTGTCCAGAAATTCCTTCGATTTGTCCAAACCAAGTAAGGCTGGGCCCCTTATTTAGTTTAATTATCATTTTTAAAAAAAAAAAAAACCAACAAAATAATAATTATTATTTTTAGAAAATTAAAATAATAATAATAATCATTATAATGTATAGATATATTTTTTATTTTTAACAGCTTTATACGGCGAGTACTGTAGTATTAGTACTGCAGAGTTTATACTATGATCACGTCTACAGATGGTGGAAATGCGGACGAGTCAAAGCTAGTCAACAGGTGGGTACCATTTAATTTGTAATGTTTTCGCCATATAATCTTAAATTAATTTAACTTAATCATTGCTTAATTAATTTTTAATATGTATTAGGAAAATGATGAAACTAAGCCATTGAAGGCTGAGTCAACTAAATCAGGCATTCCCATACCAAAACCACCACAGAGAGGATCTCAACGTAGGGAATATTACTACACGTACGTATATAATTAAGGTTTAATCAATAATTAAGTATTGATAGTTATTGTTAATTCGGTTTAATTAAAGGTTTCTTCTCTTTTTTTTACAAAAAATTTTCAGATCAGCTAGATCTATGGCTGGTAGTGGAACGCCGCCGTTTCGGACATACTTGAGGACAGCAAGAAGTGGTCCATCGGCAACGGGAGTACTTGACTCTGATTCATCGTCGGACGAGGAGACGGCCCATTCCGCCAAGAAAACTAGCCGGCCTAGGCCCATCCCAAGAACCGTGAGTCATTAATTTTAATTAAAATTATATATGAAGATTCAATATAAATAGATACATACATACATAGTTATTATACATTATTTACGCATGCATCATGCATATATTATATGTAAATTGCGTGTATATAGATACTCTGTTTTTGTTTTTGTAAAATGCAGTTTGTCCGTATATTTTTATTAGGTATATGAATACACATATATGGAGTTGAGACTTGTATAAATAAATTAATTGAGTTTTCAGACTGGTGCATATGGGACATTTCTAGCTGCGTCAGTTACTCTACCCCTACATAGCGACGCCTTGAAGGAAGCTTACACAGGGTTTGCTGCTAGAAGACTCTTGCATGTATGGTTTTGACTTATTGTTATAAATATATATATAGATATAGATATATATATATGTATGTATGTATGTATATGCATACATACACACTTATTAATTCCACGGGTTGTAAATTTATATATAATTAATTATATTAGTTTATTTAATTAAAAGTAGGCTAGAGTTATAATAAGTTGGTTTATTCAAATTACAATTAATCAGGAACCAGCTATGGAGCACAGTGCATTTGGGCAATGGCTAGGATGGCTAATGGCTGCAATATACATGGGTGGTCGACTCCCTCAAATATGGTTAAATGTAAGTTACTAATGATAATAATTAATTAATTATAAAATTTTAATTTACTTATAAATATATTCCATAAATTATATATATATATATACATGTAGTTTAGTTTAAGAACTTGATCTAATCATTTAATTATTGACCAGATCAAGAGAGGGAGTGTTGAGGTAATCTCCTTACTTTCCTTGCTTTTCATTGATAATCAATCTACAACTAATACGTAATTAACCTTAATCTTATGGTTAAGAGTAATAATTTTTCGAAAACATAATAATTAGTATACTCGTACCGTGCAGGGTTTAAATCCTCTTATGTTCGTGTTTGCGCTCGTAGCAAATGTCACTTACGTGGGAAGGTTCGGCTTTCTTCATTTATTTTTAAAATTACTTTCGATAGAAAATAAATAAATATTTTTAGTAATTTAATAAATACATAACCTTTTAATAATGAATTAAATCTAATTAATTTATTTTATTATGTGGGATAATGCAGCATTCTGGAGCGAAATACAGAATGGGAAAACATCAGAGCTAATTTCCCATGGTTACTGGATGCTATAGTTTGCGTATTGCTTGACCTCTTCGTATCCTTACCTATAATCAATATTAATTATTTTACTTAATTTCTCATTAATTAGTGATTAATTAATTATTTATTTACCTTAACAACTACCCCAATAGATCATACTGCAGTACGTGTATTACAGGTATTTCAGGAAGAAGACTGCAAGTGGTAGCCATGAACGAGACTATGTAGAAGCAAGTAAAGAAATGTTACGTTAATTTTATTAAATTAAATTCTACTTTTTGCCCGTGACGAATTTCTTCTTACCAAGATTAATTCGATAATTTTTATAGACGAATTTTTGTTGCCAAACTTCACTATAACATATATATATATATATATATTTAATGAATGATGTTTACTGTAATTAGCTAAAATAATAACCGATGGAAAATTATAAAAGGCTCAAATCAGAATTGAGATTAATCCAGGCTAATTGGTTAAATATATCAAAAAACTCATATCTCCAGTAGGTGTTTGTAATATTTTTGTATAATATGTATGTATATATGTATATGTTTTTTTGGGCTCGGGCCTCAATTTTTAAGCCTACAAACCAAACGAGCGAATTGTATCCGTCAAGAACCCATGACAACTTGGGCTTCTGGTTTTTGGTCTTCTTGGCATCTTTTTCTCTTGTGGATCTGTCGAGGTTTGATCATATATTTTATCTATAATAATTAAGATTAAATTTGTATTCACAAAATTCCACACTAAGATCATATATACATGTATATATATATATATATACACACAATATTGACGTAATATTTCAAAATTTCCCCATGTTATGGCTTTGATTATAAGTTGACTACGAATAAATAAGAATACTCTTGTTAATATAAACTTCGCATGTGTAACAAATTAAGAAGGCAACATTTACATGTGTTATTAATATTATTTAATATATTTGTATACAATCCCAATGGGTTGACTGAGTATCTATCTATATATATATATATATATATATATAGTAGTACCCAATACCAGCATGGCTGTGATTACTGAAATTCTCTAATTAATACGCCATAGATCTGAAGCAAGCTAAGTAATTAATGAATCAAACAAAAAAAATAGAGAGAAAACCTAGTTCCAAACAACGCTTGGATTTCTCCTAGATTGATTAACTAGCACCTTAGATCGTTACTGGACTAGGCTACAATGCCTTGCCTCCTTTATTATATATACATATATATATATATATCAGCATTTAACTCCTATATATATATACCCATCTTATATATATATATATATATATGAAAATTATTAGAAAAGCCACAGAAAAGTATCAGCTCATTAATGCGACGACTTTCGTGCTTCTTGTTCACACTACTTCGATGAACATGGCTTTTCTTTACATATTCTCCCTCTCTCTCTTTTTTTTCCCCTTAAACGCAGCGTTTTTGTATGTGGGATTTAGAGGGAGGAGCCGACAGAATTCCATTTAGCCTTCTTTTTCTAAAGAGTAAAAATGATTGAACAAAGTCGAGATATAACGCGCTTTCTAATCGTGTTTTGTTTAATTTAATCTGTTTTTTTTTTTTTTTTTTGACTTTCCCTTCTTCATATTATTATTATGAGGTGACCATGTCCCCATTTTGTAGTTGCTTATAATATATATATATATATATGTATATATATGTTTGGTTTGTATTATATATGTGTATATATGTATATTCATGTTCGTCATTTTAAGATATCCTTAGATGTGAATATCCAAATTTTTTATCGGTGTTCAAACGTCAATAAGGCAATATGTTCATAGCCTTCATGTAATTCATCATATATGTGTGTGTATATATATATATATGATAATTAAGCAAATATAAATGATGTTTAAAAGTATTTCTGGGAAACTGCTTCCAGTGAATACAAGATAATAAAATTAGTCAAAAGGTTGACCTTCTTAATTATTTCAAGTATTCTTATCTCTAATTAAATAGGCTACAAATGAATTAAATAAATATTTTTCTCATACATAATTCATAACTCCAACTTACATAATTAAAGAAAAAAATAAAAGTAGTAATCTTTATTATATACAAAAATATTTAACTTGGTAAATGATTATTATTATTTTTTTACATTGAAATTAATTTAGACCCCAACAAGTTTATGATTTGGTCAAATGATGAGAAAAGTGATACCAAAAAGGAAAAGAAAAAAAAAATAGAGGCATATAAATTCAAGCACTAATAAAGCAAAAGTGCTGAATCTATTATAACCTACTATTACATACAGTCATTATTAAATTAAAAACTATATAGTAAAAATCGTTATATATAATATATATTACACTTATTTATCAACATAAATTTCGAAATAATTGTTCATAATTTGTAATTTTAATGAGGAAAACAAAAATTAATGGTGATGTTATGTCAGTTCTATAAATTACGTTGGGTACAATTAGCATTTTCTGCATAGACATTAATTAATCACCCAATTTTTGTATTGAAGAATTGGCCTCCCCCCATAATTAATGTTAATTAATCACAAGCTAATTTTAGCAGTATATAACTACCCAAACACCTGTAACACATATACACACAGTTATAACATAATATATATATATATATATATATGTACACACGCATACAATCTGGTGTTATTGAATTGGATATATTATCCTAAACAAATTGCTTACTACAAGTTTTTCTCAATCGAGGAAGTCGTGCTCCCCACTATTTTTAATGGGTATTAATAGTAGAAGTTTTTGGTGAGTAGATGTTAATTGTTTTTTAAAGTAAAAAATTTAGAAATGTAATACAATGATTATAGGAATAATCAAATATTTAATTCTGGGTTTGCAATAAGACTACATCAAACATAGTATTTGATGAAAAAGAAAAACTCAAATTAAGTGTGAATTAGTTTTCCTTCATTATCCACCTGCTTCTAATAATTGAAGAAAGGAGAAGACATGAATGGATTAAAAAGTTTTATCCTTCTTCTTCACTACCCAGCTGTATATATAATCAACAAAACGTTCTCGATCGATCGATCGATCGATCAGGTATACATACAATTATACATATATATATATTAGATAGATAGATACAGATAAAACGAAGTTCTAAGATTAAGTTGTTCAATGGCTGCTGCTGATCTCTATATCGTATGCACAGTATCTCTCTCCATTCACCATCAAAACAGAGTGACCGTTTACCTCTTCGATCTCTTATTTTTACCCGAGAAAGTGGGCAAGAAAATAATTTGAAGAACCTGAGAAATGTACACTTCTAAGCGTCGAGCGAAAATGGCGTCTGCAACAGATCATAAGGAGCCCATAGAGCATCCAAAGGACATGGCCGGTTGGCATCGAGCCGAACCCACGGCTTCCCTTTCCCACTCCAATGCAGCAAACTCACTGGACCCGGATGCAGGTCTCTGCACAGTCCTCTGTAATTGTCTCCGCCGAGCCCGTGTTGGTTCCATCTGTGATCAACAGGCGCGATGTTACCTGCAAAAACCAGCAAAAATGGCGGCAGAGACCCGAGTTCGTAGATCCGGATTCTCTTTTGGAGCTCCATCCACTCCACAATCTTCGTCGTATACTCTCCTTCTCTCCATCTAACCAAATCCATAACCATAACTCCGGTGTTAAAGTAACAGGGCTCTCTGTTCCGACCCGCGAAGTTGAGGGAGAGGGAAGGGTTTGACCAGAAAGTGGGAGTGAAGTAAGTAGTGAAGTTGGCGTTGCAGTATTCCGGCGCTGCTAAAACGGCGTCGTTTGGGAGTGACGTGGCTGCCAGCTTGGCAATATCGTCGACGAGGATGACGTCAGAGTCGAGGTAGACGACGCGGCGGACGCACGGCGGGAGGAGATTGGCGAGGTAGTTGCGCGCGTAGTTGAGAGGGCAGTCGAGCGCGGAGCGGATGGAGGTTGAGATGAGGCCGGAAACGGCGTCGTTTTGGAAATAGTAGGTTCGGAAGTTGAGGTAAGGGAAGGAGCGGGTGATGATGGTGAGGAGTTCATCACGTCGGACTCCGTCGGCGGAGGAGACGAAGTGGAAAAAAATGTTTTGTGGGCAGGTGGAGTGCTGGAGGGCGGAGAAAATGGCAGCCATGGAGCCACGGAGGTAAGCTGCATCGAGGGTCATGGCGACGTGGACAGCCTCGTCGGAGCAAATCATGGCGTTATCATTTGCTGTGTCGAGAGTAGGGCACGCCGGAGAGTTGTAGAACTCTGGTGCTTCTTTGAAACTCTGGGTTGCGGAGGAGGCAATGCCGGCGGCCGAGAGGAGGAATAGGAGGAAGAAGAAATGACGGTGCGGTGGCGGTGGCGGTGGCGCAACCATTGCTATATTTCAATTAATGAGAAAAGGAGAGAGAAAGAGAGAGAGAGAGAGAGAGAGAGAGAGAGAGCAAGCGAAAGAGAAAGAGAAAGAGAGTTTTGTTTTGAAGTTTTAGGGAGGCAGGGACAACATGTATTCATATATATATGTGTGTGAATAAAAGCCAAAAATGTGTATTGGGCACACGTTGGTTCAATTCTGAGCATCTAAAGTCAACGTTTTCGAATGTAAGAGTCTTTGTATTTCCGTTATTCCAAATTTTGGTTCTCTATGTGTGTACTTATATAATACGTACGTGCTCGGTTTTCATTTCCATGCGGATCTAATATCGTAACTACACGATATATTTACTCCTAATTTTTTAATCATCCATAAAAATTAATTATATTTAAAAATTAAATATTTGCTTATAAACAAACTGAAATTATAAAATTTATAAACAAAAATTTTTGCAATCTTATTTCATAAAAAAATAAAAAATGTCATCTACATCATCAATATTTGATATAATTTCTATATTTACCTCGATCAAACTCTTTCACAAAACTGATCTTAAATTATTTTATATAATAACATATTCGAATTTAATAAATTAATAATCTAACAATTATAATTTCATGAAAATAATTTTAATTTAATTCTAAATGTTTAATGTTTAAACTTAATTCAATAACTTTTTTTAGATCTACAATCTTCGAATCAAATATCGTAGCATTATTATTGAATATAAAAATCACAAAATTCAACATAAATTATGACTGAAGTTTAATGAATCATTTAAATTAAATTAAAATAAATATGTATATAAATAAAAACTTAAGTTTTTAAGTGCAATTCAATAATCGTATGAAATAATTTTAATGAATCATTTACGAGTACATTGATTATTATTTTGCAAAGTAAATATATATATATATATATAAAAGTTAAAAAAAGTAAAAGAAACGATCAATTGTACTTAGACTAAATTGATTTTTTTTAGTTTAGAATTACAATTTTTTTATGTTATGGATATATTTATACTAATATTAATAAATTTAATATGATAGTAAAAATATTTTTAATTTTTAATATAAATATAATAAAATAAAATAATTAAATTCAGAACGAATAATCTATAAACTCAACGCGGTCTTCAAAATAAAAGCAAAAACACCAATCTCACCGTGGGCTCGTGATGAATTCAAATTTGTTCTTCATATAATCGGATCACATCGAAACTATTTTATTGTTATTTTTAATTTTAGATTCAATAAATATTCTAAAGTTTTTTATTAATAAAAAAAATATATAATAAAAAAAAATTAAGTTAGCTAGAAACTCCCGGATATAAATACAAATAGGCCTACCTGTATCAACTTTTATGTAGCAGGAAGTGACGACATGGCAATTTTGTAATTAAGTGGCCACGTCACCTGATTGATCCGACCGGACGATTCGAAGGGGCCAACCATTAATTGGGGAAGATGTAAGGAAAACGACAAAAGGGTTTGCGCCACGTGGCTTTTCGGTGGGACCCAAAACTTGCCACGTAGGCCGAATATCCTTAAATGAAGACGCACAAGTTTGGTCATCAAGGGACGATGAACAAGTAAATTACCACAACAATAACTATTTTTTTTTTTTTTTATATATATAAATAATTTTAACGAGTAGATTTTTTTGAATTAATTAAATTTTTTTCTTCAAATAATTAGGTATTTGTTTACTTAATAATAATTTGGTCCGTCATCACATTGGAAAAAAAATGTTTCTAAATTTCTATATTAATGTTTAAGAGGATGTGAAATTCTACCTAACATAATACAATATTGTAGTGACTTACTAATAGTTTTGACCAATTAATTTTTTTTTTTTTATATGGCTTGTAGACTTTTAAAATGTTATTAAAATTAGATTTGATTATTTTCCATACATGTTGGATTAATTTAGTTGGTATATTTGGGTTTAATAAGATATGTTTTGTTAAAAAAAAAATTAAGAGTTTGAATTTCACCGTAGATAAAAAAAATTATTGTTTTATAAGTATATTAATTTATGACAGTAACTGACTTATAATATTTAATTAAGTGTGATTGAGAACTTAATTCATTAATATATACAATATTTTTAAGCGGTGAAAGAAATTATTTCATAATCGTTAACTTTCTTTAATTATGGTAACTACAACGAATAAAAAAACTCTGTTTACAAATTTTTCACGTGATTTAAACCATTAGAATCGAAAAAGATTTTAAATCCATTGACATATAATTTGTAGAGGGGCAAATGCACGAGCTTGCCAACTCTATGATTGAGTGGCATGTGAAGCTCACATGTTCTTCAATAAACACTCTTGCCTTTTACAAAATAGAAAAGTTAAGACTTCATTATTATTTGGTTTTTGATAAACTAAAATTATTTTAATATAATTAAGAATAGCATGTGCTACACATGAATAAATCCTTTTAATAATTCATAAACATTAATTTCTTTCTTCATCTTCCTCTTTCTTTTGCTTCTTTCTTCTTCACTTCACATTCAAACTCAAACTCAAACCTCATTATTAATTATGTATGCTTACATATATGTATAGTTACCTAATATATTTACATCTACTTTGTTTTTTTTTTTATGTATATATTCATTAATTATGTACACGCATATACTAATCATAATACAGTATAAATAATTTTTAAATAAAAATTTATTTAACTCGAATATACAAATTGTTATATAAAAAATACCATAATAATCATTCAGATACACTATCTACTTTGTTAATAAAATAAAATTTTAATAATATATGAATTCAACACTTTGAATTGTCTACCATTTTCAATTAATTCTATAATAAATTAGGTACAATTAATTACAAAAACTGATATTGTTATATTATAAAATTAAATTATTGATAATTAGTCTTCTTAATTACATTCTAATTGGGTTTTAATTTTTATAATTTAAATTTAATATTTAATATTTTTGTCACATTTTTCAAACAAAATCAATTGTTGCTATTTTATAATCACATCATCATAATATAATGCAATTTTAACAATAATTTAACGTGTAATACAAAAATAAACCAAAAGTGATAGATTTATTTATTATGTAGTTAAATACTAAATAATTATTTCTTTCGTAAATTCTTAAATTTGATTATAAGTAGATGAATTTCCAAATATATAAATTTTCATGTAAATTCTTATAAAAAAAATCCCATGTTGATTTATACTAAATTTACAGTACATTCATGGCTATCCTATATAAACAGATACATATAGAAGTACATGCGTGTGTGTGTATGTATACATATTTTCGAAAAATATGTTCGTTGTATCTGTACGTGCATATATATATATATATATATAGTAACCAGAAGATCCTAATAACGTAGCCACAGTACTCTATAAACCAGCCAACTAGTGAACCCATTTTTAGTAAATTAAAAAAAAAAAAAAAAAGAAAGGAAAAAGTGACAGTGGGATTAGCCAGTAGGCTTACTTAGCTGACTAAACGTCGTCGTCTTCCCTTCGGTGTTCCCCACCGACAATAAGTCGGGTAAGGCGGCTAATAAAGTCAGCCAAGTTTATAACCCTAGCCGTGTCTGTTTGGGAGAAAAGAAAATTCTCAGAAAACAACAAGAAAACCTACTTGATTAATATCATGATAGCGCGTATAATTTCCGGTCAGAGTTCCTGAATTTTTCATTTAATTTAATTATTTATTTACGCACGCTGAAAAGGAAAATCCAAACCATCGAGAAGAAATGGCAAGAGAGGAAAATTTTAAAAAATCAACTTCTAAAAGTTGAATTCATATTAATTAATTTTTTATTTTCAAGAAAATGCTCAGATAACTACATTAATTATATTAATATCATTATAGATTAGTTGACAAATTACAAAATGATTGTTAGTTAAACTCGAACTTATTCCGCATTCTTCTAAAAAATTCTCACCTTTAATATCAAGCAAAATGACCTTTTGACAATAAATAAGTTGTAATATGTCTTTAAAAGTATTTTAAAACTTCATAAAAAATTCGACGAAAAAATTAAATTTTTTGCTAATAAATATACAGTGGTATAGTAATTGATATTTTGATGTTCTGATATGATGTTACGAATTCAAATCTTACAATATTCGGTTAATATGTCGATAGAATAATAATAACTAAATTAGATATAAATTTAACGAGTCAATTATGTATCTTTTGGGGGGGACAGAATGAATATTATGGAATTTATAATCAACCACTTCAATGGTAATGGAATAAGTAGGAGATTAGTAGTAAAAGTATTGGTGACCCACGGAAGCATAGAAGATCAAAAGAACCGTACAATACATAAATAAAGAACAGAAAAGTCAAAAGGAATTTGGTGGGGGAGGGGGTCAGACCTTACTGTACGGTTCCTCAATTGAATTTGAAAGCCACCCATTGATTTATTCGTAATTTCCAATCCAATTTGGTAAAAAATCACACGCTCTCTTAACTAAATGAAATTGAAATTGAAATCCCAGTTGAATAAAACATTGACGAACGACACCATCATTTAGTTTCAGCAGCGACTTGTGTCTACAAACACTAATTTCATCGGACGTATTCTGTTTAATGTCATCTCCTTTCGACTTAGAAAAATGACTTCGCGCATACAAGTTTGACTCTTTCTATATGTTCCTCTCCACAGTTGTAATAACTGGGAAAAAGTGTACGCAGGAAAATAAATAATCAACATCCAGAATTCATTTATTTTTGGTAGGGCCGAAGATTTACTTCTGAGTTTACATAGTTGAAACTTGCACAAATTTAAAAACAAACTAGAAAAAAGAAAATACATATTACATATAAGATACATAGCCTAAATATTCTCCTGCTCATCATTTTGACAGAGTTGGGAACAATCATCCAAAAGAGCCAGAGAGGATTGTTGCGGTGGACTAGGCTGTCCTGTTACTAATACACTCTTGGATTAGCAAATAATAACAACAGAAGCAAGACAAAAGTACAACCACATGTCTCCAAAATTAAGCATAAGAAATCAACACTTCACCAAAAACCCTTTTCACTACTTACAACACGCTAATTCTATTCAATTCCAAACTATGTAGCTTGTTGGTATGGTACGCTAACCGAACACCATCGACAGCAACATATTTCCAACAAAATTTGGCAATTGCCAAACCAAATAGGTTTTCATAGGCTGTTCTTGATGTCAAACAGCAAGTATTCAGGTCTGGTTTCAACATCGAATTACTAATTCTAGACCCATAAGAAAAGAATGGTAGGAGGAAGAGGTCTCAATTATCTGAAGTAGGAAATTATTCGAGATATCGATTCAAAAGTATGACTATAGAATTATCAAATTTCTACTGGACACCACACTTCCACTATCATTTTCTGAGCTAATTTATATTCAACCATTATACATGCTTTTCTATATAAGCATTTGAGATAATAGAAAACGAAAACCAAAAAAGTTTTCATATACCAAACTATGCCGAAGTTAGACATTTCTTCAGACCAGGAAAAATTTCCAATAATCTTCAGAATATTCCTTCTCTTTCACACCCCTAACCCACAGTGCAAACTATCTAATATTAGCCCCAGAGCATGGGAATACTAATCGAGGATCTCAAGTAATTCAGGAATCCTGATATGCCACATCACAAGGTAGTTCGAAACTTTGTACTTTCACGAGCATACATTTATTTCCATCAGTGCTGAGCTTGAACCTTATCGCTGAAGAGACAATACTTCTCTCCTGAATAATTCTACACAGTGATCGCATTTTCACTACCTTAAAAGTGTGCTTTTCTGTGATCTCCAATCTCATCCAGTTTAGAACCAAAGAACTACAAACTGGTAAATCAATGAACATTCTTTCAACGATACTAATATTGACAATGACAGTGTTGACACAAACAACATGTTGTCGTGCAGCAGTTTGCTGACATATGTTCTCTCCACTAACAATAAACTAATATGAAGACTAGATGATGATGTGAGAAAGAAAGACCCATGATTTTAGGAATGAAGAAAGCAAGGGTTAGGTTTTTAACCTGTTATGGTTTCTCTAGTTAAGAGAACTTAATTGTCATAAAACATTTAAAACATTCTTTTCGCCCATAAACGTAATGAGATTGTTAAGATTCGGCCAACTTAATTATGACAACTCTACCAGTACGCTAATGAGTCAACCCATAACTTATAAATAACTCTTCAAAGATTCAAAATTAAGGAACCTTGTTTTCTTGGGACATATTAGCGAAGAAACCCAAGTAAAACCACTTACCTAAGAATAATAAATTTAAAAGAGTTCCCCATAACAAATCTTATATGCAGAGGAACAATTAAGTAATCAACATAACTTATACCCTGTTAAACTCATTTTATAACAGAATGTAATTTTCCTTTTAGTACAACGTAATATATATATATCTCTTATGTTAAGTAAAAGCCGAACTTCCAACTTGTTGGTAGTGGAGAAGTACGAGTCTAACCCCAAAGTCAAGTGTGTATAACATAATCTAACTTAATTACAACAAAAATCACTCTTTTTTCTAGATAGTGCATTTTGCTCAATGGTCACTCTCACTGGAGAAAATCTAGAGCAGAGCACTATAAGCTATAGACATTCTCCAATCCTTTTATGTAATATTACTGTAATTATGTGGCACCCTCTTGTGGCCTTGCGAATGAATTTCTTCCTTCAAAATAAAATTACAGCAAAAATAACAATGACTAAGATATAATCTAAGTTACCACTGGCTTCTCCTATCATAAGTCACAAGACAACAAATGAAAATTATAACTGATACAATCCTTTAACCTTTTTTTCTCAAACTAGAAACAAAAGAGCTTCCAAGATTAAAGGAGTGATACAATGGGATAGAGACAATGACCAAACAAGGACAAGAGAACGGCAAATTACGAGAAAGAAACCGTCCCCCACAGATTCGGAGACACGAAACCAAGTACTGAATGGAAAACCTTTTCTCACTTATGAAGAGCGACAATCGATGCTGCTAGTGTATTTACAGATAAAGAGAAAACATTGAACTCTAAGAGGAAAATTTATTAAGTTCATTAAAGCAAATCGATTACCAATAAAGCAGTGCAAGGATTACCAAGAAACCAATGAACATAAGAAGATTCTTCAAAACATTATCTGCCTGCTGTCCTCGACTTGTAGGCTGAGGAAACCCATGAGGATGACCACCGTGGTAGGAATGGAAACCACCGTAAGGAAAACCAGAAGTTGTCCCATAAACAGTAGCATCAGGGAATCCATGAAATTGAATATTAAACAAAGATGGAAATAAACCACCAAAACCCATCGTGAAGTTACCAATCCTAGCTGTGGCCATAGGCACAAAACCTCCCATCAATCCAAACCCGTAATTCATGAAGTTATTCGGTTCAGGGGGAGGAGCTGTCTCCGGCCTCTGTCCAGCAGGCCGGCGAGGGATTTCCATGCCTGGATATGTTTTTGACCGTGGATCTGTTTGTGTTTTGCCCCTGCCATAAAGAGGCACCAGTTTCTCTTCTTGAATAAGGGCCTTGCAAACAGGGCATTCATGAGAATGGGAGTGATGGTGCAACCATCTGTACAGACAAGGCCAGCAGAAGAGATGACCACAGAGCGTGACGATTGGGTCTTGAGCTAAATCAAAACAGATATTGCATTCGAAATCGCCTGCATCGCTGCTATTGTTGGCTGAGCAAGACGGACTTTGAGGCGACATGCTTGTTGATTCCCCATCATACTTACTTTCCATTATCCACCACTGAAATTCAAATCAAAACGAAACTCCAATATATTTTCCAGTATATCTTTAATCAAATCACATAATAAGGAAGGAAAACAACTCTTTCATCCTAAACACTGAAATTCCATAAACAGATAATCACCTAAACACACGAAATCTTAAATCCATCAACCTATAATCACACAATCGAAAAAACATGAACCGTCTCCGCTCACGCACACAACAATAGGACTCGAGGAAATCAAGATTCAAAATTACAGAGTAAACTTGCAGGCTAAAACAAATTAAACACCAAATATTGTAATCAACAACTGTAATCTCAACAAACCCACATAATTATAACCTAAACAACTTCTTCCTTAACAAACTAAATAAAAAATCTAATGTAGAAACAAGAGAGAGCTTACCTTGCTAGATCAAATCAGTTAAATTACAGAAGCGAAGATCCCAAAAAACAGAAATAGTAGTATCGGAAGTCTGTGGAAGATTCGAGGCTATTTTGATTTCTTTCAGTAATCAGGTCTACGCTATTTCATTGTGGCCTCCCTGTATTTTTACCAATTCGCTCGCTTGCCATCTTGCGGTTTGCGTGTGTGACTCGGCAAAGTATCGGACGGTTCTGATTGGTCATTGATTTTTCCAATGATGGGATCTTGTACGCCGTCTAATATGGAGAAGTTTCTTCACTTCAGTGGACTAGAAACCGGGCCGGGCTTGTTTCGGGTTTGCCCATGGGCTTCCGGGTAACAGTTGTTGGATTTAGACAGCAAAACAATTTAATTGGGCCAATAATTAATTTATATGATCATTAATTAAATAAGGCCTTCGTTCGTCCATTAATAAAGATGCAATTAATTTAATTATAAAATTTATTTATATTCTGTAATATAATTTCTTTTATGGTATTTTGAAATTTAAAAATATGTGACATATTATTTGTAGATAACGCGTATTAAATGTATAATTTATTTATTAGTTAATTACTTTTTTTATTTATGATCAATAAGTTAAATTTGATTAATCATTTAATATTATTTTTTATATAATTCATTTAAATTATATTTTGTACATAATATGTAATATCTTTATGACCAAGAATGACGAGTCAGTTATATAAGTGACTGTAATAACTGAGGTTATAAGAAAAAATAAAAATATAAAAGAGGGAGAAGTGAGTAAAAGGACGGTGACGATTAAAGGAAGGAAAGGGACGGCTGGGATGATCTAACTGGGCTGGGTATAATAAACTGAAGAAATGAAAAAAAAAAAAAAGGAAAAGAAAATGACGGACAAGGAAGAAGAGAGAGAGAGAGAGTTTGAGAGTGAGGGAGGAACATGTTGCCGTTTAACTCTCTGTTTGGATCATGATAAATGATAGAATTTTAATGTATGGTATTTAACGGGCGTGAGAAAATCATATTTGTTTAAACTTTAAATGATAACAAATAGTATTTGACTGATAAATTTTAGAATGAATTTTTAAACCACTAAATTGGTAGTATTTAGTAGGCATTCTATTTGTTTCCCATTATATCCTCATCTAATTTAATTAATTTCGTATATGTCCTGATAATTAAAAACTCATTAAATTAATGTGATAATATAAATAATTATTATTTATTTTATTAAATATAAAATTTTAATTTAATTATGTATAATAATTATTTATTTAAATACAAATATAATTATATGAATAAATATATATTTTTTCTTTACATACTTCTTTTATACCATTTACTATTACATATAATATGTAGGAGTAAATTAGTAATCTAGCTAAAAATACAACTGTATCATCATATCATCCAAACAAAAATATGTCATTAACATATATTAATATACCATCATCCAAACGTAAAAAAATTTTGTCATTACAATTCTGTGTTATTGTCATTTAATTACGGTCATTATATACATTAATTAACCATCACTGAAATTTATCCAAACAAAATCTAAGGTGAGACTGAGGAGAATTGTTGCTGAGTCGAGGACGATGGAGACAAGAGGCAATGTAAATTTAGACTTTCAAACACTATAATGGCATTTTTTAGTTAATTTCGTTCATTGCAATGATTGATTGCGTAAGGGACGTTAGAAGAGACAACAAGCTAGCAGAGTGGGATAAGGGTTTGAGGAAAGAGTAATCACTCGTCTTGGAGCTTCGATTTGGAATTAGATAAAGAAGAAATGGAAATCTAGGAGATGAAACATTGGGGGACTTGTGCGGGAGGGATGAGTGGAAAGAAATGAAGAAGAAAAGGTGTATATATATGTATGTAGGTACCAGAACTGTCACCAAAGAGAGAGGAAACTAGAAAATTTTGGAATTAGGCGTTTATAAGGGTGTCAAAGGGGACAGAAACACCAAGAGTTTAGTTATGGTCAGGAGTACGGATAGGAAGGAGATCGGGATTGATACCGGTGTGAGTGAGGGAGATACATGTGAGGAAATGACGGAGAGGGATAACTGTGTGAGATGAGAGGGAGACACATGGGAGGGAATGATGAAAACAATGAGTAGGGGGTTGATTTCAGTAAAAGTGTGTGTGTGGCTAAATAGTGGTGAATGAGTATTTGAAAACTGTATAGGCTCTGTTGGTTGCTTATGTGTGTGTTAAATTGAATTATTCTGTGTGTTTGTTAAATATACATGATCGAATGGTAATTGAGCTGTGATGGTGAAAAATTGTATAATTGTGGTTGTGGTATTACTTTATGTCGGGATGCCGATGTTGGCTATTGTTGGTTGGATGAATGGAGGTATGTTGGGATGCTGATATTGGTGATGGCTATGGGTTATTGGAATGGTGACGGTGTGAGTGTGTGGTCAATTTATGATCGAACTGGCATATAGATGCGATTAACTTATTGATGGCTGTAACATATTGTAGTGAGAATTATTATGTGATCTGATTTGTTTTCTTTTAAGGGTGGTTGTGCTTGCGATAAATGTATAAGAATGGTTGTGTGCGTGGGGGAGTAGAGAGGTTAAGGGAAGTAGGGGTTTAGGGAATGAGAGATGGTATACATGTAGGGAGGTGAAAATGGATGAAAAGCAAGAAGGGGAACGAGTTTGAGGGCGTAGATGAAGGTAACACTATATAGATGGAGTTTGAGCTAGGAGAGCAAGTACTATTGGGAAGTAAGGGAAAGTAGGATGGGGAGTGAGTGAGGGGGTATTTGTGTAGGCAATTAACTGAATTTCATGATTTATTTTATGTTTAAATTTATTTTATTGAGTTTGTGTATGCTCATTACATATCATTTACAGATAATATAGTACAGGAAATTAGACCAAGATTTCTTTCATCCGAGTTTAGCACTTAGAGTAAGACTGCTTGAGAAATGTGGATATTAAACTTGAATACTTGTGCAACTAGTTGAAAGTAAAATTTTTAAAAATTAGAAACTCATATATGTCATGTATGATGTTGATAGATGTGTAATTGAGAAAATTTAATATTGAATGATTGGATTGAAACACTTTGAATATACATAACGATATTAATACCAATGATTTTAATTGTAAAACAAGTGTATGATGTATAACGAATATAGACAGAGTGGTCGTAACGCTTCTGAATTCAGGATAAAGCATTATAGTCACTCTCATACGTATACCATAATCACAAGTTTTCATTTTTTTCTTTTTTTTTTTAAATATTTATAAAATATAATGAAATAATTTATTATATTAATTTAAAAGGAAAGAAAATAAATAGCTTATTAAACAAATAATCATTTGCGGGTAATGAAGACTTTGACGTATACTGACCGGAATGAAATTATAATAAGGATGATAGTGATTTTTTTTTTTTATAATTAAGATTAATGGTACTAATTAAATGAAAATTACCCCAAGTGTATGCATTTTACATTGAAACTATTATAATAATTTATGCTTTAATGATTATAGTTTTTCTATTTACATAAAATTTCTTTAAAATGTTTATTTAAAAGTTGGATTTAAACTAACAAATACTTAAAATAATACGAATCAAGAATAGGATATAAAAAATACAACAAATAATTTTCATAATTTCAAAATATATACAAAATTATGTATACTGATTATTTTTTATAAATGTATAATATTTATTAGTTTGACCAATAATTTCTATCTCGTAATATATGGACTGAAGTGTATGGCCGGCGGCTGTTAAACTTGTACGTCCATCTTCAATCTCCATCTCCATCGCCAACGTGTCAAAAATTTCAGCATATTCATTCAACGGATGCTCGAGATGCCGCTCAAAACGACAACGTATTATTGACCAATCATCTACCATCACTTCTCCAACGAAATCCCACTACCTTAGTCAATAATGGGAAATAAATTAGCTGAATTTTATTTTGTTAAAGACAATGTGTTTGGAAAAAAGGGAGGAGAAGTTGTCTTTTTCTTGTAAGAACACTTTCTCAATTATTCTTTGTTGATGTGTAGGTCCATACCTCTTATACATCCATATATATGTCACGATTAAGGAAATTTGTTTAATCAAATATAATTCTTTTAAAAAAATTTCATAGTACAAGCCTACGACAAGTGGTTGAAAGTCGAGTTTGCATAGGTCGTGTCAATAATATAGTAATGATAGAGATATCAAGATAAACACTACTCTACATATTATCATATATATTTCTCGATGTTAATTTTTAACGTGAGTAACCCTTTTAACCCACTTCACTATTGCTTTTAATATTATAAGTATTTACTAAATATATAAATAGGTGTAACTTATTTGTTGAATAAATAAATTTTTAGAACACAAAATTATTATTCGTCATATTTAATTTAAGGAGAACAAAAGAAAAAAATTGGCAGAAATATGTATTGATCTATTGTGAAATTGATTGTTCTTGATAATTAAAATTTGATTCTTTAAATTTAAAATAATATTAAGAGTTTGTAAGTTTTTCTATTGAATGAAGAAAAAAAAATATCAATATTAGTGTTTGTTAATTATAAAATTAATTATACTTTAAAATAACAATAGACATTAAATCACATATATGTGCTTATATATTAAAGTTTTTTTCAATATTATTCACACTCAATCTTGGTGAGTTTATTGCGGTCCACCCAATTAATTATGTAAATAATTTGTTATTTTAAAATATATATATATATATATATATATATATATATATATATGGTGGATTAATAAAAGAGATACTTAATTCCAACACATAAAAGTTAATTAAAAAATTCTTCTACCAATAAAATAAGAAACAATAATTAATATATTTATATTCCAGTACATTACAATTTACAATTCATATAATATATTGGGAACTAATAAGTAAGCGCACACTATTCATGTGCGTATTATATACGTATAAAATACATATAATAATACATATAGTTATATGGGAAGCAATTAAATAATGTTCCTTGAAAGAAACATGCAGTGCTCGTGCCTTTCCTTTGGTCAGCTTCCATTTCTATTTTTATAATTCAATATCATGCATGTCATTTACAAATACCTCAATCTTGTCTTATACTTTATATATATATATATATACATATGTGTGTGTGTGTCGAGAAATAATGATTCTGTCATATGGGCATAGGCTAATGAATAATGTACAAAAGATATGTCTCTTTTACTATTTTATTAATGTAATTAAAAACTAATTCCCGTAATTATCATATTATTTGACTATTATATAACTCCACGAAACTACTAAGTTTTCCATGACTTACTTAAAATCAATTGGTGCACTTTAATTTTTCAATAATAAAAAAATATAAAGGGTACTGATTATATTTATAATACTATTTAACTCGCTTTTTACCCTTTTTAAATATTTAATAATTTTTTATAATTCTTCTAGTAAATTAACTTAGTTATAATAATCAAATGTATTCATTACGTTGTACTTTTAATTAAGTATTTACAAACTTCGTATAAATAGTTGTAAGAAATATTGTTATTTTAAAAAGTACAAAGTGTGTGTTTGATGAATATGAATTTTGATATTTTTAAGTGTAAATTTTTATTAAAAGTCAAAATTATTTTTTAAAAATTATAAACAATAGCTTTTGTTTTTTAATATAAATTTTAATTTTGACATTTGCTAAAAGTAGTATTTATTTGGTAGCAAAAATACGTTTAAAATGTATATAAGTTAAAATTAAAAAAAAAATTCAAGCCATCTATTGAGCTCAAATTGACATAAATGATACAGTGTAAAGAGATATGACAAATAATTACAACCAGTAGCTTCCTACCAAAGATGTGAGTGTTGAAAAATATTTTTCCCTACTGATTAAATCTAACGAAGATAAAAACACTGCCCGACCAAAACAACTATTTGAAACCATCTTCAAAAAAATATGAACTTAGAAAGACTTATTGTAAGTAAGCGTATAATAACCGGATCCAAAATTTGTTACAGAATTAATTTTAAAATTAAAAAATATATATATTTGTAAAATTATAATGTTTTAAATTTATAAATTTTTATTTAATGTAAAATTAAGAAAAAATATGTAGATAATGAAATTAAAAATAGTTTTAAAAAAACGGGTGAAAATTTGGATTCAGTTGGTATTTTTGAAAGAAAAATCAGAAACTATAGGTCAAAACGCAATTAAAAAAATTGCACCACGTAGGATCGCCAAGTCAACAGCCCCGACGAACAGAGCGCGTCTCGTGGCAAGGTACGCTGACTCGGTGCCATGCGGAAGGCCACACTGGCAATCTGCGTGCCTGCAATCAGACGGCATGGATGTGTTCCCGCACGCGTGGACGGTCCAGATCCGTTCCCTCTTCAGGTGCGATCGGACGGTCGAGATTAAACGAAATAAACAGTTCAAATTTGTTCCTTCTTTAAACAAGATCACATGATCCAAATCAAATTACGATGAACAGTTTAGATTCATTCCCCCTTTAAACGTGATCGGACGATCGAGATCAAATCGTGATGAACAGTTCAGATTCATTCCCTCTTTAAACGCGATCGGACGGTCGAGATCAAACGCGACGAATGACCCAGATTTAAGGGAGACGGATGACCCAGATCAAATGCGATCGGAATTTGATTTTGAGAGCCACATGGCTAAATTAGAGCAAAAGGAACGACAGTTGAGGCGAAAATTGCGAGAAAAGCCCGACGGCACCGCCGCGGGAAAAATAAAAAAATTACCTCCAATGAGCCCCTTCCCGATTCTTGTTTCATGCGATTTTTCCACCATTGTTTTTACCATTTTGTTTTCTACAAGTTGACCGAATAAAAACACCGAGCTACGAAAGTGAGCCGACAGAGCCGCCGCAGCGAAAAATTTCGCCGCTGGTAAATTTTTACTTTTCGACTTTTTTGGCTAACCGATGCCTCTTAATATGTTTTCTTGCAGGGATGGATATAAAACCGGCCGAAAATGACCAATATGAGGCAAACCATCGCCGCTAGCAACGATGCCGCTGTGCCGAAATTCTAAAATTAGCCGAAAAAATTTTTAACACCGATTTTAGATTTTTTGGAGTATTTCTAGGTACGTGAAGTGTGTTTTAATCTCCGCAGAAGAATTCAGAAAACCTAAGGACCGCTAGTAGGCACAATAAAAAGTTCAGTATTTCAGTCTCTCACCTTATTTCCTGATTACATAATTGAAGTTTAATTATAAATAATACGGTATTTTGCGTAATTTAAAAAACTTCAATAATTAATTACATATTACTAATGTAGACGTAACCGATTATTTATTACTGTTTATCTTGTTTTAATTAATTATTTGATTTTACAGTTTTAAATGCATGATAATACACTATAAACGGATAAGATGATTTAGTTGTATTTCCTTGATGCATGTATTACTTGTCTTTTACAGTTAAATTGTGAAACTAAAAATTAAATATAAATGAAAAATTGATTGGTTAAGTGAATGAATGAATGATAGCCTTACTAGATATCTTGGGAGATGGTAGATGGATCGGGTATATAGAGAATCCTACCATGAACGTTGCCTCATACTGGATGGGGTATCGAGGATTAGTATTTTTGGCGCTCATATTGGATGAGGTAGGGAGACAATCCATTTCACCCTCATACCGGACAGGGTATTGATGGATTGTAACGACCCCGGAATGTCCAAAGAAATAAATTATAACTTAAGCGCGGAACCGAAATAAATAATTAAGGTTTACATTATTTACACATAAACTTAAGGTCCCAAATAGTGATATGAGAATTAACTTTTTGAAGGAAATACAAAAAAAATAAGGAAATAAATGGAAAATAAATAAAACTGGTATCCTACTCGTAACCCTCTTGTGGATCGGGCTCTGATTCCTTATCCTCTTGATCTGAAATTGTTAAATAAGATATGAGCTACATTAACCCAGTAAGAATATCCCATTACTCACCGACATATAAATAAATGTTGGTAGAAAATCAAAACAACTAATGGAGCACTTAATTAAACAAATATATTTTTTAATAATAAAACTATTTACCATCCACTTACCGTAGCGAGATTTATAAAAACAACCTATAAAGACAATAACATAACACTTATCATTATTCCATATGCAACTGGTAACAGGCACACATTATAAATCTATATCCAATAATTCAAACAACAATCTTTCATTTTATCAGCCTACTGGTATCTATGGGGGTTCATAGGGATGTGCCCGCTACACAGGAACCCTTTCCTTCAACATTCTCAATTAAATGACCGTCTCCATACCCCATCCGGTATGAGCGTCAAACCACTAAATCTCAATAACTCATCCGATATGAGAGGAAAACGGGCTGTCCCCATACTTCGTATGGTATGAGCGTCAAATTACTAAGTTTCGATATCTTGTTCGGTATGAGACAACGTTCATGGTAGGGTTCCCTATTGTACCCGGTCCGTCCACCATCTCCAAGGATATCCAGTAAGGCTGTCATTTCATTCATTCACTTAATCATACAATTTTTCCGTTTTTTCTTTAGTCTCCATTTTCTAAATCAACCGTAATAACATAAACAAACAAACATGCATAAAGGAATGCAATCAGATCTCGGTTTTTCAATTTAACAGTAGTCACGTAAAGCAACAATACATGCATTCAAATCATAAAATCGATCAATAAAATACTATCATGCAATTAACTGGAAAATAAGTCAATAGAAATCAACAGAGAACAATTTTCAATTCTAGTTCTATTAGTAACCTATAATTAATTATAGATATTTTTTAAGTTCAATGAAATACCATATTATTAAAAATTAAACTTCAATTCTATAACAGATGATAGGGTGAAAGATTCTTACTCAATTTGATACTTGAAAAGCTAAACTGTTGACTGTGCCTACTGACTGTCTCTAGTTTCCCTGAATTTTTCTTCGAGAATCAAAACGTACTATAAGTACCTACAAATGTCCCAAAAAACTAAAAATCAGCCTTAGGGTCCAATTTTGGCCAATTTTAAAATTTTGGCACAATAACTCCACCGTGCTCCGGCCACGGTGCCGCCACTCGCGGCTGCGGTCCGCTTTGGATTGACAGCTTTTAGCCATTTTCAGTCAAATTTGATCGATTTTACATCGATTCCTGTGAGAAAATACGTTAAGGAGCCTCAGTTTGCCGAAAGAATACAAAAAACTGAAACTCTCCTGCAGCGGAGCTCTCCAGTGTGGTGGCTCCTCCGGCTCACGTTGTGGTTGGGTGTTTTGCTACAATCAACATATAGAGAAGGAAACAGTGATAACAATGGTAGAAAAATTATGCCAAACAGGAATTGAGAATGGCCTCAACGGATGCGTTTTGTGAAATATTTTGTGGTAGTGCTGCCAGGCTTTACCTGTAATTTTCGGGCAATCAGCCAGTTATTTTGCTCTGATTTGGCCATGGGGGTGTTTAGAATTGAATTCTGAGCAAATGAGAAATTTTTTAGTTATTTTGGTGGTCGGGAAGGGCTCTAGTGCAGTGGCGGGTGGTGGCAGTTCTCCTTCCCGGCAGCTGGGTCTTCTTCTCTGGTGAGGGCGTTCGGGCGGCTAGGGTTAGGGTTTGATGTGAAGAAAGTTATTTATATATGTTCTCATTTAATCTGGACCATCCATCATATTTGATCTGGACCGTCCGATCGCGTTTGGGGAAGGAATGCATCCAGGCCATCCGTACACGTTGGAATGGATCTGGGCAGTTTGATCGTGGAACGTGGATCGCCCGCATGGCCTCTCGTGTGGTACCGCGTCAGCATCCGTTGCCACGTGGTGTGTCCTGATTCGTCGAGAGTGCTGACCGGGCATCCTACATGACAAAAGTTTTCTAAATTGTATTTTGACAATGGAATTTCGATTTTTCTTTCAAAATACCCCAGGACCCAAATTTTCACTTATTTTTTCCAAAATTATTTTAATTTCATCATCTATCACATTTCCTTCATTTTTATACTAAATTAAAATTAAAAAAATTATATTTATAGTTAATTTGATTTAAAATTAAATAAATTTGGGCATTACATGGATTATATTTTTGGCGTTCATATGGGACGAGATGTGGGGACTATCCGTTTTACAATCTTACCAGATGGGGTATTGAGGGATGATATTTTTTGCGGTCATACTAGACAGAGTATAGTGACAGCTAGTTAGTTGACAAGTTTTGATATGGGTTCACGCGTAGTAGGACATCCCTATGGATCCCCATAGATACCAGTAGGCAAATAAAAAGGAACAGTTGTTATTTTTACTTACTTGAATATGAGATTATGATGTTATTGAATTATTGTTTCTATAGGTCGGTTTTGAAAATCTCGCAAAGATTAAATATGTAATAAATAGTTTTATTTATGATAAATGAATTTACTTAAATTAAGAGCTCTATTAGTTGTTTTTATAATTTTTACTAACATTCATTTATGTATCGGTGAGTTGTGTGATATTCTTAATATGCTAGTGTAGCTCACCATTTCATTAACTATTTTAGATTAGAAGGACCAAAATCCAGATCCCGATCAATAAGGAGGTTCTGAATAGTTTACCACCCGGACTCCCTTCAAATGTTAGTGAAGGTTGTCATAGAATATCTCATTGTTTACTTGTTATTTATTTCTTGATTTTTTACTTGTTCTTTTAGAAGAGTTATTCTCGTATCTCTATTGGTTATTTTAAATTATTGTGTAAGGAATGTAAACCGTAACTTTATTATTTTGCTTCCGCATTCAATTTATAATTTATTTCATCTTAGATTTCAAGCTGTTACAAAACGTTATAATAATGTTTAACAGATGAAACCTAATTGAAATAAAAAATAAATGTATGATGGAAAAGACATGTTATGAAGCATAAAATAAGGTTTAAAAAGATTATCAACATAACCTACTTGATTACTCATCTCATTAAGATGAAAACTTATAAAGAAACACCTTGGCAAAGTAATTTGCAGGTTGTAAAACTATATTTCCAGAAGATCAACACTAACCACATCAATCAATTCATTGTAAATATGATTTCTAAAAATTTGCACCCAAAAATAAATGTTACAAAATGAAACTGCCCCCTTTCTTCCCTAAAGTGGGCGGAGCATTTCTACTTTTACCTTTGAAATACTAGACCAATGGTTTCTTCTATAACACTCATCCAAACAACGATCTATGCTATTCATTTCAAAATAACCAATATTATGACTATTATGCTTGACTAGTTTCATTAATCAAGAGGGGGATGACCTTAATATATCGTTTAATATTCAAATACTTTTTTTAAACGAGTAATTCGATTATTTTATTGAATTAAATATTTACTCATAATTTGTACTATAAAAAAATAATTATAAAATTATGAAACAAGAAAAAAAAAGTAGAGATAAAGAATTTATTTAAATAAAAATTGGGATGATTTGACCCATAAAATATTGAAAAATATTATCTATAAAGATGATAAGAATCACATATCAAAAATTAATGAGTTTACAAAAAAAATCAATGATTAACTTTTCAATACCATTAAAATATATTATTGAATAACTCGTCCCATCGATAACTAATATTTTAATTATTTTATCTTATACTATTGGATAACATAATTTTAATGAGTACTATAGATAATATTTTCTATAGAGATAGTATAAACATCTTAAATGTCACTAGTCTCATAGCTTAAAAAAAAAAGCTCTAATAGTTAACCTCCCAATTATACTATAATACATATTCGAGGTTTTAATCCTTCTCATATTCCATGCTTCGATGACAAAGACTTCAAAAAAACTCGACAATCCCACATAACTCTTTTTTAACTATCTTTTGTATAAAATAATAATAAAATATACCATCATATACTAGCATACTTATGTTTAAAAACCAAGTATTGTTACTCGACAAATCTAATATCATAATGTTAAAATTTTCTTAGTATATAATAAGAGCTGCCCAAATAAAAAAGATTTATTCTTGATCTACCATGGGGCTCCTATAATTAAATCATATAAATATTTTTCAAATAATAATAACAATAATAATTTCTACCTACTTTTATTTTTCTCAAGTTATATAATTTTTTATTTAAAATTATTATTTTTTCTCTGTTATCAAATAACAAATGATGTATACCATATATCGAATGACGAATGATATAATACTCGAATATAATGTTCGAGAATATGAATATAAATATTAATTATTTACATAAAATATAATTGATAGAAGTTTAATAATCTGCCCTAAAAAATTATAACATGGCATTCACATCATCAAAGATTGAATTCTAATATATAATTTTATTTCTAAAAAACTTTGTAGAAGAAATGATTGTTTTCAAACCACACCACAACAATAATATACAAATATAATTTTGTTATCTTCTAAAATTATATATGTATATATATATATAATTTCGTTGCGAGACCATAAGCACTTCATACTTTATATGTATATATATATTTTGGATACACAATATAAAAATTAAATTTAATAAATATAAATAGCCGACAGTTCTTCAAACAATGTTTTCAAAGACTACATAAAATGAAAAGAACAGATTTGTTTTTTCGATAAATTTATGAATGTTTTGAAGCGACCTCTGGAGTTGGTGTAAGTAGGTGAGGATGGACATATGTATATATATATGTGTGTGTGTATGTATATTTTATGATGGAGGAAGGACGTATTTATTAATTAATATGGTGATTTTATGGCTCTGATTGTGAGTCCCCACCGTCCAGAGCCATTTATGTGGAAGATGCGGCCATGCCACCGACCCATACCAATTCCCACAATTTTTATAAGCCTATATATAAATATATAAACCCTAATTTTATAGTTTATAAATTAGACTTATCTAATTTAAAATAAAATTAATCTTGCACATTAATTTGGAATTTTGATCTTAAAAGCATTAATTTACATGCTTACATATTTGTTTAGATAATATATTTACATGTTTGAATTTCTAAACACGAACATACAGAAGTTGAAGACTAAACATTAATTCTAGACAATGTAGTACATACATGTATATATATATATATAAGATAATAATTTAAAAAAAAAAGAACAATTTACGTAAATTAAAAAATTATATAATAATTAAATTATCACAAAAATTACAAAATATAAATTATAATAAAATCAAGCAATATAAGAAATCAAACTTATCTAAACTTATTCGAATCGAAAAATAAATATGCATAAATTTACAATTAAAATTAAATTAATTTATAATGGTTAAGGATTATAGTTTTTGTTTATTGAAGCAGTAAAAAATAATTAACGGTACGGTGATTGTTAACTGTCAATTAACAACGGCACGAGAAACACATGATTCAATTGTTGCCTTTTAACTTTGACGGCGTTTACTACCGGTTGGACTACGCTATCAAAAGTAAAAGTAAGTTTTTGGTGAGACTGTTAAAAGGTAACTTAGTTTATAAGTTAATTAATTTGCACATTTGACCAACTAATCAAAATATTTTATCTGCATCTTATTTAATAAAAAAATTAGATTTTTTTATTCAATATGTAATGCAACTCATATAATATAATAAAAATATAACTAGTGAGAACACATGTTATAATATAATAAAATATTTAATTAAAAAGTTCAGTAATTATAATTAAAAATCATACTAAATTAAAGTAAATGAAGAGTTTCTATTAATTACATACCTAATAAAGATTATACTAAAATTAAAATTCGAGCCTTGCAGGGACATATATCATATATATAACTAATTTGAAAGTTAATTGCATAAGGATGACATTTTTATCTAATACATTATTAATTTACCTTAAAATTATTTTATATTTTCTCATTTATTTATACATGCTTTTTTTAGATCCAAGTATTTTTATACATGCTTATTTAATGAAAACTTACACAACGAAATTGGGTCGGATCTCCAATATTTCTTATTGATTGGTTACGTAACCGAAAACTGAATGGCGTACCAGATAAACAACGGTGCGTTATATGCTCACATTTACACGGGATGATTGGAAATTGAACTCGGACGGGTCGATATTATATCCACGGACCCGAACCAGGTCCGAATCATTTACGCCGTCCGATCTTCCAGATCAGCACGTACGAGAATGATCTTTTCGTTTCACACGTGCAAGAAATCTCAATCGTTGGATCTCACCACCCACCTGGATCTTCTTCTTGATTTTCGTTCCCGTCAGTCACTTGACCCTCCCTTGAAATTTCCAAATTCCATACGAACCTCCTCTCTCGAAATCTATAATTAGGAACTCGAAAAACCAGAAGGCAATATTTTGAATGACTGAATTTGCTGCAGCAGGGACAGGGTGCTCCATTCCTGAGCCTGAGCCCGAGCCCGAGTGCAGCGCCTTCAACTACCACCGTCCAGCCACTCGCGGCGGTCAATGATGATCCAGACGATCAACGCGCTGACGTATTACCTATCGGAGCATCCAGCGATCGTCGGATTCCGGTGGAGCCACACCCAATCGTGGGGCTCCACGTGGTCGTTCCTCTTCACCTCAATCGCCGTATACCTCGCGCTCTCCTCTTTTCTCCACCTACTCCTCGCTCTCCTCCTCCGACGGGGCCGGCCGGTCCCCCTAGGTCCCATCCCTGCCGTCCATAGCCTCATGATGTCGGTGATCTCCGCCACTATTTTCGCCGGCATACTTCTCTCTTCCGCCGCCGAGATCCGCGAAACCCGATGGTTCTGGCGCCGTACCAAGACTCCCTTCCAATGGCTCCTCTGTTTTCCTTTAGGAACACGGCCGTCGGGTCGGGTTTTCTTCTGGTCATACGCTTTTTACCTCTCGCGATTCCTCCACATGCCGCGAACGTTGTTCACGATCTTTAGGCGCCGTAAGTTAGCTTTCTTCCAGCTCTTCTACAATTCAATCCTGACCTTCATGTCGTTCTTGTGGCTAGAATTTTCTCAGTCATTTCAAGTAATGGCGATCCTCTTCACTACGCTGGTTTACTCTGTCGTTTACGGGTACCGGTTCTGGACCGGAATCGGGTTACGGAGCGCGTGCTTCCCGTTCGTCGTAAATTGCCAGATGGTGCTGTTGGGTTGTAATGTAGCGAGCCATGTGGGAGTTCTGTTGCTGCATTTCTTGAAAGGGGGCTGTAATGGAATTGGGGCATGGGTGTTCAATTCGGTTCTGAACGGAGCTATATTGTTGCTGTTTCTAAACTTTTACGTGAAGATGCATTTGAGGAAGAAGATGAAGAAGGATAGCGGTGTGGTAAACGCAACGAAGAACAAGGGTTAGTACTGAATTTTCTAAATGGTGATTTTACCGGATTGCAGGTCTGTCGGGTGTTTGGGTGGTGGTGGTGTCCTATCTTCTTCTTCTTTTTTTTTTTTTTTTTCTCTTTTCTTGAAAAAGGTATTTTGAAATCTATGTGCTAGAATTCTGATAGCATCTGTATGGAAGTGTATATGATCTTGTTAAAAAGTACAGCAGATTTTATTTGAGTTAGGATTAGTTTTCTCTCAAATTTCTCGGCGAATACGATCAGTAACAGGTAAATCTTTTCTCTAGGAATAAAAGATTTTGGGAGGCCATGGATATTATGTTTGATCTTGAATTCTTTTTCTTCTTAGGTCAAAATCTCGAACCCTATCTAAGCCAATCCACTTGAATTTTATTTATCTAGCATATTAATATCTCTAATCTTGATTGAAATTTTCAATCCTCGCATATTCAGACTGAATATCAAATTCAACATAATTTATTTTGATTCCATTTGAATTATGCAATCCTGTTCAGTCTGATTCTTTTATTTGTATATGATTAAAAATGTTTGAACCCTCAAAAAATTAAGAAAAGCAGAATAATGGCAACGTAATATTTGAATGATTAATTTAGCTTATATTTGCACAGAGGTTGTGCAATCTGTACCTAAGAAATATGAAGACGATACGAAGATCACCCGAGAGAGAAGACAAACACGTACACAAGAAAGATAAATATCTGTAGCGGCCGACAATCCCCTAGGTAGCAGTCTTTTTCTTTGCAGAGAAAAAGTGTGATTGAAATGTTCGTGATATAAATTTGAGGGTTGGTTTAAAAATTATTAAATTATTTTTCAACATTTAGTATTTAAATTTTACAAACATGGACAAAATTAAGAAATTATTTAATATATATGTCAAATGTTGCTAAGCTATTGCAAAAATATAAAATTAAAATAATTACTATATTTACTTTGTGCAAAATTGTACATGTTAGAGTTGTATTTTTTTTTTTAAATATTCATTACTTATTTATTTGTGTTAAAAAAATTATGACGCAATTGTTTATAAAAATAAATTATTTATTTTAATACAGTAAAATACTTATCTTACTATAAAAAAAATAAAAAATTACATATGTGTAGAGATGCTTTTCTTATTTCCAAGGAAACTTGAATGAACCATGTGGAAAAATGGTTTGTCATTATTCAAAACATAAGCAATTTAATTTTTTAATCGATATTAAATAAAAAATTCACATAAATACATCTATATAATATAATATAGTGATAATTTCATTATTCGTGGATGTAGTAAATAGGAGAGAAAATCGAATTTCTTTTTTTATTTTTTTTAAAAAATAAGAATTAATTAACTAAAAAATTTGAATTTGAATTTGATTTTGCAGGTATATTATGTACGCAAATCGGATTTATTAAAAACAAAAATAATATAATAAAATAAAAATATGGTGTCAATAAAATAAAATTTCTCTAGTGATCGTATTTGTTCGTAACTTATTACATAAACAGATGACATAAATGATTATGGTGGTCCGGTGGCATGCACGTTGAAATTAAGTTATTTTGTAGCACATTCTTTTTTATAATAAAAATAATTTATTCAATAAAATTAATTTTGTGAAATAAATAATTAATTTAAATAAATTATCGTACGTAATTAACAATTATTGTATCATTAATTATTTGGTAAATATTACATTTAAGTATTTTTTTTTTTACATTCTGAAAATCATTTCTCATATATTTTATGATATATTTATAATGCGTAATTACGAGAATATTTTATTAATCTAAATTAAATATGATAAATCGCTACTTAGACATGTTCTAAATCAGCTTCGTAAAAAATTAGAATTTGGGTGTGATTATAATGGATGAATAAATTTAATATTTGTTATAATTATTATTCTTATCGAATAAAATAAATAATATAAAAACAATAAATTTCATTTATGCTTTATCGCAATGATTTTACTTTCTTAGTTCTAATTTCTCGAGAATTTAAATTTTACAATATTTATTTTTGATAAATTTATATCTGATTTATTTTGAAAAATAATTCATTTACTGAAATTAGCATAATATTTTTAGAATTCTTTTTTGGGAAGCTTAAGAAGAATATGAGTTTGATCTGAAACGGGCTCTTCTAAATTGTAACAAGTAGGCCCAGGCCCATTATGGTTCTGGCCCACACGATTTGTGTAATTAGATTATTTTACGAGGGCTTGTGTGCAAATATAATAATTATTCACACGAAGCTCATATAAATGCTTTCCAACAACGAGGGACGGAGGAGGCAGCAAGAGAAAACGTGAGAACTTTCTTCTTCGCTTGGGAATTTTCTCTTCAAAACAAACAAAAAAAAGGAAAACAAAAAAAATACAGGAATCGCTCTCTCTTCTTTCTTTCTTGCCTCGTGCATTGTCGCTTGATATATTCACTGTAGGTTTCTTTCTCTGTGTTATAGTTTTCTTTTTTTCTTTCTTGATCTTTTCGACTAAAATACTTTTTACTCCGGGCTTTGTGGCGGGAACGGGACTCTTCTGTCATTCTGATTGATTTTAGGTTTCCTCTTGTTGCATTTCTGATTTCTTTTGTGAATTCAATTGATTGTTCGTCTCTCGCAAATGATTCTTTTTTCTTTTCCTGTTGTGTCTGTTGGAGTACGCGGCTTGACCGCTTTAGTGGTCGGTCTTTCATTATTTGGATCCCCAAATTCGAACGTGTTAGGGTTTCTTGAATTTTCTTGCATATTTGTTTGTTTTTCCTTTTAAATTTTTTGGTTGTTGGTTGGTGTGTTCGGTTGCCCAGATAACTGAAGAGAATAGATAACGAAAGCTGAATGTTTGCATCTTCGTTTGAATCAAATTATAGTGAAGGGTTAGCGGAACTTCTTGGGCTTTAGTGAAGCATGACTATTCTAGGGTTTTCTCTTATTGGCAATTGCTACATTGTTATCTTAATGCTGCTGCTTGTAATATGATTTGTATCTATGAGATGCCTCTTCTTGGGGTCTTTGCAATAGAGTTACTGTGGATAATCATTGGTTAGCTTGATATTTTCTTTTGTATATTCCTCCTAGGGTTCATGCATGAAGAAAAGATGCTTCAGTTCCGGTGTCTTTTGTATTGAACCATTCGAATAGACTGTAAATTGGGTCCAAATTCATGTTTATTCTCTCTTGTATAGAAATCTAAGCAAGGGAATCAGATCTTGAAAATTGAAAGCACAAAACTATATTTTTCTCTTGCCACTTAGAAAAGTAAAAAAATTGGATCAAATATGTGTGTGTTAGTCTCTAGTTTTTTTGGTAGATTTGTGTCTTATAAAGAATTAAGGAATGATTGTTTATCGACATCGTTGTAGTGCTTAAAAGGTTGGTGGTGGTTTGTATGTCACAGGAAGTAAGTTTATATTTAGCCGTCAGTTGATTGGTGGGTTGTTCTCGCTGTGGGTGTCTTGAATTTCAAGAATGCCTCTATTTAGAAGGAAGCCTTTTCCTCTGGTGGAGCCACCGAAGGATTTGGAGCCTCATGAGCTTGTATACCAAATTCGGTTCACAAAAGAAATTTTCCGCAACTATCAGTATCCTTTTCTTAAAACTCTTTAATTTTATCTTTAGTTCTTTGTTGCATTGTGGTTCCTTCACTGTTGTACAAAAAACTGATGATAGAGATTGGTGTTTGACTCCAATCTAGTTTTCATAATTACCCTTGATGTGATTGGTCAGATTTATTCCACCAAGCTCGGTTGTCTTGGTGTTTTTTGTGCTCAAAATGGTTAAGAATTGAAAAATGGCTTGAGTTTCTCTCACTTGTTTTTAGCAGCCTAGATGGTCAACTTTCTTGTTATTGGCATATTGTCATCTTTTTGTTATGCTTGACCTGGGTCAGAGAGTATTTGACACGGATCAACCTATATCGTAAGCGAGTTTGGATGTGTAAATCTACTGCAAAAACTAACCTGACATATGAAGAGGCTTTGGTGTCAGAAAAATGCACGGCCAAGAAGGTTGAAGGGCTTCCCAAGGAGCTAGTGGCACCTGCACTACGTACAATCCAATTTAGTAAGAACTAGCTAAAGAGTGCCTGTTGTTTTACTTCTGTTTTTTTGCCTTAGTTTTCAATATATTTAGGAGGAGTTCATGAGTATCAGCAAATTTTTTTTGTCTTTAATCTTTTATAATCAATGTGATGATATTTTAGCGTCTGCTATTTCTGCTGAATTTTTGCATAGGAAAGTAATGAAACTTTGGAAACTTATTTCAAGATTAGCTTAGATGTCTTGTTGATGGTTTTTCTACACTTCTTTTTATAAGTTCTTTGAGGTTGATTTTTTCATAACACGAGCCTAAAGCAGTCTTCTTGTTTGGAACATTTGTGGAAGAGGTTGTAGTATTATATTTTCCTTACTAATCTAGACCTGGATTTGTCTTTTGAGATTGAACATCAATCCATGGTCAAAATGCTATTAACATATGGTTAAATATTACATACACGAATATTTCAGATTAACATATGGTTAAAGAAGCTAGTTAATCTTATTCCACTCACTTTTTTTTGGATTGTGTGGAAAGAAAGGAATGGTAGGATCTTCAAAGGAGTAGAAAATGACTTCATTAAAATTAGAGATAGATGGTTATATCTTTTTGGGTCTTTAATTTTGGGGCATGACGTGTATAGGGTGGATGATTTTGGGCATATTATTGATTGGTTAACTAATATGTAATACCTTTGTACATGGGTTGCACCCCCTTGGTGCCTTGTGAATGTACACTTTCTTTTATTTAAAAAAAAAACATATGGTTAAATGTTACATATTCAGTATACTTTAGATTGTGTCAACGGTTGTAAATTTTCGGTAGTTAATTTTCTCCGTCATTAGATATTCAAATGCTTTTAGTTCAATATCTAGAAGGTCAGTTGTCTCCTTCGTGGCTGTGTATTTTGAGATCAATGTGTTGTATTTTAGTCACAGTTCAATATTAATGGTAAGTCGCAGTTCAATATTAATGGTAAGATCACAATCCTCTAGATGAACGTATTTCTTGGTTGAGAATATTCCTAGAATCCTGAGGCTAAAGCTGTATTCTTGTTTGGAATATGGGTGGCAATTAACAAGGGATTAGATTTACCTTATTTCAAAAAGAACCAGGTTTATGTTATGAAAATTGAGCATTGAATTATTTGATCAAAATGCTTGTAACATATAGTTTAATAGTACTTCTACAATAATGTTATATGGTTGTGTGGGTGATTGTTACCTTCGTCGATGATTATATATGTAAATGCTTTTATTGTCTATTACTTTGTGATGCAGCTCAACTTCCACAATCGCACAGTCATTAACTAGTGTGGTTCTAACAGCACCAACTTCAAAAAGTTTTAGGGTAGAAGCCGGAGCCTGTGCCTACTTTGTATTATTATTGTGGCATAATTCTGTTGCTCCTTTGTAGTTTTGTCATGTTGCAACAGTGCTGATAGAACTGGATATATTAATACTCGATTAAAGCAGCCAAGAATATGAATAATATGAAACAATCATTTGCAAGTTGTTAGTGATTTTAGGTATTACCATTTCCATGGTTATTTTTACTCATGCAAGCATCCTTTCTTTGTAAGTTGCCAAATGCTAGGTTAGTTCCTATTAAGAAAAAGGTCGATAGAACAAGAGGCTTCAGGAGCAGAGTGTTAAAATTAGCAAAATCCGATATTAGCAAAAATAGTAAGACGCTAGAGGTCTGAGTTGGCGGACAAGTTTTTGTAATTGGGAGTAGTATTACAACCTGATGGAGATTCATCAGACTCTTGTCTATACAGCTAAGGATGGTTTACATATCGAAGAGCAAAGCATGCATTGGTCATCCTGCAGTAGCTGAACTGCAACTATTGAGATGTTAATGGGGAACTGAGTTTGAAAATTGAAAGTAGAAAAAATTCTTTGCCTTTCTTATTTCCGTTGTTATGACCTCAAATGAACTTGCAGAATAGTGATGTGAATCTACCACTGCTTAGTAAAATAACATTTATTCAATTACATCATTTATCTGAAGTGATGTAACCCATGACCAGGAAAATGTTTCACTTTCCTGATATGGGTGAATAAAGATTTATGGTGATTATTTACTAGTTGCCATGACCCTTTGTTGCTGTTCTCATGAAAACTTGTGGATGTGAGTGATGTGCGACCAAAAGTTTTGGGATTCTCTTTTTCATTTCCTTCAGCTCAAGTAGTGAATTAGTAAGTAAGAGGTTAGTTTTAAAAAAGACCAGAAAGTAATATTCCAATCACTACAATAAGGAATTAGACATAACCTTAAATAAAACACCTAGAATGTGATAGAAATTCATGCTTGAATAGAGTTTTCCCTTACTATAAAATTGACGATTTTAAGTGCTTGGCATCCTTTTATTTTAATCCTAGGTTGTGTGACCAACTCTATGGAAACTGATTTCAAGTAACTGTTTTGACACTTGTAATTTTATCATGCTAAAATATTCCCAAATATGGCAAGTAATTGAGAAGTTTCAGAATCTTGTTGAATTATAAAAAGTTCCTGGTGAAGGGTCAAATTCTTTCTAGTTTCTCAATCAAGCTTTTCCTTTTTTCTGTTATTTGGCAGGTATGCTTTCACTAAAAGATCTTGCCAATACAATAGCTTCAGAGTTGCAGCAGCATCTGTTTGTTGGTGCTGAGTTATTTGGAAGAAAGGATGGCGATTTATATCCATGCAAAATACTTAACATTGCCAAGGAGGGTACCAAGGAACCTCGATATGAAGTAGGATGGTTTGACAAAGATAAGAAAATATCTGAAAATTCACAGGTAAATGCAGAAGATTTGGTCTGGAAAAAGTTTCCTTTTAGTAGAAATGTTTTGAAGTCTTTTATTCGGGAATCCACAAGCCGAAGTATTCCTTGGATCCTTCATGGCAAGCTGGCACAGAAGCATGGAATTTCGACTGATCCTCCAGAAGAGATACAAAGTAAATTTTTATTCCAGGACGGACAACTTGTAGGCAAAAAGAAGAGAAAGAAAAATGAGAATGTTGTGGTAATTATGCGGTCTTCTGTTGCTTTGCATATTAATGGAGTATATAAAGTGCTTTACATATTAATAGAGTATATAAAATGATGTATGAATTTGTTAAATCCAGGAAGTTATAGAAGAATCTGGAAAAAGCAAAAGGAAGAAAGTGAATAGCAAACTTGAACGGTCAGTGGCAGATCATACAGAGAAAGGTAAGCTCTAGAACTGGAGCTATTTTTGTGTTAAAAGCTGGATCTCCCTGATCTTCCAGGATCTCGTGTTCTGCAAATCACTTGTTATTACTTTATTTTCATTACTACCTGAATGGTTGATTTTTGCTAAGGGTCACTTCCTTGAAAACTTTTAGTAGGTTAGAAGTATCCATGCCTTTCAGGTGATCCAATTTGTGTTCTAACTTTTTCAGAAGATAATGAGATGAAGGAAGAACCTATCAAATATCCAATTGATGATGCATTGGTGCAGCCTAGTCCTCACGATCCAATTCTTACTGACCGACCTTCTCCTTCAAGGGACTTCAATGTCCCAATGGATTGTGTTGGAGATCTTCTGATGGTCTGGGATTTCTGTTCTTCATTTAGTAGGCTGCTACATCTATGGCCGTTCTCTCTTGAGGATTTTGACAATGCTATCTGCCACAAGGACAGCAATTTGGTTCTCATTGTGGAACTGCATGCATCTCTTTTTGGCGCCCTTATGAGAGACAATAGTGAATATTTCTTGAATGTACAGAGAAGGACACGGAAATTAAAGGTAAAAGACCCTGCTTTACTCCATATTTTTGTTGGAATAGTATGTACGAATGCAGAAGTTAATTCTTCTTTATTCAATATTTATTTTCCTAATTCTTTTAAGAATTTCCATTTCACCCTGTTTTACTCCAATATTTTATTTATTTATTTTTTATTTCAGATTACATTAATCAGCTGGGCAGAATATTTATGTGATTTCTTGGAAGTGATCAACATTCCTGAATTATGCTCGCATATTGCTCTCATAAAGCGAGGGCATTATGGCCTTCTGAATCCCAATGTTAAGTTAGGCATTTTGCGAGAATTAGTTAATCAGGTGCTTCAAACAGATCTTTTCAGAGAGAAGCTGGGTGATCATATTGAACAGCGGCGGGCGCTTGGAGCCACTAGAAGGGGTGAAGCGTTGGAGGAAGGTAGAAAGAAAAGAGAACGGAAGGAGAAGATGATGGCTGATGCTGACGCTGATGCTGGCGCTGATGCCAATGGCGTCATGAATGGACATGGTTTGGAAGGGACAGAAACCAACATGGATATAGTCGCTAGTGATAATCATCATATACAGAATGGAACTGTTGCAGGGGAGAGAAATGCGGAAAATTCTTCTCAAGAGAACGGTCTATTGGAGAAAAGGTGTTGATTTATTTTCCATTTTTTTTTTGTAAAAAATGCATTTGCTAATGATTTTTGCTTGGTTTGAATCTTACATATCATAATATTTTAACAGCGAGAACGTGCATTTGGAAAATGGAGAGAAGAAGATCGACAAGAAACAAATTGGGAAAATGGAAGCAGAAAATGTAAAAGATTCTTCTGGGAAGGAGCCAATGAAACATCTGATAGATGATAAGAAAGAAGCATCAGAAAAGAAGAGTAAAGAACAGAGGGTCTGATCTCTATCCTTAATTCTTCTTTTATTTTGTGTATGATTGTGCTCTGAAGTTTACTTTGGAATTTTGTTGACATCTCATAAATCACAGAAAGAATATTTTGCACGAGAAATAGAGAAACGAGTTATACGCACAAGTCCTCTTGGTAAAGACAGAGATTACACCAGGTACTGGTGGTTCCAGCGTGATGGGAGGATATTTGTTGAGAGCTCTGATTCCAGGCAGTGGGGATACTATAGTTCCAAGGAAGAGGTATCATTGCTGAATACGCAGTATTCCTTTATATGCATTTCCTTTATTATTATTTCAACTTTCACATTATTTTTTTCTTTCTCGTCTATTCAGCTTGAGGCTTTGATGGGTTCACTGAATTGCAAGGGGGAGAGGGAGTGCGCACTAAAGAAACAGCTGGCAAAATTCTATGACAGAATATGGTGAGTTAACTTTGTTCTTGAACAAACCTGGACTTGGGTTTTACTGTGGAGAATGTTGGAAATAATGAATGATTATAATACAATGATAGAAGGCACAAAAGAAGAGAAGAAAAATATTGGAAAGTAGCAACAGTTAATGTTGTCCCTTATGTAGCTAATTTTTAGAACTGATTAGTGTCTTGATGATGAATAGTATTTCCATAATCATTTCCATATCAGTGCAAAAATCTGTTGTCTGGCTTTGATTCTTATTGGCTGGTGCATAGTCATTCAGTGCTGAGTAACTAGTATGTTTTCTAATGCATTTTTACAGTTTGGGACTCCAGAAGAGGTTGAAGGACTTGGCCTACAAGATTGCAGCGGAAGAGGCTGTGCTTCGAAGATCTACTAGGGTACGGGCACCACCTAGGGAAAATCCGGCGAATGCATTCCTTAAATATGTTAATAAGTGGAAGGAAGAGTAATAATAGTGTGCTTTTGGCCGCTTACAACCATATCTAATTTAAATTTAGGTACGGTAACATGGAATAGGAAAAATTTTTCACATGGCCTCAGATGCCCCTCTATTTTGGGATAGGGATGGAGTTGTTTTGTAATCCATTCCTCTGATAATTTGATGAGCTTGTGCTTGACGTCAAAACTCTTCTGTAAATCACAATCTTCGGCATTCTTTAATTCTATTCTACTGACTAGCTTTAGGAAAATCATATGATTGTTATTGTTTTGTGCTTGCGATTACATTCCCGGATTTGTTTATCTTTGAAGTAAAAAATGAATACATTCAAAGAATATGAAGAGGATGCACTCGCGATACATGTCTAATAAAATGTTTATGAACTTGAGATTATATAACTCGACATGGTCATCAACGGTACACCGTTAAATATGTAGTTTAAATATTTAAATTTGCTATATTTTATTTTTCTAAATAATTTCTTTAATATATTTAATAGAATTAGTTGTTATTTTTAAGCATTACTCCATTCTTTTAATATTCTTATGTTCAGTGAACCATCTTTAAAATTTAAAAATTCATAATTTATAATTCCAGGTGCGCGCAGCCTTGGGAGAAAAATATCTGCATGACTAGTTTTATATTTTGTTTAATTTTTTACATGTGCTGTAACGTATATATTTTTGAGTCTTATATCTATTTTCTACAAGTTTGATTACTTTTCAGATTACAAGAACCTAAAATAAAATTTTGAAAAATAGAAACATTCTTCATTTATATTTCTAAGATAATATTTTTTAATAACCAGACAGCCCCCCTTTAATGTTAAAATAACAAATGTTTTCACTATATTCTTACATCAACTGCCAAAATAAGCTCCCAAAATATTTTTCTTCTCTATCTCAATGTTTCTGAAAAAACATGAAGAGAAAAATGAATCTTAAAATAGATACTCAAGACTAAAATTGAATGGTGCCTCAGTTGGAGCTAAGAATAATAAGAGGCTTCTTGAATATTAACTTGCAGCAATTTCTGCAATTAATTGAGTGATCAAGAAGATACAGCAGCCGGCTGCGGCTCTTCTGCTTGCAAGCTCTCGTAATATTTGACAAGAACTTTCCACCCCCCAGGACACATAAATCCAGCAGGAGGGTTCTCGCCAGTCCGGGCATATGTTCTCATCTGCAGAAAGACAATAGCAGGAACAAATTACATTTTGAATGTTCATGTGCACATATCCCATGAAAAGGCTTATATGAATCTACTAATTTCTTTGACAAACAAGTTTCTGGATGTAATGCACTGTGCTTCATACAGAAACTGAATTCTCGATCCCGAAGATCATGAAAATAATTAATGAAAAGGTAAATAGGTTGCTCTTCAGAAACTGCCACCCAATTCCCTGCCTTCTCTTCCAAACTACATCTTCATAATCTTCTCGAAAACTATAGAAAGACCTTATTACTGTCTTTGAAGCAAATTCTGAAATTATATGAAATTCATTTGCAAAGAATATACAATTCTACTAAGATGCAAAAATCAAGTATGCATGAAATTTCATGTGTAATTGAAACAATATATTTCAAGTTTCATTAAAATTGATGAGATTTAGATCGTATTGTTCCAATTTCATTTGAAATTTCGCATGACCTCAATTTTTATTTTTTTAATATAAAACTCTAATCATCTTCTAGTTAAAATAAATGTGGGTATGTAAATATTGACTTTATTCCAAACATAGTCTAAACTATAGCCTCTACATGTCAATACCCCTGGTTCCCCAGTTAAGTTCCATTTAATTAGCTGTTATGAGAAATTTGCAATTCTACAATCCCACAGATACAAAACCCTCAAAATAACATGGAATCAAAGACACTCATAATGAATGTGAACTCTAGTTCTTTTCAGGTTGAAGGAGGCTGACAATGCAAAAGTTGAGAAAATAGAAAATATCATACTTTAGTTCCAGAGATGAAGAGAAAATCTTTTGCGCGTGAAGGATCAAAAAATGCCATCTTCTTCTCCACTGTATCATACGCTGCCACCTGAACAATGGAAAAGAGTACAATTTGTTCATTTGTTTAGCAAAATGTTGTTTCAAATTCTAATTCAGCAGCAGCATAAGCTCCCCTCGACATTCTAGCCATAATACAAATACTGTAAGTAGATAACAATCGAAAGAAAAAAAAGGAAAATAGACACAAACAATCTTATCTATACAAAGTAAGTTCATTTTCTGCAATCATCTAATTGGTACTTTTACGTGGAAATGAATTATGCCATACTCAGGTGTTAAGTTAATGGTTATTCTCTTTATAAATAAGAACATTAGCTTTCTGAACATTTTTCCTCTACTGGCAGATTTCAGGGCATAACCTTTACCATTTATCAGTAAATGCACCGGAACTCTTATATTGACAGTTGCAGAGTAGCAACACTACACAAAATTTGAACTGTATGCTAAACACAAATCACTGTTTGGACACAGAAAAACCAGGCAAAATTCGTCCAGAACTGGTAATATATCTAAAACCCCTGAAAAGGCCTCCTAAACATTGGACTGCAACAAGAAAATAAATTATTGATGATGGACAAAGAGAGCTTGAAATAGAACTTCAAGATAAATTTAGCAAACACAAAACTAGCCATCCTAGGTTTCAATAATCAACATAGACACTGAACGGTAATCATAGTAATCAGCCAAAATGCTAGAGTAGCACTCATTAGGCTTTTTTAAGTACCTTATTATGTCTAGATTACTTCAGATGAAACCAACTACATATAATACTAACTAAATCAGAAATAATAAACCTATACTAACAGTAATCGTATACTTAATAGTTCCGAAATAAGCTAAATATTAATAACAATATACAAATATCATAAGCATTCCAATATCTCTTAGTACTGAAATATTTATGTTAGGAACAAAGTTGTTGTTTTCTTCTTAAATATTATATCCCTATGTATACAAGTTCTGGGGATAAGAATAAAAAAAGTTAAAATTAATTACAAAGGATGTACTTTATTTTTATACCCTTTAATTTAGTTTAGCTCTATTTAGACATAATGTACATTCTTTAACAATTTACATTTTAGAATCTTTTTGTTTTGGATAAGTTAAATATAGATGAGATAAAAAGTCAACAATCACAAGAAAAAAATAAATAGCCAAATCCAAGCCAAAAAGCAGTGGAATGATACCTACCCTGAATGGTAAAATGTTTAGCTTCTCCAGACCAGGAGCCATGCTCAAAACCTTTTTCCCGTGATCAGGATCATAGAGGTCTCTCTTCTCTGTTGGGTGACCCATACCAGCAGGATCACGGCCCACAATATAGAAATTAGCACCTGCATTGATCCGGGCTTTGGCATGCCACTGTACTTCAGTAGGGCCAGCATAATGCATGGGCGACGGAAAGATCGACACAATGGTAGTTTCAGGATCTAGGACTCCATCTTCTAAAACCTGTGCAGAACAAAATTTCTTGAACTACCATACATTTTAAAAATCGGAATTAACTTAAAATAAACAATTCAAATTGCATATAAACGCATACGCTTGCAGTAAACTTGAATTTTACACTAGAATAAGTGTCATACATGTTATTCAAAGATTCCTGAAATCATTTTCATCGGATGAAAAAGTAACTTCCATTATAACAGACAGTTCCTTACCAGTAATATACAGTTCATCGATTATCATATCGTTAAATCGAGGAACGTGGAGGAGAAAGAAAAGCATGCAAGTGAAATTAACTATCTTTTTTCTTATTTGGAGAAAAATTAAAAGGGTGGAATGGTGGATATTCTTCATTTTCCATAAAATCTCATTTTTCTCAAAAGAAGTAGAAGTACTGAATTAAACAATTTTTTCAGAGCTTACATATTTCATCCTCACCTGCTCTTTCAATGAGTTTAGTGGAAATATTCATCAGATGAATTTTCCTTCAAGCAAAAAAATGGTGAAACAAATAAAAGATTACAAAAATCCTTTACTTCCTCAATTCATAATTTCCCATAATTTTTCAAACAAGGAAAACACATTTCCTTTTATTTCATACAAAAACTTTGATTTCTTTTCTTTTTCCTTCTTTCCTTCATTAATTTCTATCAAAGTTAGGAATCACCTTACTATGCTGTTCCATTCGAACATCTAATGGCACGTCATCAGCCTTTGTGAAACCCCCTAAAGGATGTAGCAGTAGTATGGGGTTCTTGTAACCCATTTCCAAGAGTCGTCTGCGTGTATCATTCATCAGCAGAGCATGTCCATTGTGCACAGGGTTTCTTAATTGAAAAGCGAAAACTGCATCAGCTTGACGTTTATCAAATTCTTTTCGAAGTTGTTTGGGAGAGAGCCTGCAGTGATCAAGCCCATCATTATATTTAACAGGCTTTAAAGCCTCCAGATCTCCACCAATGAGCCAATTTCCAGCTGAGGAAATAACCTCTTCAACATATGGCAATCCTGGTGCAGTTGTTCCCCATGTTCTGGCAATTCTTTCTTCCTTGTTATGCTTGTATATTTCAAGGCTGAAATAAAATCAGAGCTTAGAAAATTGCAAAAATGACTTAAACTGAATATAGTATTTAGTGAAGATTTAAATGTTCATTTACATCTTATAACAAGAAAATAACACGTAAATGGAGAAAACTTCCAAAAATAAAACCAATCCTTAGCAAGGGCATAGGGTCCTTCAACCAAAAATTGTACTTTCTACACCCAAAAATACTTCCATGGAGTAAGAAGAAGAATTATTAGCCCATGTGAGGAAAGTAGAAGGAAAGAGAAGAATGAATGTTCCCTATCCTTCCATTTATTTGGGTACAAGACAAAAACTAGTAAAAAATACTTCTAATTTTTTATCTTTGCTACTAATTCTTTATTTTACTAATAAACAATATTATTGACTATTTTCCTATAACTAATAATTCCCTTTACAATGAAACCAAACCAAAACTATATAAATATATATCCTTCTCTTTCCTATACTTTTTCAATTTGTTATCCAAATTGTCTTTCATTTGCTTCATTATTCCCATTTGAAATGCCATTTTCACTCAAATTTACCTCTTTATATTCTATCCACATTCCTATTCCATGAAATTGAAAATTTAAGCAAACTATTTTCTATAATTGTTGATGTTCATATTTTTCCAGAAAAATTAACCTCACTTGTCTACAATCCTCCATGAGTAACTATCCACTGCTTCCTCCCCACACTCCCAATTAATATATCAATTCAACTAAACTCCAACTGTACAACAACACTCAGACAGCAGATAAAAAAATGAAAAACCAGAAATTAGGAAGTCAAATAGATGTCCAACCGCTAAATTCAAGTTGGTCAAAACCTAGCTAAATGGCATGTACATTGTACTCATCAAATTGCTTTTTTCTTTTTCTTCTTCTTCTTCTTCTTCTATTTTCCTTCCAAGGAACACCATTATACACCCCTTCCATTCACAATCAAATTATTGGGCACAAAACATGGCAATTGTTTACTACATTGAAAAAAAAAAAACACAAAAACACTTATAAACTATACAACATTCAAACAATGGACATGAGGAGAAACTTACCTCCGTAGAATACCAATCAAATCTCCTTCAGGCCCGACCAGTGCAACATTCATGGACGACCCAATTCGCTCCTTAGTCTCATCATCAATAGCCAAAACAATTGGTAGCGACATATTCACAATACTCCCATCTTTCATCCTCATGCAATTAAAATGCAAACTCTGCAAATACTCATTTTCCCTCATGAACCCTCTCAACGGACTGGCCCATCCCTCGCTGATCACATGTACCCATTCAACGTCGATCTTAGAAAGCCTCACTTTCGGTAATGACTCGGCCTCAAGCGTCTTGGAAGCCCTCTCAACCTCCGGAACCACCAGATCCACCACGACTCCACCATCAGGGTCGATTAATGAACTCTTAATCACCATAGGGGAAGAAGAAGAAGAAGCTTGCATTCTGGGTTTACAGACTAAACTAAGTAATGGGTTTTTGTGGTATACGTGGTTTGGTCTAATCAGGGTGGTGGTAAATGGGTTAGTGAACTTTTTGGGATTGGAATTCAGATGGGTAGTGAAGATATGAACTTTAATGGTTAAAGCCATGGTTGGAAGAACGAATTGGATAGAAGAAATTGATAATAGGGTTGTGCGGGTAAAGGAAAGAGATCCGCCAAATTAGGGGGAAAATAGTAACTGTAGCTGCGCCTCTTATTTTGTTGAACATGGTTTAGGAGAAGAAGATGAGCAGTGATGTGAAGATGAAAGAGATCCACAAGTTCCAGTCTGCTGGGGACCAAAAACCCATCAACAAAGAAATTGATAATCACTTGCCAAAATTCTTTTTTTGCTTTTTTGGGAAAATTCAGAACCCGTAAAATTTTCATATCATTTTCAGTGCGATGCAAGTTGTAAGCTTTTGTAGCCGGCTATACTGAAAACGTAAACACTTGTGTAGGCTCACGAAGTTGCCGGGGAGGTTGAGATTTTTCTAATCATTTTTTTTTTGGGTTTAATTTATGCGGATTGTTCAATTAATTATCTTAGAGATATTAATCAAAGGCAAATATTGGGACAAAGACAGGGAGAGAGAGTGAGAAGGTGGTAGAATAGAAAGCAACTACGATCAAATAGAGTTGTAATATGCTTTTTATGTTAGTGTCTGTTCATAAGTGATTTTCCTCGAGTAATAAACATGAATCTCAAATCTCACTTTTGTTTTACAAAATATTTTGTCCTCGAGGTTAAATTGAGAGAACTACAAACTTCAGATAATCAAGATTCACTCATTAAATGCTTACATTGCATATGAACGATTTTACAAATAAATATCATATTTATTTGTTAATTAAAAATTAAAAATTATGAGACATTTTTAATTAAAACTTAAGTACATTATACATGTACACTAAATTAAAATATAGAAAAGTTAAGACTAAAAATATATTGTATATAAATATCAAATCCTAATTCAACTAAAATAATTCAAATGATCCAATGCGTTTTGGGTTTTTCAGAGAAATAATGAGAGAGAATTTTGGTAGATCCACTGGATCAGCGAGATCGGTTCAAGTGTCTCCACCCAGTTAAAATGTATATAATATATATATTTAGTTTGGGAGGTTGACAGAAAGCATCACAGCAAATGCTCAGCCATGGAAATCAAACCACCAACTCTTCAGAGTCAACACGCATCACCTTGTCTATTTCTCTGGTGTTTGAATTTGAATAAGATGGAGACCAAAAACCCACATCATCTTCAACCTCCAAACCTCCCAATCGTAAACCCTCAAGAAAATATTTTCTCAATCTATCGGCATGGACTATTTTCTCTTCTCTTCCTCTTTCTTCATCTTCCTTCTATATTTCCCGTCCTTCTCCTCCTCAGGCCCTCTCCTCTACTCTGTTCTCCCAAACTTCACGGCCTCTTATTTCGACTTCATTGATCACTCAGGTGCTTTCTTGCTCTCTCCAAATGGAACTTTCAAGGCTGCTATCTCCAATCCCAAACCACAAGTTCATCGCTACTACTTCTCTGTCATCCACTCATCATCCAATTCCATCATCTGGACTGCCGTTACCACAAAACCCATGTCGGATTCCACTAAATTATACCTCACCCATGGTGGTCTCTACATCGCAGATCAGTCTGGAAACCCTATCTGGTCAACTCCCGAGCTGGACTCCTCCGTTTCCGCTTTAGAGCTTCAAGAATCTGGAAACCTTGTTCTCATCGATTCCCATAATGTTTCGTTGTGGGAGAGCTTTGATTACCCCACTGATACCATCGTTGAGGGGCAACGTTTGCTTGTGGGAAAATCGCTGAGCAGTTTCGTCTCGGAGGATAACTTGTCCTTGGGTGATTATCGGTTTGTGGTTACCGGTAATAATGCGGTATTGCAGTGGAATGGTCTGAGTTATTGGAAATTGTCAATGGACACAAATGCTTTCAAAGACTCGAATGCGCCGGCCTCGTTCTTGGCTGTCAATCGGACTGGTTTGTATCTGGTTGGGAATGATGGATCAACAGTTGTGCTTCAAGTCGTTTTGGATAGTTCAGATTTCAGAGTAGCCAAGTTGGGATCTGATGGAAGATTAATTGTCGGCAGATTTGGAAGTGATAATAAATTGATGGACGATTTCCGCATGCCTTCCGAGAATTGCAGACTTCCTTTATTTTGCGGGAGACTTAGACTCTGCTCCGCCGGAGATTGTAGATGTCCGATGGCGTTTCATTCTCAAGTAAATGAAACTTGCGTTCCTACTGATCGTTCTATTTCTCTGCCGGATGCTTCTTGTAATCGAAATAGCAGTGAGTCAAATTTTTCGGTAGTTTCCTATTTGGGTCTGGGGGATGGTGTGGATTATTTCGCTAATGATTTCGTAGAGCCTGTTAAAAAGGGTATTGGATTATTGGAATGTCAAGATTTATGCTCCAAAAATTGTTCTTGCTTGGTCATTTTCTATGGGAGTTCAACTGGGTCTTGTTATCTTGTCCAAAACCAAATGGGTTCTCTCATGTCAAGCACCACTAGGAAGAGGCTCCATTTGGGTTATATAAAAACTTTTGTTGTTGACCAAGGTTTAAATTCAACTAAAACCCATCAGCATAATCCATCTTTAACTCTGATACTGTTTCCTTTATCTGGGTCTTTATTGTTATTGATATTTATTGTTATGGGAATACTCTGGTGGAGAAGAAGAAACAGGAAAAAGGGTGTCTTGGTTGCCAAATTTGGTTCGAGGAACTCATCTTCATCTGAGTTGGAAATAATCACCATTCCAGGATTGCCAGTTCGGTTTGATTATAGTGAGCTTGCAACTGCAACTGATAATTTCAAGACTAAGATTGGTAGTGGAGGCTTTGGTACTGTATACAAGGGCATCATGCCAGACAATTCTATTGTGGCTGTGAAGAAGATAACTAATGTGGGAGTTGAAGGCAAGAAAGAATTCTGTACTGAGATTGCCATTATTGGAAATGTTCACCATATTAATCTGGTTAAACTGAAAGGATTCTGTGTGCAAGGGAGACAACGATTTTTGGTTTATGAATACATGAATAGGGGATCGTTAGATCGTACCTTGTTTGATGAAGAACCAGCTCTTGAATGGCCTAAAAGATATGAAATAGCTCTTGGAACTGCTAGGGGTCTGTCTTATTTGCACGGTGGGTGTGATCACAAGATCATCCATTGTGATATCAAGCCAGAGAATATTCTCTTACATGAAAATTTACAAGTGAAACTAACAGATTTTGGGCTTTCAAAGTTGCTCAATCCTGAACAATCATGTCACATGACAACATTAAGAGGAACCAGAGGATACCTTGCCCCAGAATGGCTTACTAGTTCAGGAATTTCGGATAGAACTGATGTGTATAGCTATGGAATGGTGTTGCTTGAAATAGTGAGAGGACGAAGAAACTGCTCATTGCAGACAATGCATCAGAATGTTGAAAATCATAGCAGCGGAAGTGAGTTGAGGCAAGTTTATTTCCCTCTATTTGCTCTGGAAATGCACGAGCAAGGGAAATATTTGGAGCTGGCAGACTCAAGGCTGGAGGGCAGGGTGGGAAGCAAAGAGGTTGAGAAGCTTGTGCGTATTGCCCTTTGTTGTGTCCATGGAGAGCCAATGCTGAGACCAACCATGGCTAATGTTGTCTCTATGTTGGAAGGTAGTCTGCCATTGGCTGAACCAAATATTGAGTCGTTGAACTTCTTGCGGGTCTACGGCCGAAGATTCATGGAGGCGTCAACAACAATGCTAGAAGATTTTAATGGCCACAATGAGTTTATTTTACACCATCAAGTAAATGATAGCACTAGAAAAACTAGTTCTTATAATTCTTTGCCATTCATTTCTTCACAGCAGCTATCTGAGCCGAGGTAATTCATGACAAAAATTTGTATATTTGTTTAATTTTGATAAGTTAGTGTTGCCTTTATTGTGAATATCTACAGTTTTCATTATGAAATTTGCTGCAACAGATTTCAAACTATTTTTGAGAAAAACAAAGACTAACCATTTAAATACCAACAAGTTCAAAATGGGCAAACAAATAGGTCATCCAATTAGGCATAACCTAAATTACACAAATAGATTCATGTAGCATAAAAGTCACCCTAGAAAAAGCATGAGCTACTGATAACATGATCTATGAATCCAAAAAAGACTGAAAAGCAGCAAAATAATGTCCTAGTTCATAAACATCTTGTAAAAGTAAAGCAAACTTTGAAGAAGAGTTAGTTGAGGTGGTAGGTAAGTAGACCATATGTCAATTCCCCTCAACAATTACATGTGTATATCTTCGTGAATGTGCTAGATGAACCCTAGACAAAAGTGCTTGGACTTTTGCAACTTCAATGGATAATGGCAAATGCATCTTCTAGATCCCCATAGCGATGACCGTACTAGACAAATCCCTACAAATTGAAGCTGTACCCGTCCATCCAGCTCCTCCAATAGATGCATTAGAATTTATCTTGAGGTAGCCGGCTGGAGGGCAAGTCCACTCCCTTGCACTATTCTTCCCTACCTTGTGAATGGCTGACCTTTAATAAAATATCCATACTATGAGCGGCTTGAACTTCTAGCAACCAATTCTAAAGATTGAAGATTAGAATTCCATATACCCCAAAGAATTAACATAAACCATGAACATCTATATTGAAATCCATCCGCAACACCATCTCTAAACCATTTTCATTTCAATTAGAATTCCATATACCCCAAAGAATTAACATAACCTGTAACACCCAAATATATTTTTTTATTTTTATTTTTGTATTTGAATTTTTAGTTTAATTTTTTATATATTTAATTTATAAGATTTTAATTTAATTTAATTTAATGAAAATAAAAATAATGATAAAATTGGGTAAAAATATTATTTGGATTTAATTGAAATTGATTTTGGGAAAAATGGGTAAAAATTTGAATTATGGGAGTGTTTTTGAAACGAAAATCGGAAACCGGGAGGTCAAAACACAATTTAGAAAAGTTGTGCCATGTCAGCAGCCCGGTCAGTAGCCCCGGCTAACCAGGACACGCCGCGTGGCAAGAAAACGCTGACACGGGACGGGCCACGTGGGCGATCCGCGTGCGCGCGATCGGATGGCCCAGATATGTTCCCGCTCGTACGAACGACCCAGATCAAACATGCGCACAGACGACCCAGATTTCACGCGTACGGACGGCCCATATTCAATCAGGCACGGACGGCCCAGATCACATCGCGATGGACGATCCAGATTTAATCCCAACTAAATCACGATCGGACGGTCCAGATTTAATCTTGATGGACGGTTGAGATTAAAAGGTAAAAGGTATAAATAACCCCACCCACACTTGACCACAAAACCCTAGCCGCCAGTGCCTCGCCGGAGAAGAAGAATCAGATGCCGGAGGAGCCTGCCGCCGCCACCCGTCGCCGCACCGGAGAAGTTTCCGACCATCAATCGAGGTAAATTTTCTCCATATGGCTCGTTTTTCGATGCTAAATCCGCTTATGGCCAAACTGGAGCCAAACCACCGGCTAATCGGCCAGAAAACCTCGCCGAAGTCCGACGGTGCCGCCGCGACTCCCCTCTGTTTTTGCCTCCGATGAGGCCCTTCTCGACCTCCGTTCGATGTAAATTTTATATCACTGTGATCACCGTTCTTTTCTCTACAGGTTAATCGGAGCCAAACATCAAAACACGA